>NC_022010.1:26198264-26229749 GCF_000317375.1 Microtus ochrogaster | reverse complement strand
TGGCTCAGTGGTAGAGCCCCTGCCTAGAATCCCCCAGTGAGGGACTGGGGTGTGGCTCAGTGGTAGAGCCCCTGCCTAGAATCCCCCAGTGAGGGACTGGGGTGTAGCTCAAAGGTTGAGTGCTTATTCACCTTTCTCCAGGTTCTGAGTACCACCCATAGAATCATTTGAACAAGTGAATAAATACATCAATAAAATATGATGTGAATGGCTATGAGAGGATTGGCATGAGGGCATCAAGACAGTGTTTTCTCCAAGTCATTTTCTCCTCCTCCATCCTATCTCCACTCTGAGCTGTCATAAGTGGCCACTGGCTCAAGGGAATCTTAGCAGGACTTCTTTCCCAGGCCGGTTTTACACATCCTTCTCCCAGCTCTGGTCAGGTGCCTGCCAAGAGTTGAAGAAACAGTGGGCCAGAGTACAGAGATAGATCGGGATCCAGCCTTTTCTCCTCCTGGGGCACAGCTAGCAAGCAGTTAGCATGCAGTTGAGTGTGAGTGTGGCTTAGCCGTATCACCTTCAAAAGGTGAGGATGGGGCGGAGGATGGAGCTCAGTGGGTTGAGTGCTAACCTAGGAAGCATGAATCTCTGGGTTCCATCCCCACCCTGCATAAACCAAGCAGGGTGGTGAGTTCCTGCGAGCAGAACAGCAGGGAATTCAAGGCTACAGGATCAGAGATCAAGGCCATCCTCAACTACAGGGAAGTTTGAAGATAGCTTGGGTCACACAAGACCCAATAACAATCAAGCAACAAAACAAGTAAACTAAAAAAAAAAATGACATCAAAATGGAACAGATAAAGTACCTTTACTAGAGAGCAAGGAATAATTCAGTCCTACCATAGGCCCCTGTGACAACAAGAGTCATCCCGAGCCTCTCAGCTAGGACGCCAGTTGCAGTGCATACAGCTAATGACCCTTGAACAGGGCCACAGGTCACAGGACACCTACAAAATCTTCTCTCCAGGGTCCTTGATCCACTCTCCGAGTCCTGAAGCCCACCACAGTCACACAGGGAAACTCACAATTAGCCGGCAGCTGTCTCCGCTCCCTGGCTCTCCGCTCCCCGGCTCGCAACTGAGTTTAGAATTCGGCTGTTGACGTCCATTCGGAAACAGCTCAGCAATCTTTTCCTGCCTGCCTGCTCCCCAGGGGTGGCTCCTGACCATGGCAACTATTTCGCTCATTTTGATGAGTAATTCTTTCTCATTCCCCTGAAAATAAATAGGGGGTGGGGGTTAAGTGGTCCGCGGTGCCCACCCCAGCAATCTAGAAACAGAGGAACAAGAGGGCCGCCCGACAAAGAAAAATGACAAACCCGGGTGAGTCATTTACAGGTTTATGCGGCGTGTGTACATTGATTCAGCTCTGGGAGGGAAAGCCATTTTCCCCATCGGCTGCAGAGCCATGTGGAGATCAGAGAATGAGCAGCCCGCGTGGAGCTCTGAACTGACAGGTAATCCACAGATCAGCGTCCCGTCTGCGTGTGAAGCCTCATCTATCCAGTGTGTTCTTTGACAGACATGGCCTCACTATGTAGCCTAGACTGGCCTTCATTCCTGATCCTCTTCCCTTGGTCATCACTACCGCTCACCCACCCGCACCAGTGCTGAGATTATAGCATGCACCGTGCATGGTCAGGCCTGGCTTTGGTGCTGCGTGCATTCATTTGGGGCAAGTGGTGAGATGCTAAACAAAGAAACTGAGGCTTGGCAATGGCGTGATTGGCATCTGGTAGATGCATCAGGGGACACACTTCCCTACCATTACTGTTAGCTTTTCTGGGAGTCTATGGATGAGCAAGCATTGAAGGTAGGTGGGGGGTTTCACACTGGAAGCCTGGCATTCTGGAGGCTGAGACAGGAGGACCACCACATATGAAGTTGAGGCCAGCTTGGGTTACCTAGCGAGTTTCTGTCTATCTTAGGCTGTGATGTCTCAAAAACAAAAATAGAAGGTCAGCAGCCTGAAGAAATGGCCCAGTAGTCAAAAGGGCTTGAAGCTCTTACAGAGGACCTAGTTAGCTTCCCAGCATCAAGTTGAACAGTGTACAAGGCCTATAACTCAGCTCTACGGAACCGGATATTTCTGGTCTCCAAAGAACCTATAGACACCTAAAAATACATATAAATATAAAATGATTTATAAAAAATGAAAAGAAGGGAAGGGGGAAGGAGGGTCTGGGATTGTTGAGTTTATTGAGCACGCTCAAAGCCTTGGATTTATTCCCCAGCACCACAAAAACAAGACTTGTTAATCAGTTATTTTGTTTTCTAGTGTGATAAACACTGTGGCCAAAAGCAGCTTACAGTCTGTATCATGAAGGAAGTGAGCACATACAAGCAGGAATGTAGAGGCAGGAACTGGAGGGGAGAAACACTGGCCTAGCCTTTCCCCCAACAGCCATTAAGCAAATGCTCCACAGAAGTGCCCACAGGCCAATCTTAGGGAAACATTGTGTCATTTGAAGTTCCCGCTTCCCAGATGGCCCCAGCTTGTATCGAGATGACAAAGAACTAACCAGTACACGCCTATATTCCCAACACTTGGAAGGTAGAGGCAGGAAGTTAGTTTGAGGGCAGCCTGGGACACATGAGACTTTGTCTTTTTTGTTGTTGTTGCCGTTGTTTGTCTTTCAAGACAGGGTTTCTCTGTAGCTTTGGAGCTTGTTCTAGAAATAGCTCTGGAGACCAGGCTGGCCTTGAACTCACAGGGATCCTCCTGCCTCTGCCTCCCGAGTGATGGGATTAAAGGCTTGTGATACCACTGCCTGGCTTGAGACTTTGTCTTAAGGGGAAACAAAGATAATTTTTTTTAATAATCCTGGTGGGTTTTCCATTTTATGCTAGGCATCCATCTTGGTTTCCCCCAGCTGATTGGTCTCTGACTTTAGTCCCTGAAAGATAAGTTCCTAGTCACCTTGACTCAGTGAACCCCCCCACACCCCTCCCAATAATATACAACTGTGACCTCGTCCTTGTCATGTGACTGACTGCTCTTTGGCAGAGCAGAAAAATTCTTGCTTGCTTGCTTATGCAGATAGTCAAGTTCTTGTGGTTTTTGCTTTAAAAACCCTTCCTTCAAGGCCTTCTCACTGCAGACTCGAACGTGGCTCAGATATTGCTGTCCTGCTAGCAGGACATATAAAAATCTGATTGAATCTACGGTCTTTTCCCTGGGGTCATGAACTCCATAACCGTGGTGGTGGTTGGTTGGTTGGCTGAGCAAAGATTCTGGACAGCCCAGACTGACTTTGAACTCGCTGTATAGCCGAGAATGACCTTCAATTTCTGACCCCTCTGCCTCTACCTCCCAAATGCTGAGTTTCCGGTGTGCTGCTGCCAGGCCTGGCTGGGTCTGCTTTTAAAAGCTGCAGTCATGAGTTGGCTTTTGTCTGTAAACGACTCGACTTCAGAGTTTAAAAATAAACGGGAAATCTGAGCACACTTTCATATGAGAAGCTGACTATCTACAAATATCTTTGTCTCTCTCTCTCTCTCTTTCTCCCTTTCTCTCCTATTTGGGGAAGAGACAAACTCTAAAGCCCTTTGTCGCCCCTAAATCAGTCACATGACAACTCTGCACTCCCCATAATTATCCACTCCCTGCAGCAACGAGAGGTCAAGTATTCATCGCCTCTGTGAATGGCCAGAAAGCCAAGCAGGGCAGCAGAAAAGCAACTTGCCCAGACTAAAAGCGCAACCCCAACATCCCGCTGGAAGCAGTCAACTCAGAGGTACAAGAAAGCTCCCTGGGCCAGCCGGCTGGCACAGTGGGAAGAGACACTTGCTACCAAGCCTGAGGTCCTGAGTTCAACACCCGGGACCCGCACTGTGGGAGGAGAGAACTGACCGCCACATGTGTGCTGTGGCACTTGTAGGCAGCAACACACACACACACACACAACACACACAAGATAAAATAAAATAAAAATGTAAACCTTAAAATTTCTGACTACCCCCAGGTTCCATTCTGCTCCAGGGCAACAGTGCCCAGGCCCTCCAGCTTGACTGTGTGCATTCTGTTTGGTTGGGGGACCTCTATGCTTGCTCCTGGGTTCTCCACATTTGTCCAAGCAACTCCTACCCTGCCATGCAGGGACCGACAGACACCTCTAACACACAGCTGCTGCACCATGAAGGGACCTAGAGGGAATAGCCTCTGTGTCTCAAGTCATAAAGGTGGCACTGCCTTGTCTCTCTAGCCACACAAGCTGGGCTGAGGTACCCATTTCTCTGGAGGGCGTGGCCTGGAACTGAAGCCCAATCCTTGGTTGTTTGAAACCCTGGCAATTCCTTACCAGCTCCCAAAGATTTTCTGTCACTGTAGACCACAGTAGCAGGATCTAAAGTGGAAATTTCTCTTCTTCCTCCTCCTCCTCCTCCTCCTCCTCCTCCTCCTCTTCTTCTCCTTCCTCCTCTTCCTCCCTTTATTATTATTACTGTCCTCTCTTCCTTTTCTTCTCTCTCTCTCTCCCCCTCTGTTTGTGTGTGTGTATGTGTGTGTGTGTGTCTGTGTATCAGACCATATTAAGTGACAGGCAATGATGTATCTTCAGTGCCATCAAATATCCTGGCCTCAAACTCATCATCTTCCTGCCTCTACTTTCCAAATGCATGTACCACCACACCTGGTCAAGTCACTGTCTTGAGATGATTCAAGTTAATGCTGAATATTCTATCTCTATGTAGACAGAGAAAAGCAGACAACTAGCTCACCTATACGGATGAACCATTCAATCTCTCAGCATCCCAGGTTAGGGAGATAGCTCAGTGGGCAAAGGCACTTGTTGCCAAGTCTGACAACCAGAATTCGACCCTTAGGACCCACACAGTGAGAGAACTGACTCCTCCAGCTTGCCTTCTGACCTCTGTACCCATACAATGGCACAAGTATGCACATGTCCATATATAATAAATAAATGTAAAAAGAAAATTCTCAGAATCATAATCTCCTTATCTATAAACTCCCAATATACATGTGTGTGTATAGATACATATAGAACATATATATGTCTTATCTATAAACTGTGACCATATATACACAAATATGTGCATATAGGTACATATATATTCATAGTTTACAGATATATCCATACACTTATATTTTCTATGTATATTTTCTACATACATAATTTTGATACATATAACATATATACATATATGTGTGTATGTGTGTGTGTGTACATGTGTGTCAGCCTCCCTCACAGCTAGACATGACTCCATGACCTGGTTTGCCTGATCATGTGCTCCTGGCTGAACTTTGCAGCAGAAGTATAAAACTGCAGGGATGACATGGTGTCACATTGCCTCTGGCACAGTAGCCGCATTCTCAGTCCTAAACCCTGAGTCATGTTCAGTGAAGAGAGACTGTGATGCTTAGTTTAAAAAATAATGTACTCGCATCAACAAAGATAATGGTAAGTGAATTCAAGTTTGCCTCTGACCACCTACACAACTATCATGGCATAGTATTCCCTGTTAAATAAATCATTTGAATAAAAACAATGCCAGCACAATTAATATTTGTTTAAGGTCTTTCTCCCTTCCCAGATGTAGAAAACTCCCAGCGACAGTTTTCTAGGAATGTCACCCGATATCTTATTTACAATAACAGTCATGCCATGGCTGTAATGGTTTAAGTAAAATGCTGCAGGTCCCTGACTGGTAGCAGTGGGCAGTGGACCATAAGACCACAGCAGGCCATGAATACAGCTGTGTCCCAGGCAGGAAGACATGTGGAAGGTGAGAAACAGAGATGAATAGGCATGCCATGCAGAGTGAAGTTGGATATTTATTTAGTGGGTTAAGGAAGGGAAAGGGAAAGAGGGGAAGAGCAGAGAAAGAGGTGCAGAGAGGGAGAGAGAGAGAGAGAGAGAGAGAGAGAGAGAGAGAGAAACAGAAGAGGAAGGGGAGAAGTGGTGAGAAAAAAGAGACAGAAGCTGCCTCTTTGAGAAAAAGAGATAGAAAGGAAGGGACTCAGGCTGGAAGCTGAAGATCAGCTTGCCTTGTCAAGATGGAGGTGAGCGTGGCTTGTCTCTTAATAAAAAGGCAGGAGGTTAGGGACAACAGGTTAAAGGAATTGGGGCAATGGATTCTCAAGACTGCTTCCTGCTTATTTGTGGGCATCATCTGAGGAGGGATGAGAAAGCTGGGTGCTGGACACATCCTGGCGTAGCTAATCTCTTTGCTCCTGTTTGGTGTTTATGGTATGGAAATGTCTGGTGTCTCTTACACCTGTTTGAGGTATTGGCAGTACAGAAGTCAAAGTTAAGTTTAGAAAAAAAATTAGGACCAGGGAATTGAGATGGGTGTATCTGATCTGCTTAAGGTAAATCCTTGAATTCAGCTCCCTGGAACTCACAAGAATTCTTTGGGTTGGTGAAAACAAGAGTTTTAGATAGCAGCAGAATGATTGTGACAGATGTTTTTGCACAATGAAAAGTATTTTTAAGACTATGGAAGGCAGTGTGAGAAAGAAATTTCATAGTATGTATTTGTCCTCACACCTTTATAACTTGTAGGTACACACCTTAATAACTTGTATTTGTATTTTGTTGAAATCTGTTTGGTGAGGCTGTCCTTTTAAATGACAAAACCTCTCAGCTGTCAAACTGCATCAGAGAGCTTTGAGAAGGATAACATTTTATTTGATTTGTTGATTAAAAAAGCAACAGAGAACTTACTTGGTTGGCACCTAGAACTATTCCTCAGGATCCTCCATGGTCACTGAAGGTCGCATTTGCCTTTTGCTGTTTAGCACAGGGCCTGACAGGCTCCAGAAGGTCCTGTGGGCTAAGAAATCTGTAGGAAGACAAGCCTACCTTGACCTGAGCAGCTAGGCTGTCAATTCCACTGATTCTGTCCACTGTCTGGAGATCTTCAGTTTAGATGAAAGGCAGTTTTTCCCAGTGGTCAGTGCTTGACAGTTGAAGCGAATTGCCGATGGACGTTGTTCTGTGCCCATTTGTCTTCTGTCTTCTTTGGAGGAAATAGAGTGCTGCTGCTAGGAACCAACCTGTCTCTTTTTGTTATGAAAGGTCTTTTAATAATTAAATATTTAAATGCCATATTCCCCAGATCTCTGAGCAGTTGAAGGCTATTTTTCAGGTATAGTTACAGTATAGATTCTGCCTCGAGAGCTGGATCCAAGCTTGACTGTACCAGCTCTGAACAGGTAAAGCAGGGTTGGATTAAATATAAAGTATTTTTGGAAGAGGCTTAAAAGTACATACCAGTTTAAAACATGAGACTTATGTTTTTATAGCCCGAGATGAGATGCAATAAACAGACAATTACAACATTTAACAGTAAAAAGGTACATTTGAGTTACATGTATGTACACACACACACACACACACACACACACACACACACAGAGTGAACAGGAATTGGGTGAAGTGGATGCTCTTGGTAGGCCCTACCAAAGGCATGCCACTGTGCAAAACACACATGCAACAGAGTCAGTGAGAGAAATTTAGAGACAAAAACATAAGTAAACCAGGACCGGGCAAAGAATACCTCAGTAAGATGGCAGAACTTGGTCACCTGACCTGGCTCTCAGTTAAGATGGCAGTGAAGTCACCTGACTTAGGAAAGATGGTCACTTGACCTCAGTCAAAATGGCAGCAGTCACATGTTGTTTGGAAAAGAGACCTAGAGGCATATCCACCCTGTTGCTGAGCCGCCATGCCACAAGCCGTGGCAGGGAGCAAAAGGCTGGAATTGAAAACAGCTGCCTCATATGGAACTGACCAATCCTGTTGATAGCAGTAGCAGTGGCAGGGACAGTCTGAGGAAAAGTGGAGCCAGTGGAGCCAGCGGGACACCATTGGAGGGAGGGTTTATACCATAGCTGAAGACATAAAAACCAGCAAAAAATAGTGACACCACAAGGATGTTTCCTGTCTGCAGGTGAGGTGTGAAATGGTGGTGAACACTACAGGGCTTGTAGAAGAGCAACCTCTCTTTCTAGGTGGGTGTTAAAGGCTGACTGGCTTCAGTCTGAGTGACTTAGAAGCCAGAGAAGTTAGAGGTTGCTGTGGGCGGTCTCTCACAGTAGAGACCACTGATGGGTGGCCCAAAAGAAAAGAAAAAGGAGAAAGAAAAAGCCGAGGGACCCTGCGCCCCCAGTCAAATGCACCCCACAGTGTGTGCCATGTCAGTGTGGGAGGACTGACCCCAAGTGGTTTGGTCACATTTTTTGCTGTGAAAAGCAGCAAAGGGCTCAACCATAGCCATGAAGGCTGTGGTTGGGGGCTAGAAGGGGAAAACTTATCACTGAAGCTGTTGTTGTACATAGAGGTCAGTGGTCAGGCAGATGGACTACATGGTTGTTGCAGGAAAAAATACCCAGTTCTGGATCCAGACCTTGGGAGAGGAGCGGGAGGGCCTACCGAGTCTGACAGCATGGGCCATGAGACCATACCGCCCCCTTGAACAACCATGGGGGGCTCCTGGTTTTATCTTACCAGATTATTATCCCACCAAAGGCACCTCCATGGCTACCTTATGATCTTATCAAAAGAGAGGAGCAAGGCAGCCAGATGCCCAGTAGGTTAATATTCTTGCTGCCAACCCTGAGGCCCTGAGTCCTATCTCCAAAACCAACATGGTGGAACTGACTCCCACAAATTATCCTCTGATGTTCATGTATGTGCCATGTGTGCCCTGCCCTGCACTCATAGAGACACACACAAAAGTAAACAAACACACACACAATTATACACACACATACTCACACATGTGCGTGCGCGCACACACACATATATGATGATGGAAAGTACGGTGCAACCCTTTGGGTTGTAACTTGAGAAACCCCAAATGGCACACACTACTGTTAAGACACATGCCCACACCCACCCTGTCAAGCGTGGTTTACTTTCTTCCCAGATGTCTCTCTTTCTCTTAACTCCTATGCCTAAAATCTATGCTAAAAATGCTTCTTAGGAGCAAGGGAGATGGCTCAATGGGTAATAATGCTTGCTGCTCAAGCATGAGAATCTGAGTTTGGATCCCCAGCAACATAAAAATCTATGTGTGGCCGCTCATAGGCCTATGACCTCAGCCCTGTCAGAGGGCAGAGACAGGAGGATCACTGGGCCTTGTTGACTTGCAGCCTAGATCCAGGCTCACAGAAAGGCCCTGTCTCAAGAAATGGTTCAAAAATTCCTTCCCTAGGGAGTCTTAAACAAATGTTGACCCCTCTATGTCTAAAAAGTCCCAATGACAAACCAAAGTGTGATTCCATGGACGTCCACCCTGGAGAATCAATGTGATTATTGAATTTTACTTCTTGAGCATTGGTGAGGGGTCACTGACAGGAACGTGGGTGACCCCAGAGCAGTTGCACTGGAAAGTCTTCAGCCAGCCTGGATTACGGTTTCCTGGTATCTGCAAAGATGCGGGCTCTTCAGCTAACTTCCCAAGCTTATATATATACTCTAGAACCTCCCAGCCCCAGAGGCCATGAGTAATTAGTGCCACACTGCATATAAATGGCTGGGAGGAGTGGTTGTAATCTAAGCTGAGGGTCCGGTGATCCTCCACACTCACACCTGCTCTATGGAAAAGTCAATGGAGCACAAGTCTATTGGGATGGTGACCTGTGATGAAGTGCAGCTGATCTGGTAAATATGGTATCTGTTTTACTTGGAGGATCTGACCAAGTGCAACAAGGGAGAACGGGGTACCCAACATTCTCCTCTGACTCCCACATGCATGTTCACACACACACACACACACACACACACACATGCATGCACTCATGCACACACAGAAGGTACACATACTCTTAACAACCCCCTACTCAGCTCTACCGACGACTCATCTTGAAATTCTCTTCTGCAGTGATGTGGAGGATCCCAATTTATCTTAGTCAAGTTCTTTTGAAGATAAAGGGAACTACTCAGGCTGCTGTGGGTGACAGTGTGGAGTTGTGCCTCTTTCCAACTTAAGAGCCCTTCTCCCAGGATAGTCCCTGTCTAAAAACCCAAGATGTCCCTGTGGTTCTTACGTCCCTGCTGGAAAACAACTAGACCCCAGTATCGTGTCTTTAGACTTCAACATTCAGAATGATAACATTAACTATCACCTTCTGGGTTAAAACAGAAAATACTTCCAATGTCAGCCTGGGTTGACGAGAAGAGAAGCAATTGAAATGCCTGCTGTTTCTATAATGTGTGCGGGTTTATAAAGGACGGCGTCCACAGGGTCCCATCATAAAACAAGACATGAGGACAGAGAGTTGCATTCAATTTGCTGTGCCAAAGCTCCCATTAAGCCAGTGAAGGGATCTCCTTAGGAGTTAATAAGATCATAATAGCTAGGCATCAGTGTTCCTTAATTTCCTTCAGTAGTTGAGGCGTTTGCTCTCTGAGGAAGTCTTACAAAGTCATTTCAATCCATCCTTTCATCCCTATTCCTGGCAGAGTGATAATTGTCATTCTTTTAAACTCCATCCCTTCAGTTCCATTCCTAACAGAGTGATAATTGTCATTCTCTTTGGCTGCCTAGCATCTGATCCCTCTTAATAATTTTTTTTGAACTACTAGTCAAACAGAAGCTAAAGTGCGAGGTGCCGACTTGTTCAGCCTCTCTTGCAGCTACATGTGGACTCATGGCCTGGCTTACCTGGATTCTGAGTCAGAAATCAGAAATGTGAAGGAGAAGAGAATGACGTGGAGTTGGGCACTTTGTGGATGGTACAGTCTGGATTTCTGAATTGGAAGCATTGCTGTATAGCAGGCATGTCTCCAGGCAGTCGCTGTACCCAGCAACTGTAAGCAGCATTTCTGTTCTCAACACAATACTCAGAGCCCTCCAGAGCCTCTGGGAGCAGCTTGCTGTGTGGCTGATTCCACTAATTTGTTGTTGTCGTTCTTGTTGTTGTTGTGGTGGTGGTGGTGGTGGTGGTCACAAAACACCTGACAAAAGCAACTTAGGGAAGGAAGGGTTCTTTTGCCTCACACTTCAATGGAGCAATGCATCGTTGTGGGGAAGTCACGGTGGCAGAGTATGAGACAGATGTTTGCACTGTTTCCAAAGTCAGGAAGCAAAGAGCTATGGCTGCTGGTGCTCAGATCTCTGTCTCCTGTGTTATGCAGTCTGCCCCTCCCCGTCCCCGTCCATGAGATGGTACAGCCAATATCCGGCCTGGGCCTTCAATTAGTCCTGTTTAGAAATTACCTCACAGGGGCCTGTGACTCAGTGACACAGAGGATAAATTGCTTGCTGTGTACATATGAGGACCTGAGTTTGGAACCCCAGTACTCATGTTGAAAAAGCCAAACATGACCATAGGTGTCTATAACTCCAGGATAGCAGTTAGGGTAACAGGTAGCTCCCCCAGAGCTCACTGGTCAGCCATCCTAGACAATTCCAGTTTCAGTGAGGAGACCCAAAATCATAAGGTTGAGCACAACTGGGGAACACAGTGTCAATCAATCTCTGGCCTCCAGAGGTGCACACATGTACCCACATGAACATGCATGCACACATATACCACAAACACAAAAGTCAATCTGTCGTGGAAAAAAAGAGAACCTGGAGCTGGAGCTGGAGCTGGATCAGCAGTTTGGAACACATACTGCTCTTTCAGAGGACCAGAGTTTGGTGTTCAGTATCCATATCAGGCATCTCATAACCACCTGTAACTCCAGCTCCAGGGCATCCTACACCTCTGGCCTCCTTGGGAACCTGCACTCAACATGTATAGGCATCTGCTTGCACACGCACATACACACATACACAAATAAAATAAATCTTGTTTTTAAATAAGAAATGCTTTTACAGAGGCGTGCGCCCCTCCTAGGTGTTTCCAAATCCGGTCATGTCAACTGTCAATATTAACATCACACTGACACCTCTCCTCTGGTGTATGCTCCGTTCTCTTCACCCCGGTGACTCTTTGTGTATTCTTCAGCAGCAGGCTCGCTTATGATTTCCTCCAAAAAGTCTTTCTTGACATATTCTTCCACTGAACTCTCTCAGCTTCTCGACAGAACTATGATAGGTTTTGAATTATTTGGTTTCCTCCAGGATTTCATCGTTAAACTTAATCCCCAGGTGCAACCGTGTTGGGAGATGCAGAGCTTTGGGAGATGGTTCAGTTGTCAGGGTCCAACCTCTTGAGAGGTCTTGACTGAGGGATGAGGGTCATAGTCATTCCTCTCCAGACACAGAATTCAAGACACCATTGTGGATGCAGAGAGACCCCACCGAATCTGCTGGTACCTCAATCTTGAGTGTCTCAGTTTCCATACCTGTGAAAAATAAGCTTCCTTTCTCTACAGAGTACCCATCCTGGGGTATTCTTGTACAGAAACAAATTAAGATACACTTACATATTTTTTTTTAGTTTTTAATATGAACTTAAGTTTCTTTTTTTCATTAATGGTAATCACAGCACACAGAGGAGACTCCCGCATCAGATAGCTTAATAAATACATTCAGATTATCTTCCTCTAGCCACCCTACAAAGAATCATGCATGCTCACATAAAAAAAAATAAATCTTCAAAAAATAACAGTGAAAATAAAAGTGGATTATTTAGTTTCAGATATTCTTCCATAGGATCTTTGACTGAAAGTGTTATTTATTCAACTTCTCTCCATGCCCCCACATTTAGATACTCAAAATATTATTAGGTTGCTTTCCTATGTCCACCTCACCGAGAGCCACAAACACTGTAGTGCAAAAGAGCACAAGGGTTCTCTCTTGGTTCTAGAGTCTCCTCGGGGTGACTCTGGCCTCTCCTCTGTAAAATCCCCCCCATGACACCTGCAGTTCCCAGCATCGTCTTCCTCACACCGTCTCCCCAGAAACACTGCTCTCCTCCTCGGAGCAGCTGAAGGCAGCTTTCTCTGGGGCTCCGGGAAAAATCAGATTAGAGTGGAAAAACCGCACACAGAGAATGTCATCAGCGGTATCAGATAGGTCCCCCGTGGGTACCAGCTCGCTTCCTGTGCCATCCCGTGAGCTGGATTCAAAAGGTCATTAGTTCTGGGGTGGGAGAGATGGTGACTAAGAGGCTTGCCCTACGGTGTGAGGACTTGAGTTTGAGCCATCTGCCCTCTCGTTTGAAAGCCAAATGAGGGTATGATGGCTTCGGTGGCGTAATGTCCTTGCTACCAAGACTGAAATCCTAAGGTTTCTCGTGGTGACCCACATGGTGGAGGGAACTGACTCCCACAAGTCGTCCTCCACTTACTCTGGTACACATACAAAAAACTGAGCAAAAATCCTACTAAAACAAACAGAACAAAACAAGAACAACAACAAAAATAAAACTTTTACAGGCCAGGAGTGTAGCAGGTGGTATGACCTTATGCCCCCAGCACTTGTAAGGTAGAGACTTAAGGGACCACTAAGCCTGCGTAGTCAGCCAGTCTAGTCCACCTGGTTGAGTTCCAAGTTGAGTAGAGACAGTGTTCCTGAGGAGCGAAACCCAAGGTTGTCCTCTCATGCCTTAGCTCACTGTCCTCACCTCCCTCCCTCCCTCCTTCCCTCCCTCCCTCCCTCCCCTCTCTCCCCCTACTTCTCTCTTTCTCCTAAAACAACTGAACTGGATGGAGAGGGAGGGCCGCATCCTAAAACACAAGGCCAACGTTCTCCTTCCCAAAACTGATGTCTTGCAGGGAAGGAAACAACACTAAGAATTGGTGCCCATATTGGGGGAGGAGGATCCGCCATGCCTCCCTGACTCTGGAATTCTCCAAGGGAGGCCTAGCCTCAGGTCCCCAGAGAGCAGAGGGCCCCTCTAAAACACACTAATGAGTCTCTAGGTGCTAATTAACTGGGAGGTAATCACCAAGTCAGCATCAAGTAAGATTCTTTCCCCCCTCTAGCTCATCTGTCTCCTGCTTCCCAGGAAGGAGCTCGAATTGCATCAACCTTGTACTCCACCAAGTGGATGCCTGCTTAACCAGGAAGAAGTAGCTGGAAATGAGAAGGAAGTCCAGGGGCATGGGAGGGGAGGAGAAGGAAAGGGAAGGAAGAGGAGAAGGGGGAGGAGAGGGAGGAGGAGGTGAGGAGGAGGGAAGAGGAGAGAGGAAGCAGAAAAGAGGAGATGTCTTCAAGCTTTTTGGTCTCAGGACTTCCTTACACTCTTTAAAATTACTGAGGGCGTCTGTTTATGTGTGTGGCATCCAGCGATCATTAGCACTGTGGAAGCAAGGGCTAGAGGTTCTTTAAATACCGTTTTAAGGCAACGACAGGCACATCACACTTAAATAAGAACCATCAGGAAAGCACAGATTAGTGGGGAGAACAATCCTACTTTCTGTTTTGGTTTTTCAGGCAGGGTCTCCTGTCTTACTCACTCAGAAGCAGACACTGACCTTGACTGGCTCATCCTCCTGCCTCCACCTCTCCAGCAGGAGATGATAGGTGTGCACCACCACACGTAGCTACCCTCCTTCTAACAGAAGCTCAAGAACCTAGAGAGCACTCGATCTGGGCTGCACAGCAGCCTCGCTGCTCCTGGCTGTGCCGCCTTGGGTCAGCGACTGACCTCTGGATTGCCCTTTCTCTGAGAGTGGTTTTTAAAGTGCTTATCACCACATGTGGCCTCTGTGAGGTTCTCAGCAAATTCTCGTTTCTGTCTAGTTTTTTTTCCATATAAGCAAAGACGACTTTCCTGGCCCCTGGGAGACCAAGTCACCTGCCGAGGCAGCTCTTGCTGCAGGAAAGGAATTCAGCTTCACTGGTATTTTCATTATGGTGTGCAGGTGTGTGCACACAAATGACGGCAGGAGCAGATGTGAGCAGGTGCACACGCGTGTGTGCAGGTGCCTGCAAGAGGCCAGGGGTCAACCTCAGTTATCAGTCCTCAGGATGCTAGCCTATACTGTGCTCTGAGACGGTGTCTCTCCCCGAACCTGGGGCTCACTGTTGGCGCAAGGTGTGCTGGTGAGTGAGACTCAGGGATGTACCCGTCTCCACCTCTCAAGCCCTGAGATTACCAATGTGCACCATCATGCCCAGCTTCTTTATGAGAGTTTTAGAGACAGAACTCACTTCCTCCTGATTGCCAGCAAGCACTCTGCCAAATCAGCCCATTTGAAAACCCAGCTGCTTCCTCATTTCAAACATGCTCACAGATCTCATCAGTGCTGCTGGGCTAGAGGCTGCGGCTGAGAACCACACATGTGGCCCTCTAAGAATTCAGACCTTGCAGATAAGCAAAACTTGTTTTTGCCAATGTGGCAGTGTGCGCCTGCCATCCAGCCCTGGGGAAACAGCAGGAGGAGGACTGTGAATTCAAGACCAACTTGGGCTCCATAGCAAGACTCTGTCTCCAACAAAACAAAACAGAAAACAAAAGTTGTGTCTTTCAGATGGTTAATGAGATCCAAGTCCTGGAGGGTTCTTAGAAGCAAAGAGTTTCCTGAGAATAAGAAGTGCTTCTAAGAAAAACAAAAGAACCTCTGGCCTCATTAACTCTTTTTTCAGATTTCCATAAATAAATCTTTTATATCCAGGCCCCACCTCACAAGCCCCTCCTACATGCAGAGAAAGGACTGTGTGGCAAGGATGTCACAGACCTTCCTTAGTTCCCCCTGGCCATAGCTTTCTTATCTTCCTTCTGCCTCCAGTTTGTTTTTGATTTTTTTTTTTTTTTTTAGTTTTTTTTTCTTCCAGTTCTTGTGATTGAACCCAAGGCTGCACCTATTCTACAAAAGAGTTACTGGCATTCCACCAGCCCCTCACTGGGGGACTTTAGGCAGGTGCTCTACCACTGAGCCACACCCCAGCCCCTCACTGGGGGATTCTAGGCAGGGGCTCTACCACTGAGCCACACCCCAGCCCCTCACTGGGGGATTCTAGGCAGGGGGCTCTACTGCTAAGCTATACCTCCATCTGCTCTTAAAACAAAAATGACTTAAGACATCCTCAAACATGTTCTCCTTATGCTAGTATCTTATGATGGGAATCTTGAGACAGGTCTATTTTTTCCCATTAAGCCAACTCTTCCCCGAGTTGTAAGGGAATAAGAGTCTCAGTAAGTATGGAAACAGGAGAGATGTAGGGAGCTGTAAGACGATTCTATGAGAACTGTCAGGGTCAAGACTGAGTCACTTACACCAAACCCTAACTCCATGAGGTCAAGTAGCCATAAATGAAGTCAAGTGGCTCACACACGCACATGCTTACAATAAAAGCCATCGCAAATATCCTTTCAAAAGAGCTGGCCCAATGGCTACAAGCACTTGCTTCTCTTACAGAGGACCTCAGTTCGGTTTCCAGCACCCATATCAAGCAGCTCACAACCACCTCTGACTCTGGCCCAAGGGAATCCAACATCATCTTCTTCTGACCTTTGTGGGCACCATACACACAGGGTGCACATACATGCTCTCAGGCATAAACACATACACACAAAAAATCAATAAAAATTTTAAGTTACAACTACACACACACAAACTTCAAATAAACAAATCTTAAGAAGAAAGCCAGGTGTGGTGGCACTTGCTTGTAATCCCAAAGCTGGAGAGGTGGGAACGGATGGATACCCGAGACTCACTGGCCAGCCTAATGGTCAATATCAGGTTCCAAGTGAGAAACGCTGTCTCAAAAAGCAGGTAACAACACCCAGAGTTGATCTCTGACCTCCACACATACCTATACACACATATACAGCTGTGCACATACAAATATGCTTATATACTCTTGCAATATATACACACACAAACACCACACACGCACGCACTCACACATGCATGCACGCACGCACATACACACGCTCATCCACACTGGAGAAATTGAATGCCTGACGTTTGTTCCAAAGTGAAGCCAGTATTCTCCTTGTTCTCTCTGTTGAAAGAGCTGTAGAAACAGACCAGTGTTTGAAGAAGCATCAGGCACAATGCAAAGAAATCCCTTCAGGCACCACAGACTGGGTTTGTGTCTCAGGTTTTTGTTTTTACTGTGACTAAGGAGGTAGCCAGTGTGCCTGACCAGATGAAAGTGTCCTCAAGAACTCTTCCTTCTCTTTCCCTGTGGTAAGGACATTCACACTAGACTAAGAACTTTCTAGACAAGGGCTCCCTGGAGATGGAAGAAGGTTCCAGTAACATGCAAAGTGCCACTTAAATCCTGGCCCTGGTTTTCTGGCCTGGTTGGTAGCTAAGCCCTGGGCTGTTCGTCTGGGATGGCTTGACCCTCTCCTCTCTCTTGTCCCTCCTTTGATTGAACAACCTGGCAGCTGCTTCACTTTCATTCCCCTGCCTGGCCTCAGCTCTATGGCCTTGAGCCCTGGGCCTTAAGCCCATGGGCTCAGAGCCCAGGAGACCTTGGTGAACACATCTTTGGACCGCTCTCCCTGAGTGCCTGGATTTGATTATTTCCAGCATCGCTGGTGTTCTCCTGACCTGATCTCAAAAGCACATAATTATGTCATTAGCAGCAGGACGCGGCTTACATGTGTCCTGATGGCGAGGGTCAGCATGAGCTCGTGCTTCTACAGGGATGGAAACAGAGCAGGAAGCACACACAGGAAGAAAAGAAGGCTGGCCGGGATTGAGCTGTGCCTTCAGGCACGCTGATGGTGGAGCCAATGAGGTCCTTGCTGACATTTATGGATAATGAAATTCTGTTACTATGGCAAAAAATACCTGAGATAAGCAACTTAAGAAAGTTGCTTTGGCTCACACTTTCACTGCATGATTACTTGGCCCTGCTGCTTTTATGCTAAAGTGATACAGGGGAAGGGGGACTAAGTGCTTTTAAGGTGTTCAATAATAATGTTAAAATTCAGGGACTTCAGGACTGGGAATGTGACCCATTCCCAGATTTGCCTAATATCGTCAAGGACCTAGGTACCATGCCCAGCATCACAAAGCAGTAATGATGTTGACTGGGGATGTATCTCCATGGCAGAGTACTTGCTTAGTACATATATTGCCCTGGGTACCATCCTCAGCATCACAAAATAACTGATGATGATGATGAAGAAGAAGAAGGAGGAGGAGGAGGAGGAGGAGGAGGAGGAGGAGGAGGGGGGGAGAGGAAGAAGAAGAAGAAGAAGAAGAAGAAGAAGAAGAAGAAGAAGAAGAAGAAGAAGAAGAAGAAGAAGAAGAAGAAGAAGAAGAAGAAGAAGAAAATGATGATAATGATGAGGACAAAGCTGGGGATGGGCGTTATGCTAATGATGGGGTTAGGGATGGTGATGGTGAAGAATGTGATGGAGATGTGCTGGTGTAATGTGAGGGTGGAGTTGGGGATTCGGATGATGATAAGGATAGGGTTGGGATGGTGATGATGATGATGATGGGGACAGTCACGAAGCTCATAAGTAAAACACTCTCTTAGGATGTGCAAGGCCCTGGGTTCCATCTCCAACATCACAAAATTAATTAATTAATTAACTAATTAATTAACAAGATAATTAATTAAGTGACTCAATCCCTTCTTTATATGTAACTGATTCTTATTGCTACTGTGTCCTATGTGTATTGTGTGGATAAGCACCACATGGTTTATGCGTGGAGGTCAGAGGACACTTTGCAAGAGGAGTCAGGTCCCCCCTTGGTCCTGGATATTGAACGCACAGGTCATCTGGCTGGGCTTTTACCTGGTAGCCATCTTCTCAGCCTAATGTAATCACTGTTTATACGAAAATGAATTAAAAATAGATTTTACACAGATTCTTATTATCCTGGCTGTCCTAGAACAAAACTGGCCTTGACCTCACGGATATCTGCCTGCCTCTATCTCCCAAATGCTGGGATTAAAAAGAGGTGCACAACCATGCTTGGAAAAATTTTAAAATTTCTAAAGAAAAGGTGGAACAATTAGAAAAAGATTTCATTGAATAATCTTGAAGCTGGTGAGACTCTACTGAGCCACTCACAAAACCCAGGACCACGGGAGAGAACGTAGCAAATGTAGCTAAAGAAAGGGTAGAAAGTGCAAAAATGATTCACACGTGCAGATGAATAGCTTTTTAAGCATTTTTTGGAGCACTTCCAAATCAACAAGAAAAATATCTAATCAAAAGAGAAAGGGAAACCAACGGAGATGGTTTATCAGGTTTCTATTGCTGTGAAGAGACACCGTGACCATAACAACTCTTACAAAGAAAACATTTAACTGGGGTGACTTACAGTTAAGAGGTTCAGGCCCTTATCATCATGGTGGGACATGGTGGCATGCAGACAGACATGGTGCTGAAAAAGTAGCCGAGTGGCAACAGTTGCGGGCAACAGAAGTGTGTCTCACTAGGCGGTATCTTGAGCGCACCCCCACAGTGACACGCTTCCTCCAACAAGGCCATACCTCCTCCAACAAAGCCACACCTCCTAGTAGTGCCATTCTCGATGAGCTTATGAGGACAAATAACATTCAGACCACCAGGGCTCACTGTCAAGCCTGAGAACCTGAGTTGGATCCCCAGTGCTTACATGGGGAAAGGAATAAATCAGCAAGTAGTCTCTTGAAAGCCACTTGAGTGCTCAAATACACACACACACACACACACACACACACACACACACACACACACAAAGTATGCGTGCACACACATAAACATATGCACAAACATACATATAAGAAAATGGCAGTCATACACTGGGATAGAAGTATAAATTAATGATGCCCTTAGAGATCTGTTTGGGACTCTTGTTCCAAATTTAAATTTAAAATTCCACATGCCCTTGGGGGAGGGGCATCATATACTTCTGGGAACTTATTATAGATACATTTCCAGAATCAGCTTTGATTCTCCTCTCTCTCTCTCTCTCTCTCTCTCTCTCTCTCTCTCTCTCTCTCTCTCTCCTTCCTTCCCCTCTGCTCTCTTTTTGACAGTTTGGCTGTTTATGTAACTAAGCTAGTTCAAACTCTAATCATATTATAACCGCAGTCAAGGAGAAAGAGGCGTAAATGAATGCATGTATACTAGTATTCACCTTGTTTCCTCACTCTTATGCAGCTCAGCGTCCCCTGCCTAGGGAATGGCGGCGCCCATAGTGGGCTGGGTTTTCCCACCTTAACACCATCAAAATAATCCCCCATACGCTGACTCATAGGCCAACCCAGTCTAGACACTCCTTTGTTGAGACTCCTACCCAGGCGATTCCAGATTGTGTCAATCTGACAGCTAAAACTAGCCACTAAGCCAGGTGGTCATACAAATCTCCATTTCCCTCCTTCTCCTCTTCCAACCCTCTCTATTCTCTCTCCACCCATATAGCAAGAGCTCAGCCAGGAAAAATAAATACGACTATAGCAACATTCCAGAAGGTATCTGAGACAGAGTCTCACTCTGTAACTCAGGTCAAACACAGTCCTCCTGCCTCTGCTCCCTAGATGCTGGGATACCAAGCATGTCCCACGGAGATGCCCAACTCCGCTTCTCAACCTCACTGATTTCCTCTCTAACTTTTGATCTCTTCCTCCTTGTTTTAAACCCTTGTTTTAAGCATAACCTGCTTATGCCTTCATGAGGGCCCCATACTGAAAATATAGGTAATTTTTCTCTCTCCCTTTTCCACATAGAAAAAGGCCACTTGCCAGGCTTCTAGAACCCAATCCCAGAGGTTTTGGGAGTTTCGGTTTTTTTCATATATTTGTTTTGATTCTCCCTTGGGATTCTATATTTGATTTCCTTTTAACAGTTTAAATTTGGCAGTTCTGAGTTTTAAAAAATGTAAAGCTTCAGTTCTCGGAGTTGCTGTGTGTATTTTAGCTCAGAGGTGAGAGGCATGGAGGGAACATCCATCACCCCAGGGACCACCAGGCACCAGGCACTAAGTAAATTGTTCAGCTGAGCTTTTTTCGTGATGCTGAAGGCTGAACCTAGTACCTCGCACATGCTAAGCAAACGTTCTGCCACTGCGTTGTACTCCCAGACCTCTTTCTCATCCTTCATTTTCTTTCTAAGGTTGCCCAGGCTAACCTTCAACTCACTCTGTAGTCCTTGAACTCACTCTGTAGCCCAGGCTGCCCTTGAACTCACTTTATAATTCAAGCAGTCTTTGAACAAATTCTATAGCCCTGGCAGGCCTTGAACTCACTCTGCAGCCAGGGCAGACCTTGAAACTCACTCTGTAGCTTAGCCTGCCTTTGAACTCACTCTGTAGCCCAGGCAGGCCTTGAACTAGGATCCTCTTACCTACCTCCCAAATAACTAAGCTAACAGGACTGTGCCACCAGGCCTGGGGCTCCGTTGAAAGGTAGGACACTCCCAAAGAGTGTTGTTTTCCGGTAAGGAGGCCAGCTTCGGAGCTCAGGGCAGACCTCTAGAAGACAGCGGTGAGCAGGGCAGCCACAGGGAAAGAGGAACTATCAGGGACTCACATTCCTTTCCCAGCAGAAGATGCCGAGGAGTTTAGGAAATGGGGAAGGAGGAGGAGGATCCAGGTCATGGAACATTTACAGAGTGCTCCAGAGTGGCCGGCCATTCTGGATCTTTCTCATAGTCCCCTCAGCTGTGTGGAAGCCTCAGCCCAGTGTTCTCATGTCATAGCTATGTGATGTCAAACATCTGTTTGCTAGCAAATAGTTGGGTAATTGAAAACAGCATTTGTTGAAACTCCAGGCCCCAAAACAACTTTGCAAGGAGTCTCTCCCCGCCACCCACTCCCACCTTACAGCCGGGGCCTTCAGTTATAGAAGTCTTCTGAGGCGCCTTACAATGCACAGACTGCCTGGAAGAGGGTTTTCTCCACGGTGCCAGAGAGCAGACATTTGGCTTCTTCGACTCAGATGTCTGGATATAGAAATGCTCATGTTTATACAGATGTTTTGGTCACCAAAACAACACCAAAGGCATCAGGGGAAGTGGCTTCTCTGTCCCAAATCTGCATGCTTACACTGATTTTGACTCTTCCCACTGAGCTGAACTGATGAGTTTTAAGTAAAAAACAATTTCATTTCATACTGACCTATTTAATGTGATTAATTAGTGTGTTTACTTATTTCTTTATTACAGTCTTGGGGATGGAATCCAAAGCCTTATGTATGTTACGCAAGCACTCCACTGCCGAACTATACCCCCAGTCCCCCACTGGAGGATTCCAGGCAGGCCCTCTACCAGTGAGCCATGCAGTCAGGATTTCACAAATCTACACATGCATGTATCTTGTAAATAACCATAAACATCGTATATATAAGTGTATATATTTATATATATCACATATTTTATCAGTCTGTATTGCACATATATAAATGCATGTCATAAATATACATTTTACAGAAATACATTTGCAAATGACATATATTATGAAGGTATATCAATGTAAAAATAACACGCTACATTTATATACATATATCACAAATATGTACTTTTCAAATCTATGCTGCAAATACATATTTTGCAAACATCCATATTGAAAGTATGTAAATATACATTGCACATATACATTATGCAAATTCAATGCAAATAAATGTATATGACTATATATTCATAACAGGTAACAGCTTGCCCTAGTTACTTTTGCATAGATTTGACCAAAATACCCAGGAGAAACTACCTTAGTGGGGAAGATTTCTTTAAATCACAATTTCAGATCACTCGGTCCACAGTCACTTAGCCCCATGGACTTGGGTAGGAAATCACAGCTATAGGAGTCTAGCAGAGGAAACTTTCCTTCTGAACAGAAAACAGAAGAGAAGAAAGGGGCTGCGAACTAGGTGTTACCTTCAAAAGTAGCCCCAGAGACCTACTAAAGCTCACCACCAAAAGGTCCCATGGCCTCCCCAAACAGCACCATGCACCAGAGAAGAAATTTTCAGATGGGAGGGGGTGTTTCAGATTCAAATTGTACCTGTGCCTCCTCTACTTAGCCCACTGGGCTCTTTTGCAACATGGAAACTTCTAGTTGCTTAATTTCTCTATTTTTCCTTTTGTATACTGAACGGTCTTTGATTCTGTCTCTTCTCAGACTACAATCCCTTGTCCCCAGCACACTGCGACCCACCTGGGAAAGCTCACAGGTGTATTAGTTCTATCCCATCTTTCAGATGATGGAGCATTGCTAGAGAAACCACGGTGGGTGTACCACAGCGTGTGCACCTCACTACTTGCGACATCCCCGTGATGGCACAATCTCCCACCATCTCTCCCAATACTGCCTGGGCTGCATCTCATTGCTTAGTATTTCAGATGCTATCTTCCACCACCCCATAGGACATTCCCCTTTTCCCAGCTTGTATGGGTGTGATCATCCATGTGCACAAATGTGAGGAGGGAGGGTATCCGTGTACACATGTACGGGGTGTACATGTCAGGGGGAAGGGTATCTGTGTGCACATGTCGGGTGCAGGGCATCCGTGTGCACATGTGTGGAGTTGCGCGTGTCAAGGGGGAGGGTATCTGTGTGTACGTGTCAGGGGGAGAGGACCGGCATGCACACGTATGGGGGTGCACATGTCAGGGCAAAGGTATCCGTGTGCACATGTGTCAGGGTACACATGTCTATACACATGCCTATGACGGTCAGAAGCTAATGTCAGATTTTTTTTTCAATCATTATTTACATTTTTTAAAGACAGGGTCTCTCACCGAACCTAGAGCTCTCCAATTTGGTGGACTGGTCAACCAGTGAGTTCCAGGATCCTGTCTCTGTCCCCTCAGTGTTGAGATTACAGGCTCACACCACTGTGCCCATCTTCTTCGTGACTGTTGAGGATTGAACTCAGGCCCTAATGCTTGCATGACCAGGGTGTTGTCCGATGAATGATCTCCCTACCCCCATCCCCAATTTCTCACATTTAACAAGCCCTCCCCTAACTCTTTCCATCCCTCTTTGACCAGAGAGGATATTTTTTTTCCAAGCTGGAAAAGTCCTTTTTAGAAAATAGATCCCAGAGTTGAGCTCAACTCAACGACCCTAGGTATACCATCAGTTTGAAGGAGAGACGATAAATTCAGGAAGCCACCGATGACCTGATTCATATTCTATCCCTGAGCCAGATGGAGAAACCCTGTCTGGGAAATAGATGACAGAGGTGAAGGATGAGCCTTGGCAGGGACATGGATGCTTCTCCAGACAGCTTAGTGGTCCAGCATCCTAAGAGACACCTGGAGACATGAAGGTGCATTCGATTTCTCAGCTAAGTGTGATGCTTTAAAATTACACGTGTGTGTGTGTGTGTGTGTGTGTGTGTGTGTGTGTGTGTGTGTGTAAGTCTTCAGTTAGCGCTCTCCTTCTCTCATAGAGGTCCTAGGGCAAAACTTGGTCATCAGGCTTAGCAAGAAGAGCTTTACCCACTGAGCCATCACACCAGCCTATGATATTTAAGGACATATGTGCTCCTTGGGTATTTTATTTTTCAAATAAGTGTGCAAGTGAGTATATGCGCATGTGTGTGGGGGGGGAGTATGCAGATGTGCAGGTGCAAGCATGCCAAGGCATACATGGGAAGGTCAGGGGTCAACCTTGAGTGTAGTCCTCACCTTCTACTGTCCTTGAGACAAGGTCTCTTGTTTACCCTCTAGTTGCTAGGCTAGCTGACCATGAACTTGCAGAGGTCCTCCTATCTCAACTTCCATTTCACTCTAGGATTCCAAAGATACACTACCACATCTGTTTTGGTGTGGATTCTCGGGGCTGGGAACCCAAGCCTCCACGCTTGCATGGCAATGCATTATCTTCCCAGCTCCAACCCTCAGATATCTTAGAATAACCACCCTTCTGTCCCTTAGACATATGCAGAGCACAGTCGCTCTTAGAAGGACGATCATACTATAAAACAACGCAACAGTTCTCTAACCCCTCAAAGTGAATGACTGTTTCTCAGAATATTTAATGTGCCAGGTATTAAGCTAGTGCTGTGTATAACACTTACCGAGCCAGGATCTGCACTGTTAGTGGTTAGACATTGCCAAAAACTTCAGCAGCCTTTTATTTTTTCTTGCTCCAGTACGAAAAAGACCTTTTCGGCAATTAGGCTCGGGCTAGCAAGATGGCTCAGTGGCACTCTGAGTTTGATCCTTAAGCCCCCGCGTGTTGGGAGGAGATGAATGACTCCACAAGCAAATCATAGCCTGTGTGTGTGCAGTCACATACATGAACAAAACATGATAACATTCAACAACTAAGCTCACTCACAAAGCTGTCATTGTGGAAGCTGAAATGACTGCATAAGGAAATCACAGTGTTGTTAAGAGGTAAATTCTGCTCCACTTCCCCCCCAAAAGTTGTTCTGGGTCTAGAGAGATGACTGAGCAGTTAAGAGCACTGGCTGTTCTTGCAGAGGACCTGGGTTCATTTCCTAGCATACACACAGAAATTTGCAACTGTAATCCTAGTTCCAAAGGATCCAACACCATCTTCTGGCTTTCAAGTGTACTTCATGCACATCGTACATGTACATACATGTAAGCAAAACACACATATGTATAAAACAAAACAAAACACATTTTAAAAACATGGTTCTCTTACCTCCACAAGCATGTGTATACACATGCATATTCACCTGAGCATACATGTATGAACACACACACACACCAAAAAAAATCACCTGAGGCTATTCATATTCAAAATGTGAATTAAGTAGCATCTAGTTCACAAATCACTCCTTCTGGAGAGCTGTGTGACAAGATACTGCAGTGCTCTTAAAAACCGCCTGTGCTCAGAGATAGACTTGTAGGAAATCACCAGCAAAGTGGACAAAGATTTATTACTAAGAGACATGCTTGCGGTATTCGTCGTAAGTGTGTTCAGATGAGGCTGCTACAGGCTGACTATTCCTGGCTTTTATAACCTTGATGCTATTATAGTATTGCTTCAACAACGCCTATAGATCGGAGAGCGGAAGATCCATTTATATTAAGACATATCACTCTGAGAGGCTTTTCAGGGTTTTTGTTTGTTTGCTTTCGCCACCAATGGCTGCTTCTTAGAAGGCTCTGTGAACATCAGTGTTGGCTGGGAGTGGTGGCATCCACTTTTAAATCCCGCACTCAGAAGGCCAAAGTGGTAGGATCTCTATAAGTTTGATGCCAGCCTGGTCTACATGAGTTCCAAGCCAGTTAAAGCTAGACAGTGAGATGCTGTCTCAAACAACAACAACAACAACACCAAAACAAATAAATAAAACAAAACAAAACAAAAAGAGTGCCTAACATTTCTATGCTCTTGCAGACTCACAGAAGGTTAATAAATAGTTTGTCTTTAGAAGGTCCTGGAAAATGCTAGTGTTAGTTGTCTGTGTGTGTCATCTGTGACAGTCAGTCTTCACGTCAACTGGATTAAGAATGGCATTGGAGACAAAACCTCTAGGAATGTCCATGAAGGATTTTCTAGATGGGCGACTTCTAACTAAAGTGGCAAGAGTCACCCTAACTGTGGGCAGCTTCATCCATGGGCTGGGGATCCAGACTGAGTGCAAACGAGACAGTGACCTGAGCACCAGCGCCCACCGCTCTCCGCTCCCTGACTGTGGAGGCCACGTGACCAGTCTCCTCATGTGTCCGCTGCCATGCCTTCCCCCTCACGATGGGCTGTACCCTTACACTGCGATCCAAATAGTCCCTTCCTCGCTTCAAGCACTTTTCTTGGGAATTTGCAGCAATGAGAACACTACGTGATTCGGTATGGCTGGTGGCCGTGAGACTTTATTGTTTTGGTTGTGAGCCCAGCCTGGCTGAGCAAAGTCTCCAGCCCACCATGAGGCTTAGTAAATAGACCTTCATGTACAGCAGAGGCGGCCACACTGTCCTGCAAACCAGAGTTCAGTCACATGGGAATTCTCCAAGAAGCGTGGCCCAGCTGAGCTTCTGGAGTCAAACCAAGTGTCACAGCATCTGCCGCCACCAGCATAGCTGACTGTGTCTCCCTGCGGGACAACTTCAGGAACAGCTTCTTGTATTTTCAGTCCCCGCCATTGCCAAGCTCGCATTGCTGGGATACTGAAGAAATGTCAAAAAAAAAAAAAAAATGGGAGTTTTCGCTAATTTTTGGGTGATTGTTTTTCTTTAGGAGTGGTGTTTCAAGAAATCATCGTCTAGACAGTTTGCTGTCCTTAAAGGTCCCCAAAGTTGTCACTTCTTAAGAAGATTTCTGTGTGTGCACAAGTGCAAGTGAGTGTGTGTGTGTGTGTGTGTGTGTGCGTGTGTGTGCGTGAATACACTTGTGTGTAAAGATGCCAAAGCAGGAAGGGAATGTCGATGCCCCGGATCTGATTTGCAGGCTGTGGGAGCTATCTGATAAGGCTGCTGGGAAACAAAGTCTGGTCCCCTGAAAGATCAGCACGTGCTCTTGCCTTCCATCTCTCGGTCCCATCAGACATGTTACCTGTAATAACTTTATTTTTGCTAAGTCTTGCCAGAAAAGCAAAGTCAGTTTTCCAAGTGAAAGCTCTCGTGAAGAAAGCTAATGGCGACCACGCCTGCACAGAGCATTCATACCCACATCAGTGCATGAGGGGTTGGTTCTCAGTCCATCATCTTTTGTTTATCTTCTATATATGTATTTCTTTTCTTGAGGCAAAGTCTCACTAAGTTGCCCAAGCTGGCCTTAAATTCATGATCTCTCTGCTTCTGCTACCCAGGTCTGTACCACCAAGCCCAGTTTATTCTCGTGTATGTGTGTGTGTGGGGGGTGTACATTCAACACACACATGAGCACATATGTGAATATACACATGGAAGCCAGAAACCAACACTTGGCATCTTCTACCTTCCTTGTTCTCTTTGTTTTTCTAAGACAGGGTCTCCCACTGAACCTGAAATGAAACGAGACTGGCTAGCCAGTGAGTCCCGGGCACCCTCCTCTCTCTGTCTCAGCCCTGTCTCTAGCACTGAGGTTACAGACACCACCCTCCAGCTTTTTCATTTGAGTTCTGAAAATCTGAACTCAGGTCTTCATGCTTGCACAGGACTTTCTTTGCCTTTGACCCATCTCCCCAGCCTTGATTTAGCTCATTATTATTATCATTATCATTTATTTATCTATCTTTCATTCATTTTTATTTGAGACAGGCTCTTGCTATATGTCCAAGCTGATCTTGAACCCAAGACCTTCCTTCTTTATCTTCCAAATGTTGTCATTATAAGCACGAATTCCCTCACCCGTCTTTCCAGTAGAGACCCAAGAAAAAGAATCAGAAAGTTATGGTACAGTTGTTAAGTGCTTTAGTGCAGACATCAGCTAGCATGGCTTACTGTGTAAAATCAGGGTTGTGCCTGGCTTTTTCCCTGTAGTGCTCAGGCTTGAACCCTGGGGCCTCTTGTATGCAAGGCAAGCATACTACCAACTGAGTACTTCCTCAGCCCTAGCCTTGAATCCTTAATCATACCCTGGCCACATAACCCCACCCTGACAGAATGTACCCATGCTGCCCCGGTGAGGCAGTGAAACCTCTCCAGGGCTGGGGAGATGCCTCAGTAGTTAAAGTGCTTGCTGCAGGTATGAAGGCCATAGTTTGGATCCTCAGAACCCTTAAGTGCCCGGAAGACTTGGCAGCCCACCTGTAATTCCAGACCAGAGCCAGCTGGTTAGCAAGACTAGTTATATCCATGAGTTTAATTGAGAACTCCTCTCGGCGAATAAGGTGGAACCAATTAAGGATGGTTCTTAATATCAACTTTCACCCTACACACACACACACACTTATACATGTGTACCCAAATGTGCATACATGTACATATGAAAATGGAAAAACTGAGCATAAAGTTCTTCCAGGTCAATTATCTGTGCCTTCCACAGCATCTCCCCAGGATAAACAAAACAGCCCCCCAGTGTCCCAGTCAGGGACCTTGTCTACCCACAAGCTCTCACTCCCCTCTCCTTTGCCTGTCTGTCTTCCAGCTCACTCAATATTCTATGGGGGGTCCTCATTGATTCAGCCCTGGGACGGCTGAGAAGCTGTCCAAGATGCTTTGGGAACCCTCCAGCGAGCACGGCAGACATTAGCAGCCTGCTGAGTGTGACTTGGGCCATTGGCAGGTGTGAGGCTGAGAGGAACAATCAATGCCACCGCTGGGTGAGGTGAGGCGCCTTCAGCATTCTGAGCAATGTGGGTGCAGAAGCATCTTCTGTCTCAGGACCAGAGACAGCCAAGGCACACGACTCTGGGCATCACAATCAGATTCTGGGTGAGGGGCAGGCCTATGGCCTGGCTTTGTAGCCAGCAAATAATCTTTGATTTCCATGGCAATGATCTCAATGGGACAAAGCGTCAGCTCTAGGTCCGTAGAAACGTCTTGCTGCGATTTAACGTGTGTGTGTGTGTGTGTGTGTGTGTGTCCATGTGTGGGTGGGTAACATATGTATGTGCTTGGATGTGGAGATCAGAGGCGTTGTTCCTTAGGTTCTTTCCACCTTGTGTGCTTTGTTGGTGGTATTTTTTGTTGTTGCTGCTGCTGCTGTTCTTTAGGCAGAGTCTCTCACTGGCTTAGAACTTGCCAGTTTGACTTGGTAGGCTGGTTAGTGATTCCCAGAGGTGTCTGCCTGGCTGACTCCCCCAACATTGGTATTACAAGCACACACCACCACAGCCTGTTGCTATACACACACACACACACACACACACACACACACACACACATTACTTGTGTGTACACATATACATACAGGCACATTGAAGGCCAGAAGAGGGTGTCAGGTCTCCCAAAACTAGAGTTACTGGCTGTTATGAGCCCCTTGACTTAGTGCTAAGAACTGAAACCAATACTCTGACAGATCACAACATGCTCTTAACTGTTGAGCCATCTCTCCAGCCCCATGTATCCTGCTTCTCTATGCGTGAGCTGGAGGATCTGACTCTCATCCTTGTGCTTGGGAGGCAAGCACTTGACCAGCTCACCTATCTCTCCAGTACCATGCTTCAGTTTTTCAAAAAGGAAGAACTGTGTCCTGGCTTCTTTCCATAGCCCTACGTATACACACACACACACAGTCTGGGAACAGGAGGAGGGCTTTCGGCAATGCTCTACCCCAACCCTCATCTCCATCTACTTGCAAATCTATCTCTATTTCAGCTTCCTCGGACCTGCTCTGTCTCCACCCTCTCACCTCAATGAACAACCAAGTCCCGCCCAGAGCACAGTTGCTTTTTCCTTCCTCATCTCTAATCATCTGGCTGAAATAGGATGGCCTGAATCAATGGACCATTTCCAACCTCTGTCCCCCTGCAATCTATTCTTACAGATTTTCTTTCCCTTAGGATTCTGGTCTCAGCCAAGGAGAACAAAGTATACAAGCAAAAACCAAGAGCGAACCAAGGAAAGAGGCTTTCATTTTTAATTGGAAGTTTTATTTTTTAATTAGGTGTATTCGAGTATGGACGTGTGAGTGGAGATGTCCAAGGCCCAGAAGTAGGAGTAGGACCCACTGGAACTGGAGTTACAGCTGGTTGGGAGCTGTCATATGGGTGCTGGGAATTGAACCTGAGTACTCTGGAAGAGCAGTCAGTGCTCTTAGCTGCTGAGCCAGCTCTCAGGTCCCAAGGGGGATTTTACTAAGCAGAAAAGAAAGCTCGTGGCAATGGAAAGGAAACCTGAAAGTGGGCTGCCAATGGAGAGACTGTTTTACTTGCTTCAAATGAGGAGGTGGGCTTTGATTGCTTCATTTATATGCTAATTAGATGAAAGAGTAAGAACCAATCAGGAGGGAGCCTGCCAAACCAGGAAAGATTCTCATTCTCTTTTGTGACTCCATTCTACTTCCACTGCCCCTGATGCTATAGTGGATGTATGGCAGGGGAAATGAAGTATAAGCTGTTGGCTGTCTCAGAGCCAAGAGGGCAGTGAAATAGTTGTATATCCCTTGGTTTTTAATTACGAACTTGTGGGCTGAAGTTTTCCACATATAGTTCCAGACTACAGGTTAGTATTGGCCATGGTGAATTCAATGCCCAGAACCCACAGAGTGGGAGAAGATCCACCACTGAGCTATACTGCAGCCCCTCACTGTGGGATTCTAGGCAGGGGCTCTACCACTGAGCCATACTGCAGCCCCTCACTGGGGGATTCTAGGCAGGGGCTCTACCACTGAGCCAAGCTTTCTGGCAGGTGTGCACATAAACAAACAAATAAATATAGTTTAAATTAAAAGAAGACAACAATGAACATGATGATAATGAAGGAAGAAGAAAAGAATGAGAATAAGAATAAGAGACTGGGCGGTGGTGGCACACGCCTTTAATCCCAGCACTCGGGAGGCAGAGATAGGCAGATCTCTGTGAGTTCGAGGCCAGCCTGGTCTACAAGAACTAGTTTCAGGACAGGCTCCAAACCTCACAGAGAAACCCTGTCTCGAAAAACAAACAAACAAAAAGAATAAGAACAAGAGTGTCTGGGAAGATGGCTCAGTGGTTAAAGAACACTGCCTGCTCTTCCAGAGGTCCTGAGTTCTTTTTACAGCAACCACAAGGTGGCTCGCAGCTATCTATAGTGGGATCAAATGCCTTCTTTCCATTTTCTTTCTTTTCTTTTTGGTTTTTCGAGACAGGGTTTCTCTGTGTAGCTTTGGAGCCTGTCCTGGAACTAGCTCTTGTAGACCAGGCTGGTCTCGAACTCACAGAGATCCGCCTGCCTCTG
>NC_022010.1:26195778-26198164 GCF_000317375.1 Microtus ochrogaster | reverse complement strand
GGTGTGACCACCACCACCCAGCAAATAGAGCACTCACATACATTAAATAAATAAATAAATAAATAAATAAATAAATAAATAAATAAATAAATAAATCTGAAGAAGGAGAAGAAGGAGGAGGAGGAAAAAGAGGATAAGGTGGTTCTTAGGAAGAAAAAGAATGTTCTTGGTCTTTGGCCTAAGTCATAGAAAGTACAGGTTTCTATTCCTAACCAAGGGCCCCCATCCCTACCTGTCTCATCCCAGGGGTCTACCTGCCTCCTACCTCCATCACTCTGAAGCATTTAACAGCACCGGTCATCCTGAAGGCTCAATGTCTTCCCTGATTTTTCCTCCTACCTCTTTGGCAATGGTCTTCTAAGTGTTCTCTTTCTGTTGTACCGTCTCTACATATCCAAGATTCTTTAGGGCTCCACACTATGGCCTTCCCTTCTCTTCTCTGTCTACAGGTTTCTCTGATTTTCTCTCAGTGATTCCTTATCCACTTCCCTATTGCTTTGGATTTAACAATTTCTTGTTTATTGGTGATACCCGGATCCATGTCCCCTGCATGTGACTTCCTAGGAAGACAGGAAGAAACATCAATCCACCCAAAATAAGGCACTGACAGACCAAAGAATGGATCCTACACAAGACCACCTTCGTGAACCAGCAAGTGTGTTGAGGTGACTTACGGGAGCATCAATGAGTTAAAGACAGCGGTGTCACCAAAAGACCCACCCCAGAAAGGATGATAACTCACAAAATCTGCATCCCTGCAGCTCCCTGAACAATTTTCAGGCAACTTCACAAAAGATTTTCTTCTCTAACAATGGTTTACTGCTTATATAACCTTGGGGAGGGGGCCTTATAAATCTTGTAAGTTTCATGAGTTTCCTGAACTTTGTAAATTTCCTTAGTCATGTGACCCTCCCTCCAGGCCTCAGGAGATCATGTTTCAATTCAGAGGGTATAGCAATAGGACAAATCCATCTCATCCTTTTCTTTGAGACAGGGCCTCATGTAGCCCAGGCTGGTCTTGTGTAACTGGTTGCGTAGGATGACCTTGAACTCCTGGTCCCCCTCCTACTTTACCTCTCAAGCACTAGCAACGACAGGTGTGAATCAGCATGCTTCAAATTCTCCCTGGAAACCATTCCAAGCACCAGAAATTTCAGAGTCTCTGACCAGACTCATTGTCTTCCATTTAGGTCCACCAAGTGTCCCAAGGCAGGGACACCTGAGTCATTCTTTCTCTTACTGCTTTCCTTGGTGATCAGAAAAACCCAAAATCAGTCGGAAGTTCTCCATCAAGTTCAAATCAATCATTTTCTGATGCATTTCATTTTTTTTAAAAAAAAATCAAAGATTTAAAATATATGACATTTTAGGTTTGACTGTAGCACCAGCATCAGCATATTTTTTTACACAGCCCGTGAAATGCAACTATATCTATAAGCCCATTGAAGATGAGACATCCAGGGGAGAAAAACACAAGGCTGTCTCTATCAAACAGTCATGCTTCAGGATAACTTACAAAGAGCTCCAGCGGTTTCCTTGATTGGCTACAGAGCTTTTGCTTTCTCCAGACGACATGACGGCAAAAGAAGATGCTTATGCCATTTCCATCTCCAAACCTTATAAAATATTGACAATGACGCATTTGTATGGGTGTGTCTATGAGGCAGCATGTTGAATTATTAACCTACTCTCTAAAAGAGCATTAGCATCTACTTCCCACTGGACCAAAAACAAAATCTAACTAGGATTCTAAGGGGGAAATAACAAAAGATTACCATTTGCTCTATATATAGAAAACTGCATGAATAATTCATTTCAAGAGTTTTAATAGATTTCATTCACAAATACTAAAAAGGGCTGTTAATTCAGGCTTGCTTTTTTTTTCATGATAGAAATAGACTTATTTTCCAGTACTAGAGATGGGACTGGGTTGTGTTTACTAGAAGTCACACCCCAGACTCTCACTGGAGGTTTTCACAGCAGGTGGTCTACTGTTAAATTATACCCCAGACCCTCACTGGGGGATTCTAGGCAGGGGCTCTACCACTGAGCCACACTCCAGCCCCTCACTGAGGGATTCTAGGCAGGGGCTCTACCACTGAGCCACACCCCAGCCCCTCACAGGGGGATTCTAGGCAGGGGCTCTACCACTGAGCCACACCCCAGCCCCTCACTGGGGGATTCTAGGCAGGGGCTCTACCTCTGAGCTGTACCCTAGCCCCTCACTGGGGATTCTGCAGAAGCTCTACTACTTACATTTTTTTTAAACCTCAGTTCATCCTTCATAGAATCTCCACCAGACTCTCCAAGAGGCATATCTCTTAATCTCTTAGTTGATTCCAGATCCCATAATGCTGAAAGTCATTATCTCATATATATATAAGCA
>NC_022010.1:26168194-26195678 GCF_000317375.1 Microtus ochrogaster | reverse complement strand
TATATATATAAAAGCATCCCCTACAGCTCCTAAAACTAACATCAACAGGACCAAGGAGATGGCTCTGCAGGTGAAAGTGCTTACCACACAAGCCTTCATAGAATCTCCACCAGACTCTCCAAGAGGCATATCTCTTAGAGTGATTCCAGATCCCATAATGCTGAAAGTCATTATCATATATATATAAAAGCACCACCTACAGCTCCTAAAAGTAACATCAACAGGACCAAGGAGATGGCTCTGCAGGTGAAAGTGCTTACCACACAAGCCTGATGACCATGACTGGGTCCTTGGAACACGTATTAAAGGGCTGGTTGAGGTGACAGGTAATATAATCACAACACTTCTAGAGGGTGGAGACAACAGAATCAACCTGAAGTTCACTGGGCAGCTAGCTTGGAGGACACAGAAACAGCAAGGGAGAATCTGCCTCCACAAAGATGAAGGAGAGAACCTAACTCATAGGGAGTGGATTAGGAGGCATGGCCTTGTTGAAGTAGGTGTGGCCTTGTGGGCGGAAGTGTGTCACTGTGGGGGCGGGCTTTGAAATCTCCTGTGCTCAGGTTATGTCTAGTTCAGCTCACTTCCTGTTGTTTGGAGATCAAGATGCAGCTCCTTCTTCATCCTCAGCTCCTTCTCCAGCACTATGTCTGCCTTAACAGACTAAATCTCTGAAACTGTAAGCTGTCCATTTAAATGTTTTCCTCTTTATGAGTTGCCATGGTCATGGTATCTCTCCACAGCAATAGAAACCCTAAGACAGCACCCATGCTTGAAAGTTGCCCTCTGCGGCGAACTTCTCTACCACGGAGGAAGAACGACCACCACACGAGGATTCTTCTCAAATCACACTTTAATGGAGTGCCCTTGGTTGAAGGAGAGCAGGAAGCGAGGGGCCCCGAGAGCACTAAAGCAGCTGCTTATATAGGGAGTAGGCACACGGGTCGCCCTGTGATTGGTTGCCACCATCAGCTGTCACCAGACTGCATCGGGATAGGTCCAAGGGCCCTTATCCACTGCGCATGCGGGAAGCAGGGGACACGTAGCTCCCAAAGGGACAGGATGTCAGGGCCATCTTGTAATGGCGATTCTGTCCGGCTCCCTGCAGTTCCCCCTTTTTGTTTGTGAGCACTGAGCGCAGGACTAACATCATCCAATCTGACCCCTACCTCATGATGTGTTGGTCGATCGAGGATGGAAGATATTCTCCATGGACACACCTTCCCCTGTGCAATGGGTACTCGAGGAACCCCGGGGGGAGCAAAGGCTGTGTCGCAGGAACCTACATCCACACACCTACCCAAGTGCAATGGATCAACAGATCCCATGGGGTGCATAGGCTGTGCATGATGGAAGCCCTAAGCGTCTCTTAGTGTCGATAGCCATATCTGGGGGGAGGAGCCACATTCCAGGGCAGCCAATGTTTGGGAGATAATTACTTTGTCTCTTTTCGTTTGGGCATGAAGGCAGCAGACCAACCACAGGCACAACACATAGTCACCCAGGCAGCTTGCCAAAAACATGCCCACGCCCACTCACTCCTTATTGAAAGCACAGGGACCCTTTCTCTGTAATGTTACGTGCTTCTCCTAAAGGGGCTACTTCAGAATCATACATTAAAAATGGTAAATCAAGGTTTCTATTGGTGGTAAAAATCTGGGGAAAACCGTGGCATCATGCCGAACAGGCATCGCCTATGGGAAGGCTGACAGGATTCCCCATCTGTGCTCCGCCTTCCCCTGGATCCACATCATCAGGGATGTCAGCAGGATCTTCTTCCAGAGACTCAGCCTCATCCTTAGGAACTTCCTTGATCATGCGTGTCAGCCAGCTCAGAACCCAAAGCGGAGCCTCTTGGCCCTGTGGAAAAACACATACAGCTCCCCTGGATCTTGACACCACAAGATCCGGTCCATACCATTTGTTATCCAATACATCTTTTCATATCACATATTCCTTTTTTTCCATAGGGCCTGCTGCGTGCTTTTCAACTGCTGCAGTACCCAACTTATTCAGGTTTAAAAAATTAAGTGTGAAGAGCGCAAGGGAGATTCTTTCCCTGGGGGAAGCGGATTCAGCTATTCCCCCTTTTTGTTTTTGTAGATTTTTTTTTAATACTTTTGTTAGCTCTCTCCACAATACCTTGTCCTTGTGGATTGTATGGAAGGCCCGTAATGTGGGTCACCTGGAGCTGTGCACAAAAGGCATGAAATCCATGGGAGGTATATGCCGGGCCATTGTCTGTCTTAAGGCGTAGGTGTTTTCCCCCCAGGCAGCCCAGGCCTCAAGGCAATGTGTTTTTACATGAGTTACCTTTTCTCCCTCTAGGGGCGTGGCATGAATAATGCCAGAAAAGGTATCCGCTGATACATGCAAATATTTTAATTTGCCAAATTCTGGCACATGGGTAACATCCATTTGCCACAACGCGTTAGGCTGCAGCCCTCTAGGATTGACCCCAACATGTAGAAAAATGAAAATAGATCTACATCCATCTCCATGTACAAAACTTAAGTTTAAATGAGCCAAAGGCCTCAGCATATAAAAATTATGTTGAACCTTACAGAGAAAAAAATTTTTGAAGCACACTTTGCCATATCTTAAACACAGCCTCAGTGGCACAAACATTGTGAGAAACCATAAATTATATCTCCTGAATTGAGAAACTTTTGTATAACAAGGCTATAGAGTGGGGAAAGATCTTTACTTATCATAAACCCATTTCAAAAATATATGAAGAACTCAGGAAATTAGTTATTAAAAATTAATCCAATAAAAATATTTGTTACAGACCTAAACTGAAAACTCTCAACAGACGAGCTTAAAATGACTGAGAGACACTTAAAAAATGCTCAAACATAAAACATCCTTTAGCCATCAGAGAAATGCAAACCAAAATTCTGAGATTTTACCTTATCCTTGTAGAAATGACCAAGATTAAAAATTACTGTTAACAATTTATGCTTAAGAAAATGTGGGTAGAAAAAAACTTTTGCTGGAAGTGCAAACTGACAGTCACCTTTGGATCACACAAGGTATTGAAAAACCTGAACAAACCAGACTCTCCCAGCAGGAAGAGAAGAATCAAAAATCTAGGACTAGCCTGTTCAGCGACCCTACAGCAGGAACTAGCCGAAGACAAAACCAGACTGCAATCCTGATAACAATCCGGAGAAACAGGGAGCCTTCCCATTGTGATTATCACTGTTTTAGGAACTAGCCCAAGAGAAAGCCAGACTATATCTTGAGAATGATCTTGAGAAACAGGGAGTTTCCCCTTGCAGGTACTACTGTTTTAGGAACTAGCTGATTACGACCCTGGGAGTGGTCTCGAGAGGCAGGGAGTTGCGCCCTAGCGAAAGTCATGGGGGGGGGTACCATCCCAAGACCTGAGTGAGAGTCTCCCCAGCACTGAGGAACCCCCATTATGTCTATATTTTAAAAATTAGGCAAATATCTACCTCAAAACTTAGCAATACCACTTTTGGGCCTAAATACAAAGTTGTTTAACCATAAGAACATGCGCTCAGCCTTGCTTAGAGGCGTTGCTGAGCAGAGCGGCTGGGCCTGAGCCTTACCACAGGCGCTTCTATGCCCTGAGGCCCATGCTGGGAGTGGCCTAGCATTCTAGCCTTGTTGGTCCTCAAGGCAGGTCCCGTGTTTGCAGCTTTGCATCTTGGAGCTGCAGTTGCTCACACTCCACTACAAACTCCGGAGACCTCGGTAACTCAAACCACAAGAATATAATTCCCTTCCTTAGCATACTTTGTTCAGCGGCAAAATCCAGATCTCTACCAAGCCTATCCCAGGATGACACATTAAGATTGCCAGAGACAGCAAACCAAAGAGCAATTGTGTTACCTTCAGCCAAAAACCTCTCCAAAGCGCTGCATAACAACTCGTTAAGAGCTAGAAAAATCAGGTGTGATGTTGAAGCGCCCATTCTAAACTCCCATTCTTTCTTTTAGTTTCATTTTAAACCTTCCACTTTGGTCGTGGCTATACTTTAAACTGTCTGCTTTGGTCGCAGCCCTATTACCCCCACTCTCCCTTCTTCTACCAGCGAGAGCGGAAAACCCACTTTTTGTTGCAGATCCCCAATCTTTACCTTGAGGATTATTTGGTGCACCCCCTGACTGCAATCAGCATACTTGGAAAGACTTACTGACGTCACCACTCCGCGTGTTGAGTTCTGAATCCTCTTCGGCCCCTCGCCTGGCGACCAAACTTTCCCGGGTTTCGGCACCAGCTGCGGCGAACTTCTCGACCAGCGAGGAAGAACGACCACCACACGAGGATTCTTCTCAGATCACGCTTTAATGGAGTGCCCTTGGTTGAAGGAGACCAGGAAGCGAGGGGGGCCGAGAGCACTAAAGCAGCTGCTTATATAGGGAATAGGCACATGGGTTGCCCTGTGATTGGTTGCCACCATCAGCTGTCACCAGACTGCATCGGGATGGGTCCAAGGGCCCTTATCCACTGCGCATGTGGGAAGCAGTGGACACGTAGCTCCCAACGGGACAGGATGTCAGGGTCATCTTGTAATGGTGATTCTGTCCGGCTCCCTGCAGTCCTCTTGTCATCTGACCCACAGGCACACATACACACTGTAACAATGATGACACTAATGGTAATAAATGAAAATCAATTAATTAAAATTCAGCCAACCAGAAGCAGTTCTCTGCGTTTGGACCTAGATAGACACCATCCTTCAAAAGCTCCTTGCTGACTCTGATCCTTGGTGAAACTGACCATTGTTTTGGGTGCTGTAATGCCTTTCTCATTTCCGTGACCTGGGCAAGGGATGTCTGAGAAGGATTTGCCCTGAAACTGCAGGGTGTGAGGGACAGCGTTCATTTCTCCAGCTATCCAGAGTAAGCCCAGATGGCTATTCCCAGAAGACCACAAACTGAAAAACTAGGGAAGAATTATTCATGGAACTCAAACACCAAGAAACCGAATGCCTGCTGAACTGGAGACGAGAGTTCCAGTTCACAGGGATAACTAATATGTATCCTGCCTGGCTCTTGGGGTGTTTATGACTCCCAAATGGCTATGTAGGTAGTAAAGAACGATGCTGCTTATAAGGATGCACAACAATGAATTATTGTGTCTGAATAATGTTGTCACCACTCTGGTGTTTCTGTGAGTCTAAAATACAATCAGCATAAAAAACAACAGTTGTGGAAAGAGAAAAAAAATCCCCCTTGTTAGGCACATTTTCCACTAGAGATTGGTCATAAAGGCATCATCAGACCCAGCCTGTGGACACACATGTCTCATTCCAACACAACTTCAAAGTGCAGCACGGTATTGGAAGTGAGGGCACTGTGAAACTTCCAAACCGACCGCTCCACAGGTGTATTTGAAAGAAAAGGTTTATTGTAAATATGAGAGAGAGAATAGCCTGAGATATCTGGGCAAGTACAAGGCAACCATGGCTACCTTTCAGGGAGGCAGAGAAGAGGTGATGGGGGAGAGTCTTCTGTTTTGTGTTGATTTCATTGGTTAAATAAAGAGACTGCCTTGGCCCTTTAATAGGACAGAAAATTCGGTAGGCAGAGTAGACTGAACAGAATTCTGGGAGAAAGAAAGCCGAGTCAGTGAGTCGCCATAATTCTCCCACCCAACACAGCCGCAGGTTAAGATCTTCCCTGGTAAGCCACCTCGTGGGCTACACAGATTATTAGAAATGGGTTAGATCAATATGTAAGAGCTAGCCAAAAAGAGGCTGGAACTAATGAGCCAGGCAGTGTTTAAAAAAATACAGTTTCCTTGTAATTATTTCGGGTAAAGCTAGCCCGGTGGCGGCACACAGCCCTGCCACTCACACTACAAAGAGGGGCAGATTGGCCATAATCAGGGCTATCTCTCAGGAAGCAGAGAGAGAAAAGTGGAAAGAAATGAGCAAGTTGGGGGAGGGGAGCTTGTCATTATAAATAGAACCAGGTAGCTGTAGGTAGAGGGAGGGAATCTGGAACAGCCTGGAACCTAGAATGGTGGAGGGGGTGAGAAGGGCTACAAGGCTAACATGGGGGCTTTGATACTCATAGCATGTGCATGTTCATAGTGAGTGGAGGAACCTGGAGGCTAGCATGGGCTTTGATGTGTAACCACGGGTATATGCCAAGGGAGGTAGCCCTCTCTGGCAGGCACAACTTGTTTCATATGTTTTTGAGGAATGCTGCCAGCACCCTTTCTACGGTCACTGCCTTTTGGAGTTTGGGACCTAGTAGGTAGTATGGTATGAATGTTAAGTGTCCCCCACAGGCTCATTTGTTTTAACACGTGGCCCCCAGCAGGTGGCACTGTTTCAAAAAGTGGTTTTAAGAATCTTTAGGAGGTGAAGCATTACTTAAGGAAGTGGGTCACTGAAGGCAGCCCTTGAGGTTCCATCCCACTTCCTGCCCTCTCTCTGCTTCCTGACTGCAGATGCTATGGCCAGATAGGTCATATTCTGGTTATCCTTCTTAAGACATAAGCCAACATACACCCTCAACTTCATAGTTATTTTATTCAGACTCTTTATCACAAAAGAAAAATAACCAGTCTGGAAGCTAGTGTGTGTGGTGTGTGGTGTGTGGTGTGGTGTGGTGTGTGTGTGTGTGTGTGTGTGTGTGTGTGTGTCCGCACACATGCACACATACACATACAGGCCAGAGGACAACCTCCAGGTATTATTTTTCAGGAGTCATCCACTTTGCTTTTTGAGACAGGGTATATCTTAGTTGGAGTTACTATTGTTGTGTTGAAACACCATAACCAAAGCTACTTGCATAGGAAAGGGATTGTTTGGCTTATATTTCCATTTCGCTGTTCATCATCGAAGGAAGTCAGGACAGGAACTCAAACAGGGTAGGAACCTGGAGGCAGGAGCTGATGCAGAGGCCATGGAGGGTTGCTGTTTACTGGCTTGTTCATCATGGCTTGCTCAGTCTGCTTTCTTAGAGAACACAAAACCACTAGCCTAGAGGGGTCCCTACCCTTCCCATCAGTCACTAATTAAGAAAATGCCCTTCATGCTAGCCCAGGCTTATGAAAGTATTCTCTCAAATGGGATTCCTTCCTCTCTGATGACTCCATCTTATGTCTAGTTGGCATAAAACTAGCCAGCACAGGGTCTTTCCTTGGCCTGGAGCTCTCTGAGTAAGCTAGGCTGGCTGGCCAGAGAGCCCCAAGGATCCTCCTGTCTCCACCTTGCCAGTGCTAAGAATACATGCACAAACCACCACTCTTGCCTTTGTTTCTGTTTTTTAGATTATAATATAATTACATTATTTCTCCCTTTCCTTTCCTCCCCAACCCTCCCATATACCATTCCCTGCTTTTTCAAATTTATGACCTCTTTATTAATTGATGTTACATATACATGTATACTTACTTTCTGGACAGTGGGTTCGGAGAATGAAGTCAGGTATTTAAGCAACCCTTCGCTTGCTGAACTATCTCTCCAGGCCCAGCTTCCAGATCAACCATGGCCTCTTCAGAAAGCCTCCATCCACAACTACATCCATGAATTAAAAGGGGTGAGGAGTAGAGGTTCCAGAGCCCAGAAATTGGGTACAGCAGGTCTTTCACATGCTCAAGGAGAGCTCAGAAGTGGAGGCCAATATACCATAGGAAACCTTGTAACCAGAGAAGAACGCAAGGCCACATACATGAACTGAAGTCTAAAGATTTGAAAGACACAAATGAGGTAGCATCCAAGATGCCTGGGCACCTGCCACCTGTATAGCCCCGGATCTTGAATGTGAGCCCAAGGAAACAAGAGACTCCAACTAGACATAAATGAAGTTGTCTGCCACTTTGTGAAATGCATGCTTCAGAGAGAGAGTAAATGCTGAGTCAGGCATTTACAGGCACATGCCTGTCCTCCCAACACTGGGGAGACTGAGGCAATAGGATGTGTAGTTCAAAGTCAACCTGGGCTACCTAGAGAGTCCCTATCAAGGAAGGAAGGAAGGACAAATTAAATTCCATTATAAGAAAATAGAATATCATTTCTCCTGGTAGGAATCTGTAACTGGTTTCATGCCCGCTCATGGGCAAACTTGTGGAAATGTGTTCAGCCCTGGGGAAGCCTGCGGCTGCTAGGTTGGAATAATAATTTTCTTCGCAGGGCCGTGTCATTTGTCAAAATGTCATCAGCTCCAGTCCTGAGAAGGAACTGCAGTGCTAGAGGAAGCAGAAATGGACAGAGCTGGAAGCTACGCAGGACTGCCTGAGTCCCAGGCCCCAAGCAGGGACCTGGGTAGTGGTCTGTGGTCTCAGGCTTCTGACCCAGACATCTGTTGCCAGGGTGTGAACTTGACACTGAAAAGGATCTTCCACCTCAGAGAGAGAACAGCATCCATTCAAGATGCATAAACAACCTTGCCTGAATCTGTGCAAAACTTGCTTGAGGTGCAACACCTCTTTGATGGAATATCCAGCAGTTTCTTTCTCATCTTGGGCTCACTTGCTACTCAAAGACTATCCTCTGACACCACACAGAATCCAGCTTTCTTCCAGAATCCCTTGCATTCCCCCCCCCCGCCACCCGCACTATCTAAATGTATACCCACAGTCACTACCTCTCCTGTATGTATACACAGACTTCAAATTCAAATATGCAAACTCTGTCTTGCTATCTCCCCTATCTGGGCAGTACTAAGTGCCAATTCTTTACCTTGGGGTCCTTTTCTTTTACTTTTCTCAGGGAAAGCAACATAAGGCAGGACGATTTTTTTCTAACTCATAGTTTTAAGGTCTACAGTCCGTCATTGCCACCTGGACAGCAACTAGTTACATTGTATCCATGGAACACAAGGCAGCTAGTTATATTGTATCCACAGCCAGGAAGCAGAGACTGCTAAATCTGGGGCTCAGTTCAGTTTCACCTTTTTTATTTAGTCCAGGACCCCAGCTCATGGGGCGGTACCACCTGAATTCAGGTTGGGTCTTCTCTACTCACTTAACTCAAACTAGAAATGCCCTCACAGACATCCCCTAGGTGATTCCAAATCTAGTGAAGTCGACAATGAAGTTGATGGTCATCACATCCCCCTTTTGGAAAATGACATCAGGTCCACGCTGTTGTATGGGTCAGAAGCCTAGAAGTCAGTCTCCACCCAAGATGTTAGACCTTTGTTCGAATTATTCCCAGATCATGCATTCTCCTCTCGCTGATCCACCATTACTCTAACCAAGCCATGGCTATCACTCATCTGAGTCATTGCAAGAGGCTCGTACTTGGTGCATCTGTTGGTTCCTTTGAGATTGGATCTTTGTGGTGGTTTTGTCATTTTGCCATGTGTCATTTTGACACAACCTAGAGTCACCTGGCAAGAGAGTTTCAATGAGAGACTGTGTCTATCAGGTTGACCCGTGGAGGAGTGCAATGATTTCACTAACTGATGTGAGAAGACCCAGGCCACCGTGGGTGACACCATTGCCTAGGCAGATGGGGTCATGGACCGTGGGAATGTAGAATGTGTGCTGGGCAATATGCATGCATGCACTCATTTCTGTCCACCCTTGACAGTGGGGGGGTGAGGTGACTAGTTGTTTCAAACCAAGCTGCCTTAACTTCCTCGCTATGGTGAATGAACTATGAGCTATAATAAGCCATTTTCCCCGTACCCTGCTTCTTGTCTAGATATTGTTTTTTATCATGGCATCAGAAATGAAAGTATAGCAGTCTCACTACGTAGCCCACACTGGCTTCAAATTCACGATGCCCCTGTTTTAGATACCTAAGTGCTAAGATGATAGGCTATATCCCTATACCAGACTTGGTCTCACCATTTAAAAAAAAATCACATTTAATCTTGTGTGTGTGTTAGGTGCACATGCGTGAGTGTGAGTGTGCCACTGTACGGCAAGGCTCTATTGGTGAGTTGAAGAGATGGAGCAGGTATCTGTGATTAAGTCCATGGAGTCATGGCCTGGAACCGGAGATTTCTGTTCCTCTACTTTAGGATTTAGCTCTCTCCCAGGTCAGGTCTGATCCAAGCAGCAATCCCCTGGGAAGCCGAGCACCAGCCTAGAGAATGTTCATCTTTGCTGGCCGCCTTGAAGCCCTAGCCACTTCTTCTAAAGCACAGGTACTATTTTAAGAGACCATTTGCAAGCAGCTACCGTGATGACAATGTCTCACCTATTTCCTTCACTCTGGGACTTGGAGCACTAAAAATGCTAAGCAGTGTAATTGCTTTCTTCAATGCGAGGCCTGAGCTTTCTGAGGTGTGTTATGTTCCAAATGGAAGGGAGCCATGAGAGAAACCACTGCCCTTGCTTCCTACTCCTGGAGAAGCCTGGTTCCTCCCGGCTGCTGTGAATCTGAAACTGGGGGTAGGGCAAGGGTTAATGATGGGAGGACCAACCGAAGTATGCTTCCACGGTGCTGAGGAAGAACATGGGGAGGGGAGAGAAGAAACAAGACAACTATAGCATGGATAATAAAAACCCAGAGGCAGATATCAGGGTTCAAGCTGAAGATCAGAAAAACAAAGCAGCCAACCACAAAAGAGTTCTTACCTCTACTAAGGCTGGGTGATCCTGTCTTCAGCGTGACTACAGACTGACACCCTGAGCTCCCATCTCCTCCTCCCATCTTACATTCCTCTCTCCTCTCTAGTGCTGGCATTAAAGGCATGTACCACCACCACCCAGCCCCTATGGCTAACTAGTGTGGCTGCTGGGATTAAAGGTGTGTGCCACCACTGCCTAGCCTGTATAGCTGACTAGTGTAGCTAGCTTTGCACAAATAAAGACAAGCTTTATTTATTAAAACACAAATAAAATATCACTATAGACAGCCAAGTGACAACCAGCTCCCGGAGAATCAGGTGACATACTCAGAGCATTTGATAGACAGGTTACTGGTGGTCACTCCAAATGGGGAACTCAGGAAAAGGTTCCTGAGATCGCTTCAAAGAAGATAGGCCTAGCCAGGCGATGGTGGCGCACGCCTTTAATCCCAGCACTCGGGAGGCAGAGGCAGGCGGATCTCTGTGAGTTCGAGACCAGCCTGGTCTACAGAGCTAGTTCCAGGACAGGCTCCAAAGCCACAGGGAAACCCTGTCTCAAAAAACAAAAAAAAGAAGATAGGCCTTCAATAGGTGGTGTCCCGTGTCTACCCCATGCAATGAATGGGGATAGACATTTGAGGACATCATTCAAACCTCACCTTTGGGGACAGGGGAAAGAAGGAAACTTTCGAACCACATGTGTGTTTATGTATGTGTGAGAATGTATATAAGTGGTATACATGTGTGTGCATGAATGTGTATATGTGTTCCAGAAATCAATCTGAGGTATCTTCCTCAGTTACATCCACCTTGTTTCTGGGTCACTGCCTCTCACTGGGAGCTGGATCTCACTGATTGGCTGTGCTGGCTGGCCCAGTTGTCCCAGGCATCCTCCTGTCTCTGTCTCTCCAGTCTAGGTATCACAAGCATATACCATCCCGCCTAGATTTCCTTTTCTGTTTCGACGTGAGTTCTGGGGACTGAACACAGGCCCTCCTCATGCTTGTACCCTAAGCACTTCACCAGCTGAGCCATCTCTCTGGCGTCTCAAGGGTTCTTAATGCAAGGAGCCAGTGCCTTCTTTCCCACAATAAGGGCAGGGAAGAGCAAAGCCATCCTCAGCTCCTTCTTGGCATTCTGAATCACCCCACTGCTGCCACACAAGGCTCTCAAGAACTGGCTGTGATTATTTTCCGGCCACGGAGAAAGGGAAAGGCTAAGGAATTCGCTTTCATTTCACCCTGTCAATAACTGAACAGCAAGGGCGGTCTGAAATATTGATAGGCATACACACCGAGTGCATTCGAGGCAGAAGGAGGTGGGCGAGTGGTCATTTTCAAGTCTGCTGACTTGGATCTTTGTTGGAAAAATAAACAGTTTGGGGTTGGGAGGAATGGGAGAGACGAAGGTTCCTCTAGGCATTTGTGAACTACTAGGGATGCCACAGGAATCTAAGGCTTCCTCCATGTTACAGGACACACGCTACTTTCCTGATGAGGTGTGGGGTGTGTCTGTCAGTTCCTGTTCTCTTGTGTGATAAAATAGTATGATCACACAACAACTCAGGGAAAAGGGTTTATTTTGGCTTACAGCTATCTGCCGTGATAGAATCCTTCAGAGCAGGGAAGACATGGTAACAAGCTGGAAGGCGTGGCCACAGGAAGAGGTGGAAGCTGGCTGGTCACATTGCAGCCATACAAAAGAAGCACACAGAGAGAACAGGAAGTAGGAATAGACTGTAAAAACCTCAAAGCCTGCCCCAAGTAACTTACTTTCTCCAACAAGGCTCTACCTCCTAAAGGGTCCGTAAACTTCCAAAAGAGCATCATCAAGTGGGGACCAAGTGTTCAAATGCATGGGCCTATGCAGGACGTTTCTCATGCAAAGCATCACTCAGTGCTGCTCACGGACACGAACCCGTCAGTTTCCTGTTTGCCACGATTACCGCTGAGTGACTCCCACGAGCATGTGTTGACGCTAGTTCTCCAATAGATGGTGTTCTCAGAAAGGCTATGTAGTCCCTCATTAAAAGGCAGTAAACAATACTCCTCCATGGCCTCCACTTTAGTTCCTGCCTCCAGGTTCTTGCCTACTTGAGTTCCTGTCCTGACCTCTTAGAGACAGACTATGATGGGAAACAGTAAGCTGGAATAAACCGTTTCCTCCCCAAGTTGCTTTTGGACATGGTGTTTTATCACAGCAATAGAAACCCTCCCAAAGATACTGTGTGTATTCCATGTGCATATGTATACATATGTTTATATAAATGTATATATAATAATTGAATGCATGCATGTATGGGCAGCCTTTATATGGTAGTTCTGTTGAACTTGTCCATATTGGGTTTCATGGCCTAAGTTTTATGAGGACAACATACCAGGTCTCTTCCTCAAGAGGGCACCAGATCTCATTACAGATGGTTGTGAGCCACCATGTGATTGCTGGGTATTGAACTTGGGACTTTTGAAAGAGCAGGCAATGTTCATAACCACTGAGGCATCTCTCCAGCCCCCAATGAATATATAAAGTATTGTTAAATTTTTAATCCTTCCCATTCATTACCAGTTTATTTTAAATGTTTAATTATGTGGGGGGCTTAGGGGCTCTATGTGTTGGGGGGCTTGTGGGAGGTGTCTTCTGGGGTCTCTTTGTGTGGGGGTCTGTGTGGAGGTCTGTGCACACAAGTGTAGTTGCCTGAGGAACCCAGAGGAGTTGGATGCCCTGGAGCTGGAGTTGAAGGCAGCTTCAAGATGCCAGGCACAGGTGCTGGCACTGCACTCTGGTCCATGGTAAAAACAGCATGCGATCCTGGCCAGTGAGTCATCTCTCCAGCCCTCATTACCCATTTTCACAATTGTGAATGTACCCATGGCCCAGCAAGATGGCTCAGAGGATAAATTAAACTGCCACTCAGCCTGATGTCCTGAGTCCAATGCCCAGAGCCCTCACTGACTACCCTGACTAGATGGTTCTCTGACCACCACAGTAGACTGGAGCACACACACAAACTTTTAAAAATAAAATATGTCTCTTATATAACACTCTCCAGAATTCTCCTGGCAGGCCAGTGCAATTCAGCTTCATCTCTCTCTCTCTCTCTCTCTCTCTCTCTCTCTCTCTCTCTCTCTCTCTCTCCTTACAACTAATTCCTCTTACTTTCCGTTATTATCTCTACTCTGGTTCAGGTGAAGGTACACATCTTCCACATGTGTTTCCAGGACAACTGGACTGTGGGAAAATCTCTAAAGAGCAGTTTTATATTTGATCCAATCAGGTCCCCTGGGCTTTCACTAGTCATTACAAGTTTCATTTTATACTTGGGTTTTATTCTTCTTGTTTGTTTGTTTGTTCTAGTGTTTGGGGATCAAATCTAAGGTCTTATATATGTCAGACAAGCATTCTATTGCTAAGCAACAACTCCAGCCCCTCACTGGGGGATTCTAGGCAGGTGTTCTATACTGAGCCACACCCAAGCCCCTCACTGGGGGATTCTAGGCACTCAAGCTACTCATGAACAATGCTTATAGTTACTTCTCTCTTCAAAATTCTTATCCAACGTGGTGGCATACACCAACATATGGAGTCACTCTTGCACAAGGTAAACTTCAGCTGGAGGAAATCTCAGCCTTAGAGGAGGAAGAGGAAGGGGGAGTCGTCAGAAGGGGTACGGCTATGAGCCAGGAGAACCAATCTTCAAGACGCCAATTCTGCTCTGATTTTACAACCCATATTTCTCCATGCAGACACCACTGTGTGAGCCCTTTCTGGGAGATGAACCCCTCAACTTGTTCCTCACACTGGCCTCTCCCCATCTCCCCTGCATCTCAGCAATAAGGGAATCACATCTTGAAGGACCAGAATCCATGGGCCATGGGCCAGAAGCCTCCTAGGCCTTTAGCCTTAGAGTTTCTTGTACTATTTTTAACAACTGAAAAAGGGAAGGGAAGTTTAAGGCTGGGACTTTCAGATGGTTCTGCGATCAAACTTCCTACCTGGGGCCTGCTACGGATTGCCCACTTCTCTTTTATTCCTTGGGGAAATAGAAGGTGCAGGCCCTGCCGTTTGGCAGGGCTGTCTTCTGCTCTGAGCATGCGTGCTGGGCACTAGGCTGCAGGGCAGGAAGGGGAGAGCCCAGATGGTCTTTGGCTCATCGAAGATGGCTGATATCAGCAGCCTGTCTGCTGCAGGGTGGAAATGGGAAATTGGGGCCATGCAACAGATTTGTTCTTGGCCGACCCTCAGCGCTACTCTGGTAGCTTAATTTTAAATTTAAGGCAGAAAGTTGTCTCAGAGAAGAGAGACCTACATATATCCTCGCCGTTGCTGACGTTTGGCAGGGGGAAATGTGGGGAACCCGTGCCCTTTAGAAGAAGAAGTTAACAGTGACAAGCAGCTGCCACAGGCCCTCAACCTCTCTCCACGGGGGCAAAGAAGCACAGTTGAGCACGGCTGCCTCAGGGGTTGATTCACAAGCACGGGTCAGCAGAATGAACCTGTCCTATGGGGTCAGGTGGCCAGGCTGGACTGCACAGCTTTTGAAGTCCCATTTTGTTGGGAGCTTTCAGGCAAGAAAGGCTGCAGTGCTATTCTCTCCACGTACCAGCTGAGCCCTCTGCATCCCACCGGACTCTGCATCCCTTGGGGGCAAACATCCAAGCCAGGGATGCTACGCACTCCAGAAAGGCGAAGGCTGAGAGCTGGGTATGCAAGTTCAGTTGGTGTTTGTCTAGTGTGGGGTGTTTGATCGCCAGCACCATAGAACCCTAGTAGCACTTGGGAAGTTCAAGGACACCCTAAGCAGCACTTACTATTAGAAGAGGAGGAGGGTTGCCAGAGGAAGAGGAGGGGAGGAAGGGGAGGAGGGGGAGGAGAAAGAGGAAGAAAGGAAGACGTGACTCGATGTTTAGTGCTTGCCTAGTGTATGTGAAACCTTAGATTCAGTCCTTAATTCCATAAAGGAAGGAAGAAAGAGAGAGGGAAGGGAAGGAGGGAGGGGAGTACAGTGAATTAATTCTTTACTTTCCTTGTCTCTGTCAGGAATACCTGATACAGACAATACTTAGAGATACGCACTATTTAGCTCAGGCTGCCCTTGAGCTCATCATAGCAATCCTCTTGCCTCAACCTCCTAGCGCTGATACTGAGAGTCCAGTCACATCCAGCTGCTTGACATAAACAGCTCACAGGAGAAAGCTGTTATCTTGGCTTGTCGTTTTGGGATGTCTCCGTCCACCGCGTCAGAAAAGGCACGGTGGCGCAATTCCAGCTGTGGTTGTTGAGCAGGAAGCAGCAGCTTTGTCCACCTGAAGCTAACAAAGAAGCTAAGAGAACAGGCTGAAAGCCAAGCTGGGTCTAACCTTCCAAGCCCTGCCCCTAACCTTCCAAGCCTGCTGAACCACTTCTGCTCCACAGCCTTCAGAACAGCTCCATCAGCTAAGGACTAATAGCTCAAAACAAGAGCCTGAGGGGACAGGTCAGTTTCAGATTCTAGCCCTCAACCTATGCCCAGGTTTTGTGTCTGTGGGGAAGCCACAGCAAGAACTTGAAGCAGCCAATCACATCTAGTCAGGAGCAGAGAGTGATGAGTGTGTGCATGCTCTTGTAGGAGCCAGCCACTATAAGCTAAATATGAACAGATCACCCACAGGATCTTTATCATATCACCTGCCAGAGTAGGACTCAGCCATCGGTAAATTTAAGAGAGGCCTGAGTCTCAGTAGTTTACCCTGAAGCAATACCTGGTTTCAGGAAGAACCACAAACTGAGATTACCCGAGCACCATCCAAGAACAGACCATCCAAAAAAAAAAAAAAATGCCTAACATTCCAACCACTATAGATAGGATCACCTGCCAGCACACATTCACCGGGACACCCCTCGACAAATGTCAGCTAATCAGGGGTCCTGAACTTCAGAAATCCCTCACCCCCACCTTTACTACCATAAAAACCCAATTCTAACTGAGCTCGGGGCTCTCTGTTTATTCCAATACGTTGGACATGTGGAGAGACCCAGTTTGCAAACTTGCATAAAATAAAGGCTCTTTGCTTTTACATACGGGACTCGGTCTCCTTGTTGGCTTTTGCAGGGACTTTGAGGATTTGGGCATAACACTCTTAGGGCTCAGATCACTTTGTCCATTCATACACAGTTTAATGCCTAACCTAGGGAATGGTGCCGCCCACTGTGAGCTGGGTCGTCTCACCTCAGCTAAGGTAATTAAGATAATCTCTCAGAGACACGCCTACAGGCTAACCTGATATAAACAATTCCTCCTTGAGATCCTCTTTATAGGTGATTCTAAGTTGTATCAAGTCGACAGCTAAAACTATCACAGAATGAAGCTAGAGAGATTGTTCAGTGGTTAAGAGCACACTAGTTGCTCTTTCAGAGGACCTGGGTTCAATTCCCAGCCCCATGAGGTGGCTCACAATGGTTGTTACTCCAGTCCCAGGGCTCTAATGACTTCTCTGGCCTCCACAGGCACTGAGTGCACAGAGCATATAGACATGCATGCAAGCAAAGCACCCACATGCATAAGTAATTTTAAATTTAAAATGTTTTATTGTTTTTGAAAAACTATCACAGAGTAGCCATCTATGTGCGACCCAGAAGCACTACCCCTTGTATACAGCTTGGGGGAGGCTTTCCTACACAGGCTCAGAAGGTACGCATGAGAAAGCTCTTAGCAGCATCGTTTATAAAAACCCAAGCTGGACACACTCCAAATGTCTGTCAGAGCAGGATGGATAGAGCAGGTGCTGGATGGAATAACTGGCCATATGTGGGTACTCCAAAACGCTACGATGAAATAAAAAGAAATGCCCATTTCCCACTGGTCTACATAAGCCAGTCTCAAAAAAATACAGCATCAAGTAAAAGAAGCAAGTGTCAGAAGCCCAAAGAGCCTGGTATGATGATGTATGCCTGTCATCCTAGCTCTGGAGACCGAAGCAAGAGGATCAGAAGATCAAGGTCATCCTGGGTATATGAGGAGTTAAAGGCCAGCCTGGTCTACACCAGACTCTGTTTCTCTCTCTCTCTCTCTCTCTCTCTCTCTCTCTCTCTCTCTCTCTCTCTCTCTCTCACACACACACACACACACACACACACAGGGGTTTACGGGTGGGGGAATAAACTCTATATTGTTTAGCAATGAATAAAACTAAAGAAAACTGAAGGGCTGGAAACAAATTCAGTATCTCTGTTTTCTCTGGGAAACAGCAATGAAATGAATAGGTATCATTAGGGAAGGCATCCTGGGAACGCTGTGATATAAGAAAGTTTCCATTTTTCTCCTCTGCCCCTTTTTTTGCAGTTCTGAAGGTTGAATCTATGACTCTGTATATGCTATGCAAGCTCTCTACCACTGAGCCACATCCCAAACCCTCACTGGGGGATTCTAGGCAGGTGCTCTACCTCTGAACCACACCCCAGCCCCTCACTGGGGGATTCTAGGCAGGTGCTCTACCTCTGAGTCACACCCCAGCCCCTCACTGGGGGATTCTAGGCAGGGGCTCTACCACTGAGTCACACCCCAGCCCCTCACTGGGGGATTCTAGGCAGGGGCTCTACCACTGAGTCACACCCCAGCCCCTCACTGGGGGATTCTAGGCAGGTGCTCTACCACTGAGCTACAACTTCAGTCCTCTTTTATCTATAAATTGCCTGGGCTCACTCTCATCCCTTTAATCTAAGAAGGCCTTAAACTTGCTGTCAGTAATGGAGATCTGTTTGAGGTTTCTGTGGATGGTCGGACTTGCCTACAGTGTGGCGGAGTCCCAGAAGATGGCAGTGACTTCCCCTAGAGAGTTGAAGAAATCATAAAGGGTAAGAATGACCAGGACTTACAGGAAGAGACTCTTAGGAGGTGGCCCTCAGTGGCACGGATTAGCCCATCCTCCGAACACTGTCTCTTGACTTCGTTTTCCCTCCCAAAGGTTCCCTGCAGTGAGTCGTACTCTTTCACTAGAATTGAAGTCTTCAGCAGGGCTATCTACTTGCTGTCAAATTCTTGTAACCCGATTCATTTCCGTGAGCTGTCGTTAAAAAGCCTGTCGGGACTTGTTAGATATCAGGTCACTGAGGAAAATAAATACAGAAACAAATATGGCTTGTGGATGGCTGTATGGCAAGATCCCAGAAAGCCCGCAGAGGCCTGCCTGGTGCTCACCTTAAAGGAATCAGCCATGACACATACACTCATTCCTAACTTCCTCTGCCTCAGGTGCAGCTTCCTCCTTCTCCATTATGTTCTTGATCTTTGTGTTGTCCTTCAAACGGACTGAGGTTTCCCTGAGTGAGCGCACTCAGCTAAAAAAGGCCCTGCTGGAGCTGGGAATGTGGCTCACTCATCATGGGTAGAAGGCCTGCCTAGCATGCATGAAGCTCTGACTATGTAAACATAGCAAGTTGCTGTATACCTGTAAGGCCAGCACTCAGGAGGCAGAGGTGGATGATCATCTTTGATTCCATAGTGAGGTTGAGGCCAGCCTTGGCTACATGAGACCCTTCTCAAACAACCAACCAAACAAAAAACTTAATGAAAGCAAGAAAACAAAAAAGTGAAACATAGGATGAGCGAGGAAGGAATTGAACAGACACATGGGTCTGACCCTTCCCCAGAAGGAGGGCCAATCCATCCACCCAAATATCAAAGGTGCAAGACAAACTCCCACGCAGTTCACAGTTTCATCCAGACACTCATTCCTCCCACAAATATGTGTGGAGCGTCTGAGTACTCCAAACATTCCCAGCATGGATAAGAAGACAAGTGAGAGAGAGTAACTTATTCATCAGAAGGCATTCCTTTGTAACCGACCAAAAGCACAACCCTGCAAAGCGTAAGTCAACGGAGGGCTCGCTGATTCCTGTATTTGGGCAGTGCCAACATAGACAAAGCTGGATCCTGGGACCCAAAGGAAACTCTCTTGAGACTCTTTCTCTCCATTTTGATTCTATTTCCCCCACTCTGATAGTTAGTTGTCAACCTGACGAAGTCTAGAATTACCCATGTATCAGTTGCTATCACTGTGGTGTAAAAACCATGGCAGAAGTTACTTTTGGGAAAACGAGTTGATTTTTGTCTGCTGTTCCAGAGACAGAGTCCATGATGGTGGTAGTGGGGACTACAGGGCAGCAGGTGGGGGACATGGCAGCAGGTGGGGGACATCCCATTCAATGTATCACACCTAAGAAGATCTCAATGAAGGACTGTCTAGGTCAGGCTGGCCTGTGTGTTTATCCGTTGGGAGATGTTCTCAATTATGTTAATTGAAGTGGGAATAGCTACCCACTGTGGGTGGCACCATTCCTTAAGCAGGGCATTGTGAACTGTGTAAGAGAGAAGAAACTGATCTGATGGGCATTGTCATGCAGTCTCTCTCTCTCTCTCTCTCTCTCTCTCTCTCTCTCTCTCTCTCTCTCTCTCTCTTCCCTCCCCCCACCTCGACTGTGAATGTGACTGGCTGCTTCCAGTTCCTGCCACCTTGCGTTCCCCTGAGTGATAAACTGTGGCCTGGAACTGTGAGTCAAATAAACCATTTTTCCCTTAAGCTGCATTTTTGGGGGTTATTTTATCACAGCAACAGAAAAATGAAACTACAGATGTCCACTGTGTCTGCTCAACCCACATGGGGGAGCGAAGCTCTGCCTGAGACAGGTGCCCTGAGAAGCAGCAGTATCTTGTCATGAGTCCAGTCAAGGGATGACCGCAGAAGCAAGTGAAGTAGCCGCTCCCACAGGACAAGGACGGAGGTCGGCGCTACAGCCCCACACCGTCTGACGCCACTGTCCTCCACCGGCACACTTTCCCTGTGGTGTCACCTCTGTTCTCGTGGTTGTGTCACCAGCCAGCCTGTTCTTCTCTAGAAAGTCCTGGGCAAACCGGGATGGTGCATCACCCTCGTTCCTCCACGCTGTCAACTCTTGGCTCTCTGAAACTCCCCAGCTGTGCCACCCAGATTAACAACAAGCCCAAAGACAACGTTCATCCCTTGGCCCCATTGCTGGAGCCACCGCTTTGGAAGGCACTGCGTTCCTATAACTACCTGACTCCGTTCTGCACTGATCCTTTCCAAAAAGAGTTCTATTTCCAAGGAAAATATTTTTGTGAGGAGGTTTTAATAGATGGCTCAGTGATTAAGAACCTGTACTATGCATCGGGAGGACCTGGCTTTAGTTCCCAGCACCTATGTGGAGACCTTCAGCTGCTGCAACTCCAGCTCCAGGGGACCTGAAACCTCTGGCCTCTGATGGCCCCTGTACTTACTTGTATACACACACACACACACACACACACACACACACACGCACACAATTAAAATAAATCTTTAAAATTTTAAAATTGCACGTATTTATCTGTGTGCATGAGAGAGAGAATGCACACACTTGTGTATGTCACTGTGTCTGGAGGTCAGTGAACAAAATGCAGGATGATTCTCTCCTTCCATAGCATGGGTCCTGGGGATTGAACTCAAGCTGTCAGGCTTAGCAGCGAATGCTTTTAATCAATAGGCTGTCTCACTGGCTCAATTTATTCCCATTTTAAAGATGAGAAGACTGACTTCCACAAGGCTATCGAGGGGAGATTGGGGGGTGTTGCCCCAACTGTTCCAGGTAAGCATATCTCATAACCACCCCCCCCCCAAACCCAGTTCTGGACAGCGCGATAGGACATGACATCTGTCATTTCCTTGGTGGGCTTGTTGTGGGCTCATATATCCTGCGTCCTATGGTTGTCTTCCAAATGAATCATCTCATTAAAGAACAGCTTTCAGAATGAGTGTCGCAGAGGTAGCTGGGCCCCTGAGTACACACATTTGGAGAGCATCTTAGATGTACCCAGTGGCAACAGCTGTGAATTTCACTCAAGGTGGTTTGTGCTTAGAAGCCTCCCCAAGGCTCGAGTCCAATTTCCTCCACTTGGGCTGATCTCTAACTCACTTTATAGCCTACAGTGATCTTGAACTTCTGACCCTCCTGCCTCCGCCTTGCTGGGATTGCAGGTACACACTACCATGCCCAGTTTATATGACTCAGAGGATAGAACCCAGGGTCTTAGCAAATCAGCTACATCCCTCCCCAAAACCAGAGTCCTGATTTCTTTTTTCCCAAGTTTTCATTTTCCCTAACATCCACAATCTCATGCACATTCCTAGTGAATACATCTGGCTTACACTGATTTTGTAGCATTTCAAAGTACCCAAATGCAGACTCCTGAATCAAACCATCCTGCCTTTGAGGAGCAGGTATTGTCTGATTAATGAAATCATCATAAACGTATTGAGTTTACTTGATAATAAGTAATCACAATCAATTGATAATGAAGAGAAACACAGAATCACTTAATCGAGAGTAATTGGGTTGAATGACAAACTTAGACTCCTGATTAAAATTAATTGCATTACCGAGAGGGCCTTGGAATTCCAATTGAAGGTAATTAAAACCTTCGAAGGTAAGGCAAGATCAATTCTTCTGTACAGCTGTCCAGGAAAAGGCCATTTTTAAGCTACATTAAGAAAAGCGATGATGGCATGACCATGGGAGAGCTGCTTGGATGAAAAGCAAAAGCCGGGTTAATTTGAACGAGCAAATATTGAACGTTTCTCAAGAAGAAAACCATTTAATCTGGAAGCTCGGGAGACTTAGCTAACTAATTGAGGATTTGGATCAGAGAAAAATGCAAAATGGGCATTTAAAGTGACGAGTGGGTCACCAGCACGGACCCCAGGTAAGACCTCTTGCTGATGTCTGCTCAGCCAACTCAGCAGTTCCCAGAGGTTAGTTTCATGACCAGCTCTATCACTGATGCCCAGTGTGTGTGTGTGTGTGTGTGTGTGTGTGTGTGTGTGTGTGTGTGTGTGGTCTTACTACAATGCAAACCCTGGACCTGAGAGATGACTTGGTAGATAAGAAGGCTTAGTGTACAAGTGGGAGAACATAGGCTCAGAATCCAGCACTCACATAAAAATCAGGTATGGCCACACATGCTTCTAACCCTAGTACTGTGGGAGGCAGAGGCAGGAGGATTGCTAGGACTTGCCATTCTGGCATCAGGGTCAGTGAAAGACCCTGCACCGAAGGACTAAAGTGGTGAGTGATAGAACAGGACACTGGGCATCCTTCTCTGACCTCCATGTTAGTATGCAGGCATGTGTACCCAGACCTGTACACACACACACACACACACACACACACACACACACACACACACACCTACAGAGCAAAAATAATTAAAAGGTCATAAGAAAGCATGATGCCAAAAATGACAGAAGCAGCCCCAGATCTCATTCCCTCAGATACAGACTAAAGCTGATGGCCTATGCTTGGCATCCCAACACTTAGGAGGTTGAGGCATCAGGATCAGATCATGGGTTCAAGGTCAACCTGGGAGATGTAGCCAGGAAAACACAGTAAAATGAATTGCCTGTGTATGATGTGATGGCTGATCTTCATTATCAATGTGCCTGCACTTGGAAACCACCTAGTAGACACACATCTGGGTTATCTGTGAGGGTGTTTAACTAAGGTGGGAGGACTCACCATGGAGCAGCATCCCATGGACTGGGATCCAGAATGGAATAAAACAGAGAAAATCATAGAGCTGGACACCAGCATCCTCCTCTGTTTCTGCTTCTTCTTCTTTACTGTAGACACAGTGTGACCCAGGCTTTCCTGCTATGACAGTCTACATCTTCAGATGGTGAGCTGACCATCCGGGTGGCCTGCCTTCATTTATTTATTTATTTATTTATTTATTTATTTATTTATTTATTTATGTATTTTATATATGTTTTTGTCTTTTTGAGTAAATGCTATACTTATACAGGCAGCTGCAGAAACCAAAAGAGTGTGTTGGATCCCTGAGGTGGAGCTACAGGTGATTATGTGCTGCCCAATGTGCGTGCTGGGAGCTGAACTTGGGTCCTCCACAAGTTGGAAAACAAGTGCTCTTAACTACAGAGCCATTTCAACAACCCTGAAGTTGTGTCTGCCGTGGGTAGTCACACAGTTGTTTATACCGTAACGTTGTAGCCACCATTTGTAGTGGTGTTTTATACCCTAACATTGTAGCTACCATTTGTAATGGTGTTTTATACCCTAATGTAATAGCCACCATTTGTAATGGTGTTTTTTATACCCAAACGTTGTAGTCACCATTTGTAATGGTGCATAGAAGAGAGGGCCAACCATAACATGTTGATTTTGCCCCCAAATAACCACACTTACTATTGGCAGGATGCCATGTGCCCATTGGGTACCACCTAACTCTTCAAAGAAGTAACTCCTATCTGCTGTTTGCAAAGGGTTCGCCTTGGATGGCTGGTTGCTTTTGTGTCTCAGCTAGCCTGTATCTCACTCTAGACTGACCTTAATTCACAGTTCCTTTTACCCTGGCATCTCAGGGCTGGGGTTACAGGCATGCACACCACAATTGTGCTTGTTGCTTCTTTGTTTGCTTTTATTTATAAGATAAACAATTTTTTTTTGGCTTTTTGAGACAAGGCTTCTCTGTGTAGCCCTGGCTGTTCTGGAACTAATTCTATTGACCACATTGGCCTTGAACTCAGAGATCTACTTGCCTTTGCCTCCTGACTGCTGGGACTAAACACATGTGCCATCACCACCCAAAAGATACACAAAATTTAATTATAAAAAATTAAATTAGAACATTTTCCCCTCTCCTTCCCTTTAAATCCTCCTATATACCCCTCCTCATTCTTCTTCAAAGTTATGGCCTATTTTTCATTAATTGTCATTGCATACCTGTAGGTATTTATATATACACATATATTCCTAAACACAACATGCTGAGTGATGATAGAAGTTACAAAATAATCCCACACTATCTCAGAATTGAGTATAATAAAGGGTTATTTATTTAGGGGTAGACTTACAAATCACAGTCCTCTGCATGAATGGGGAACAGGAACCGAATCCAGCAGCCAGAAGAGAGAGCAAGCATGCACTTTACATTGGCATTTACAGTATAAGAGGCCACGACCAAGTGATATCTTAAAGGCTACTGGCTGAAGGAGTTTCTACAGCACCTGAGTCCATATAATGATCGTTGAGCATATGGGCTGACCCATTGGCACTGGACAACAGGGAGGACCACCTGTTGACTGAGTTTTCTGTCCTGCCCAGTTCCTGCAGTTGTTAAGTCCCAAAGAAATCACACAGGGATCTACATTAGTTATAAATGGATTGGCCTAGTAGGTCAGACTTCTTATTAACTCTTACAACTTATATTAGCCCATTATTTTTGTCTATGTTAGCCATATGGCTTGGTACCTTATTTGGCGAGGCAGTCACATCTTGTTTCCTCTGCAGCTGGGTTTCCTTCTTCCCAGAATTTTTGTTGCCCCTGATTGAAGTTTTCTTATTTGACAAGGCAGTCACATCTTGCTTGCTCTGTGGCTGGGTCACAACTGCAGACTGCAGAATTCTCTTCCCAGAATTCTCCAGTTTTCATTGACCCACCTCTACTTCCTGCATGGTTGCCCTACCTATACATCCTGCCTGGCTACTGGCCAATCAGTATTTTATTAAACAAGTACAAGAAACAAATATTAGCAGGGTAAAACCATTGTCCCACAGCAACTACCTCTCCTGCTCCCAACTTTACTGAGCTGCCCATAGCTCTTTGCATAAGACTGAGGCCTCATGAACTTTTCCCCATACTGTTTGGCATGTTTGTTGATGTCCTCTGTGTTCAGCTCACATGTGGGCCGTCATACTATTGAGACTTTATGGGTACTGGAGAAACAATCTCACAGAAAACTCCTTGGTCCTCCAGCTCCTGTAATAATTTCTACATCATCTTTCTCAGTGTCCCAAAAGCTTGGGTGTAGGATGTTTTGTAGATGTATCATTGGGACTGGGTTCCACAACTCTGCATTTTGATCATTGTGATTTTCTGTAGTGATATCTGTTGCAAAAAGAAGTTTCCTTGATGAGGGATAATAACTACACTTATCTGTGGGAATAAGAACAAGTGTGTGTAGATTTTTGTTCAGAATTATGCTGGCTTAGTAAATTAGTGGCTAGAGATTCTCCTCCAAATGTCATGATGTCACCAGCACTGAATAGGTTACTAGACTTCCAGTACCAGGCGTGGAACACCTCTGGTCGGGTGGGCCTTAATTCCAATGAGAGAGCTGTTGGTTACCACTGAGGTATGTGTGCCACTACTGCTCCTGTTGGGTTACTGTGCCATGTTGTGTTTTAGTTCGATTGCTTGTTAGTTTTTAAAGAAATCTCACCCTCATGGTTTATGAGGGATTTACCGTGTAAGATATAGATAATTGGGACTGGAATTGATGGCTCAGTAGTTAAAAGTGAGCATCAGGTGGCTCACTACTACCTGTAAGTCCAGCTCAGAGCAATCAGATGCCCTCTTCTGGCCTCTGTGGTCATCTGCATCCATGTGCATACACACACACACACACACACACACACACACACACACACACACTTAATTGAAAATGAAATAAAGTTTAAAAACAAACAAAACCCAGATACATTTCTGTGACTAGTTTATACTTGGAGGCATTCTAATCTGTACCTGGTAGGTTCTATACCTGGTAGATTTTTTTTCTCTTGGATTAAGAGAGAGACACACATGTTGCATACGCTGTAACAATAGTGGGGAGAAACACTAGATTACAAGGCTTGCAAATTAAGGACATGTGAATCTATTGCCTCTTGTTTTCCTAAGAATCTCTGTTTCTATTTTACTGTTCCAGAAGCTTGCCTGGCTCAGATCTGTAGACAGCAGAGTGTAGGACATCTCAGCTCCTAAATGATAGAGAATATGGAAGGAACCTCCCAAAAAATATAGTCTAATAATAAACAGAAGAGGAAGAATCAGATAAAAGAATAAGATAACTAAAATTATTCATAAAAATGAAGACATTAAGTTAGAGCCACAGAAATAAAGGGGGAATATGGGAGAGTGTCGTGAAGAAAAATATACAAGAGATTGGATAACACAGAAGAAACAAATGGATTCCTAGAAATAATCAAAGTGCTAAATCTTAATCATCAAGAAATAGAAAATATGATGACATATCCCTAGTAAAGGGATTAAATCAGACTTTCAGAACCTCCCCACAAAGGAACCCCAAAGACCAGATGGCTTCACTGGATAATTCTACTTAACCTTTAGGGAAGAGTTAGTGCCAATTCTTCTCAAACGCCTCCAAAAAAATCAATGAGCAAGGAACACTAGGAACTGTTCCAAACTTATTTGATGATTTCAGCATCTTTTTCTGACACAAAAGCCAAAAACACTGTAAGGAAATTGAAGACAAGCATCCCTGATGAATACTGATGAAGAAATCATACACACACACACACACACACACACACACACACGCACGCACGCACGCACATGGACACACTAGCAAACTGGATTACAGTACATTAAAAAGCTAATACAACATGGCCATGTGGTATATATTCCTGTGATGTGAAGATGGTTCCATCTACAATAATCAATAATGGTGACAGACCACACTAAGAGAATGATGGAGAAAGTTACATGATCATCTCAAATGATGAAGACAAAGTATTTGGCTGAGGTTCAGCATTCCTTCATGTGTGTTATGGAATACCACAGCAGTGGTGAAAGCATTCTGGAGGCAGACTCCTCCATGACAGGAGTCCAGTATAACCAACCTGCCACCACATAGCTAGTTATTAGTGAAATGGTGCCAGGCCTAGAGGTCAGCACTGGCCTCTGCTACTGGGAGGCTGGACCAGCAGTGGTGATGGCTGGAGCCCACATAAAGAAGAAAGGAGAGGACCAGCTCCACAAAGTTGTCCTCTGACATCCCTGTGCACATCATAGCCTTGCACACACACACACACACACACACACACATACATACACACATACATACATACACACACATACATACACACACATACACACACATACATACACACACATACACACACACATACAT
>NC_022010.1:26163563-26168094 GCF_000317375.1 Microtus ochrogaster | reverse complement strand
AGAGAGAGAGAGAGAGAGAGAGAGAGAGAGAGAGAGAGAGAGAGAGAGGTTAAACAATAAACCACTGTTTTCCAACCGTACAGTCGGAACCCCAGGGAATGTGGGTGGGAATGAGCACTCAAAGTGTGAGATAATGGTGGAAGAAGCCCAGAGTTGAAACAGGCCAAATATGACACAAGTTCTCTAAGCATGCGCCCCAGATACATAGAGAGCTAAATGCACGCGCGCACACACACACACACTCACATGGAAATGTTTGCAGCAGCAGCCTTATCCATCACACCAAAGCCTGAACATTAGCCTAGCTGTTCTTCAGTGGGTGGGAAAGCCATCACGACACGGGGCAGCGATACACCAGGGTTAGTGCTTTACTTTCCAGGACTTTCCCAGGTGGTCGAATACACCAGTGACTTTGTTTGTTTGTTTGTTAATTTTTAGAGGCAGACTATTGTGATGCAACCCAGGCTGGCTGTGAACTTGCGAGAGCATGTCTCAAACACTTAACTAACTGAACAGTCCGCTCAGCCATCTCACAGCCTGGGAGTAATGTTTCTGTCTTACTCTGGCTTTGGTTTGGGGGGTCTTTTTAGTGCAATATACGCACTCGAAGTTTACTCATGACCCCTCACTTTTAGGGACTTGCTGGACCTGTGACATCACACTGATCTGTTACACTGATGAGAGCAGCTACTCCAGGCTAAGACATTTACATGTGAGAAGGTGAGAAATGGGTGTGTGTGTTTGTTTGTGCATGCATGTGTGTGTGTGTGTGCGTACGTGTGTGATGGAGCGCAGACAGAGAACATCTGTAGTTCCAGCAATTGGAAGGTAGGAGAGAAGTGGAAGCAGAAGTATCAAAAGTTTAAGGTTGTCCTGGATAAGTTCAAGGCCAGCCTGGGCTGCATATGATCCTGTTTAGAGAAATTTAAAAAAAAAAAAAAGAAGATAATGTCAATCTCATATACTGTCTGCCCAGTACTGAGAATCAGACTTAGACATTCAAAGGTCAAGAGCTTTTGGCGATCCAGAAAAATGGGCTGGCAGGATGGCCCAGTGGGTAAAGACACTTACTATACCAGCCTGAGGACTTTAATTTCAGCCCCAGAACACACTGTGATGAAAGGAAAAAAAACCCTACTCCTAAAGAGGTGTCCTGTGACCTTCACACATACACAATGGCACCATGGACACACACACACACACACAGAGAGAGAGAGAGAGAGAGAACATTTTAAAAGTAAACTATTTGGATAAATAAAAACGAAGAACAAGGAACGAACAGAATGGAAGCACTACTGGACCCAAAGCCCCCAGCTTGCTTGGGGGAGTCGGCTCAGTGACCATAGCCCTTTTGCTTTGCTAGATTGAGGGTTGACATTCAGATCCCTAGAAACCTATGTAAAAGCCAGGTGTCATAGTCAGGGTTTCTAACACTATAACAAAACACCATGACCAAAAATCAAGTTGGCGAGGAAAGATTTTTATGGTTTACACTTTCCTATCACTGTTCATCACTGAAGGAAGTCAGGACAGGAACTCAGACAGGGCAGGAACCCGGAGGCAGGTGCTGACACAGAGGCCATGGAGGAATGCTACTTACTGGCTTGCTCCTCATGTCTTGCTCAGTCTACTTTCTTATAGAACCCAGGACCCAGGAATGGCACCAACCCCAATGGACTGGGCTCTCACACATTAATCACTAATTAAGAAAAATGCCTCACAGGCTTGCCTACAGCCCAATATTATGGAAGCATTTTCATATTTTTAAGGTCCCTCATCTAGGAAGGCCCCAGCTTGTGTCAAGTCAGCATAAAAGCATCTAGCACAACTGACCCCTTCTTTGTCAGCTTGACACACGAACACATTGCTGTCAAGTCTCAACCTTCCCTTTCTCGCTCCTCGCATTAAAACATATGAGTAGCTTTAAAAATCCCAGTCTTCACGAGTTCAAACGCATTAATAGTTGTCTCTTAAAAAACATTCAGTCTCTTTTAAAACTCAAATTCAGAGAAAGTAGGAAGTAGCCTTAAACGCACTGGCACAGGAGATCACTTCCTAAATATAACACCAGTAGCACAGGCACTGAAAGCAACAATCAATAGATGGGATCTCCTGAAACTGAAGTTTCTGTAAAGCAAAAGACACAGTAAATAAGACAAAATGACAACCTACAGAATGGGAAAAGATCCTCACCAACCCCACATCTGACAGAGGGCTGATCTCCAAAATATTAAAGAACTTAAGAAACTAGACACCAAAACACCAGATAATCCAATTACAAAATGGGTACAGGTCTCAACAGAAAATTCTCAACAGAAGAATCTTAAATAGCCAAAAGGCATTTAAGGGATTGCTCAATAAACTTAATCAATGGGGAAATGCAAAATCAAAAAAACTCTGAGATACCTTCTTCTAATGTGTCAGAATGACTAAGACCAAAAATACTGAGGACAGCTTATTTTAGGGAGAATATAGAGTAAGGGAAACACTCCTCCACTGCTGGTGGGAGTACAAACTTGTACAGCCATTTTGGAACCAGTATGGCAACTTCTCAGAAAATTGGGAATATATCTCAAGACCCAGCAATATCAATATATTTGTTTATACCCAAAGGATGCTCAATCATACCCACGGACACTTGCTCAACAATTGTTCATAGCAGCATCATTCATAATAACCAGAACCTGGAAACAACCTAGATGCCCCTCAACTGAAGAATGAGTAAAGAAAATTTGGTACATTTACTCTATGGAGTACTACTCATTTGTAAACAAAAGAAACAAACAAACAAATCAATGACATCATGAAATTTGCAGGCAAATGGATGGAACTAGAAAAAAATCATCCTGAGTGAGGTAACCCAGATTGAGGAAGACAAACACAGTATGTACTCATGTTGGTGGAGGCTGCTTGTTCATTCCCAGCAGCTCAGACCCAAAATAACCACACATAAACTATATTATTTACAACACTGCTTGGCCTATTAGCTTATGCATATTTCTAGTTCACTCTTACATCTTAAATTAACCCATTTCTATTATTTTATATTTTACCACAAGGCTTGTGGCCTACCAGCAAGGTTCCAACTGGCTGCTTACATCTTTTTCCTCTGGAGGTCCCATGGTGTCTCACCGACTCTGCCTTCTTTCTCCCAGCATTCAGTTTAGTTTTCCCACCTCACTCTACTCTCTGACCTATCACAGGCCAAGGCAGTTTCTTTATTCATTGACCAACAAAAGCAACACATATACAGAAGGACCTCCCATACCATTTACTCACTCATAAGTGGATATTAGATGTAAAGCAAAGGATAACCAGACTACAATCCACAGATCTAGAGAAGCTAGGTAACAAGAAGGACCCTAAGAGGGATGCATGGATCACCCTGGGAAGGGGAATTAGATGAGATCTCCTGGGAGAAGTGGGGGCATGGGGAATGGTAGAGGGGAGGGGATGAGGAATGAGAACATGAGCCAATGGTATAGACAGAAGTTTCTGTCCTGCCCGGTCCCACAGCCATTTAGTCCCAAATGAACACACAGAGACTTATATTAATTATAAACTGGTTGGCCTATTGCTCAGGCTTATTACTAACTAGCTCTTAAAATTTAACTTAGCCCATAATTCTATCTATGTTTACCCAAGTGGCTTGGTACTTTTTCTCAGTAAGGCATTGTCATCTTGCTTCCTCTGTGTCTAGGTGGCAACTAATTCTCTGCCTTTCCTCTTCCCAGAATTCTCCTAGTCTGGTTGCCCCACCTATACTTCCTGCCTGGCTTCTGGCCAATCAGTGATTTACTAAACCAATACGAATGACAAATCTTTACAGTGTACAAAAGCATTATCCCACAGCAGAACGGAATGGTGGTGTTGGGGGAGGGACAGAGAGGGCCAGCAATGAAAGAGATATCTTGATAGAGGAAGCCATTACGGGATTAGGGAGAAACCTGGTACTAGGAAAATCCAAGGAATCCACAAGGATGACCACAGCTAAAACTCCTAGCAATGATGGAAAGAGTACCTGGACTGGCCTTCTCCTATAATCAGATTGGTGACTACCCAAACTGTCATCATAGAGCCTTCTTCCAGTAATTGATGGACCCAGATGCAGAGATCCACAGCCAAGCACCAGGCCAAGCACCAGGAATCCGGTCGAAGAGAGGGAAGAGGGATTATAATGAGCAAGAGCGATCAAGATCATGATGAAACATACAGCCATAGCTGAACCAAGCTTGTGGGAACTCAAGACTGAAGCTATGGAGCCTGCATGGGATTGAACTGGGCCCTCTGCGTGTTGGAGACGGTTGTGTAGCTTGGTCTATTTGAGGGGTCCCTGGCAATGAGACCAGGATCTATCCCTGCTGCATGAACTAGCTTTTTGGAGTTTATTCCTATGGTAGGAGGCCTTGCAGAGCCTTGATGCAGGGAGGAGGGGCTTGGTCCTACCTCAACTTAATGTGCCTAGCTTTGTTGACTCTCCATGGGAGGCTTTATCCTTTGGGAGGAGTGCATGTAGGGGGGGGGGGCAGAG
>NC_022010.1:26161319-26163463 GCF_000317375.1 Microtus ochrogaster | reverse complement strand
CTCTCTCTCTCTCTCTCTCTCTCTCTCTCTCTCTCTCTCTCTCTCTCTCTCTCTCTCTCTCTCTCTCTTGTTTCTCTCTCAACTGTGGGATCCTGTAAAATCAAAAATAAATTAAGTATTTTCTTACTTCAAGAGGGAAGAACCAGGGCACAGTTGCAATCTGAACAAAGCAAAACCGAACCCAGAAAGTGTAAATAACTTAATATTCACTATCTGGAATTCACTCCCCATCTTCTGGGCTCCTCCAAGGGGCATGGGTCACTTCTCTGTCTCTGCCCTCTGCAGCACCCCCAGCTTGATTTGTAGGCTCCGGCAGGCTCCACTCCACACCTGCTGCTGTTCCTGGTCGCCCCATGGTTCTGGTGTCTCCAAAATGCTGGGCTCTGTTGACGCAACTGGGCTGTACTTTCACCAATAGCCTCTCCCGGGCTCTCTTCCTGGTGCCAAAGCTCAAACTCTCTGCATGACCCCTCAGTCCTGGGCCTTCAATTGTCACTGAAGCTGCACCTTCACCAATGGCCTCCCCTGGCCTCTCACAGTGCCAATCCTCAACAGCTCTCCATGATGCCCCCATGCCTTCAAAACCAGTACCACCTGGGAGACTCTTACACTAGCAAGTTCAGCTGCCAGCGTGAGGCACAACCCTGGCTGCCTGTGTGCTGACTCTCAGGAAACACTTCCCAGAAGACTTCACCTCATCAATGCTGGCCCCTTCTTAGTCAGCACTAATTTCTCAGCTCCAGTGGCCAGCATCGAGCACCCCAGCAAAGCAAAGGTTTCACTTCAGTGGCTCTGGGATCTTGCTAATAACAGCTGATTCTTCAGCCCCAGCTGACCAGAACCAAGGATCTTAATTCATAATGACAAATGGCAGGATGGGGTCTTCAAATTTCCCTCTGACACTTCACAAGCCAGGCTTCCATCCTCTGCTCTGCTCTCAACCTTCTCATCTTCCAGGCACCTGCAGAACAGCTCACCAGTGAACACTCGATGGCTTTTCTAGCCCAATGGCCTCCCACAATCCTCCCCAAAACAACCTGGTCATGTCTGTCACAGTAATACCACACAATTCTGATACCAACTTGTCACAGTTAGGGTTTCTGTTGCTGTGACAAAACACCATGACCAAAAAGCAAGTAGGAGAGAAAAGAGTTTATTTGACTTTTACTTTCATATCATTGTTCATCATCGAAGAAGTCAGGACAGGAGCTCAAACAGGGCAGGGAGCTGGAAGCAGGAGCTGATGCAGAGTCCATGGAGGGGTGCTGCTTACTGGCTTGCTCCTCGTGGCTTGCTTACCCTGCTTTCTTAAAGAATTCAGGACCACCAGCTCAGGGATGGTAGCATCCACAATGGACTGAGCCCTCCCCCATCAATCACTAATTAAGAAAATGCACTACAGGTTTGCCCCAAACCCAGTCTCACAGAGGCTGTAAGGTTCTTATTTGAGCTTTCCTCCTCTCTTGACCCCAACTGATGTCAAGCTGGTATAAAACTAGCCAAACACCAGGTTAAGTGTGGAGCTCCACCTGCAATTCCAACCTCAGAGAGTGGAGACAAGGGAGTCCTACATTGGCCTAAGTCTGCTCTGGGTTTGATTGAGAGACCCTGCCTTACGGAACAAGATGGAAGGATGGTGGAGGATGATTCCTGACATCACTTTTATATCTCCACACGCATGCATGGGCATACACATGCACACACATGTGCACGTGCACACACACACATGTCCTCAGCCCACCTTACTGAGGCTGTGAAGACCTAACCCTGATTCTTGATGAGAAAGCCATGACCCCTGCTGCCTCTGAGCCAGGGGTGCTATACCCCTGGGCAGAAAGGAACTTGCACCATGCATTTTCCCATCACCATCTCCCCAAATCAAATGCAGAGTAAGGGCCTGGGTGAGGCCTGCACACATACCCACAGGGGCTGAAGGCAAGGCTGGCAGAGCCGCCATCGAAGAAGACTGAGAAGACAGGGAGCTCCTCAGATAGGAAAAGGGGATTCAGAGTCAGGGAGGCATTGGCCAATGGCCTATAGTAACCTTGCTCACTGCTGTGGTTTGGAAACGGTTCAGATGTAGCCCCTTAAAACAGTGGTTCTCAACCTTCCTCTTTTTTTTTTGGTTTTTTTTTTTTTTTTTT
>NC_022010.1:26139365-26161219 GCF_000317375.1 Microtus ochrogaster | reverse complement strand
TGTAGAGCAGGCTGGCCTCGAACTCACAGAGATCCGCCTGCCTCTGCCTCCCAAGTGCTGGGATTAAAGGCGTGTGCCACCACCGCCCCGCTGGTTCTCAACCTTCCTAAGGCTGTGACCCTTTAATACAGTTCCTCACGATGGGGTGACCGCCAACCATAAAATTACTTTCGTTGATACTTCATAACTGTAATTTTGCTACTGTTATGAATCCTAATGTAAATATCTGATTGCAGGATGTCTGATGTGTGACCCCCCCAAAGGGACCTCAACCCATAGCTTGAGAACCACGGCTTAGGGATCCTCTGTGTGGTGATGTTGATGGGGTGGCAGGACCTTCAGTGATAGGACCTTGTCAGAGGTCACCGGGAATACTGCTTTGGGAAGGGATCAACGAAGTTCTCTCGAGGCCCACAGTGGTTTAGGTCTCCCCACGGTGGGTTCTTATCTAAAGAGCAAGCCTGGCTCCCAAGTCTCTCTTGTTTCATCTCTTACCACGTGGTCATTTCCGTTAAATTCCCACTATGATATCACTTGCCATGTGAGGCATCCAGGTGCCTCCTTATCAGGAAACTGAGCCCATTGTGAAAGACCCCAGCTTAGCTGCTGTAACGCCATTTTGCAAGGCTTTCACACAAACAAGTATAAGTTCAAGGTAAAGTTGGTACTCCTAGGCTGCCAAACAGGATATCTGTGGTCAGACACCAGGCCTAGGAGGGGAACGAAAAGTTCTGGGAAAAACCACATGTGCCCTAGATAGAGCCAAGTCAGCTATTATCAGATCTTCATGTCCTGGAGGAGCTTGTCCCCAAGTGAACCCATCGCCTCATCCAAACTGACCAATGGAATCCCTGTAACCTTGCATGCTTCTGCCGCCCATTTCCATATAAAAGACCCCCTACCCAGCATGAGGGTGCGCAAGTCTTCCAAAGAGACTCTGTCGCCCGCAGGTACCTGTGTACTCTCAATAAAAAAAACCTCTTGCCATTGCAGCCAGTGGTCTCGGATTGTTCCTTGGGTTCAGGGATCTCCTCCTGAGGGAAGGTCCTCTCTGAGGGTCTTTCAATGGTTCTGAATTGCCAGGACCATCAGTCAAGCAAACTTCTATGTGTGACCCGCACAGCTGGCAAAAGAATACACCTGCACTTTCTCTCTCTTCTTCCTTGCAATTCCTATCTCTTTTTTCCCCCAAGACGGGGTTTCTCTGTGTAACAGCCTTAGCTGTCCAGGAACTCACTCTGTAGACTAGGCTGGCCTCGAACTCACAGAGATCCGCCTGCCTCTGCCTCCCGAGTGCTCGGATTAAAGGCGTCATTCCTACTTCTTCTATGTCCTTTCATTCTCAGACAGCCTGACCCCACCTCCCCCAACTGGCTCTGAACCCATTTTCCACCGTGTTTCCCTACATCAGAACATATCACGTCAGTTCCATCAAGTGTGAGTTCTGAGGACAGAAACTCCACCTCCGCCGTCAGTCTGGACCTTGCCTTGAGGCCACAGCTCAGCAGAGTTATATAAGGGGGGGAAGGAAGCTGGGTGGTGGTCCCGCAAGCCTTTAATCCCAGCACTCAGGAGGCAGAACAAGCCTCTGGGCATGTGTGGGAGACAGTTTGCATATTGGATTAACTGAGATAGGAAGACTGACCCTAAACATAGACAGCACCATTCTATGGGGGCTGGGATCCTGGACTGTATGAAAAAGAGAAAGTGAACTGAGCTCTGGCATTCCATCTCTCTGCTTCCTGCCCGTGGATGCCACGTGACCAGAGTCCTCGCTGTCCTGCCACCATGATGGACTGCATCTTCAAAGCAACCCCTTCCGCCTGTAAATTCCTTTTGCAGGGTATGTTGCCACAGCAACAAGACAAGTAACTAATACACGGGCCAAGGGTAGAGGAGGAGGAAGAAAGCTCCATCTAGGAACTGCCTCTATCAGACTGTCTTGTAGGCATTTCTGTGGGGGCATATTCTGGATTGCTGACTAATGAGGGAAGGCTCAGCCCCCTATGCCATCCCTGGGCTGGTAGGCCTGGGATGTAACTGGGAGCTGCAGAGACGGCTCAGCAGTTAAGAGCTCTGACTGCTCTTCCGGAGGACCGGGGTTCAATTCCCAGCACCCACACAGCAGTTCACAACTGTCTGTAACTCCAGTTCCAGGAGATCTGACACTTTCACACCAATGCACATAAAATAAAGTTAAATAAACGATATTTTTAAAAAGGAATAGAAAGAAAGAACGGTAACTGAATGAGCCAGCGGAGGAAGCCAGTACAAACGCAGCCTTTCTCAGCCAGTTCCTGCCTCCGGAACCCTGAGTTTCTGCCCTGACTTTCCCAGTGAGGACCTGAAGGTGAAATAAAGCCTTTCTTCCCCAAGCTGCTCTTGGTCAGGCTATTTATCACAGCCACAGAGAAACAACTAGAACACCTGGTGTAGTGATGAGGTGAGCAGGCCTGCTTTTCCTCCCGCCTGGCTCCTGCACAGCTAGCTTTACACCCGAAATAACAACACACAAATTGTATTCTTTTAAACACTGCTTGGCCCATTAGCTCTAGCCTCTTCTTGGCTAATTCTCACATCTTGCTTAACCCATTTCTAATAATCTGTGTAGCACCACAAAGTGGTGGCTTACTGGGGAAAGATTCAGCATGTCTGACCTGGCGGCTGGCTCCATGGCGTCTGACCTCACTTCCCTTCTTCCCAGCATTGGTTCTGTCTACTCCACCCACCTATGTTCTGACCTATCAGGCCAAGCGGTTTCTTTATTAATTAACCAATGAAAGCACAGATAAATGACCCTCCTCCATCAACCCGGGGTTCCAAGTGATCATCGCCGTGAAAGAAGGACTTCAGAGGTTTCAGAGGCGAGGCAACAGAACCGGAACCGTGAGTGCCTTTCCTATAGGGCAGAAGTCTATACTCAAGGGCTAGGTCTGGCTTCTCAAGAGAGTTGCATCATGGGGGAGTTCTGAACAGCTCGTTTTGGGGGGCAAACTTCAGTGGAGAGGAAGGATATTCTGGAGTTATTGAAAGGAAGGAGAAGAACTCTAATAATGTCTCATGATGTCCCAGGAAAAAGGTTACCCCTTTTTCTATCCCGTGACTTTTTTTTTTCAGGCGTGTCATAGCATCGTATGCATGATGAGAACAATTGATTTGTGAGACTGATGACATGTAGATACCGTTTTCAGGATGTGCTGGTCCCAGGTGGTTTGGGGTAATCCCTTGTCTATAAGGTTTGGATGGCTGTGGGATATCTTATCCTAATAGAGCTCTGTAGTTGCATCAGCTTCCAGCCAGGTTGTCTTTCCCTTTACCTTCCAGCCCCAAGTGGCCCACGCTCTACCATGTACAAAGTAAAAAAAGAGTCTGTCTTATATGCAAAAGAATAGGGAACCATTCGAGCCAGTGGCCGGCACGATGCAGTCTGTCTGGGATACCTGTCTAGAAGTTGTTCCAGGCAGAGCCGAGTGGTCCAGAAAACTCTTAAGTGGTCCTAGAAGGGAGACATGGACAGGAGCCAGGCTAAGAGTCAGGCTAGGAGTGGTGCATCCTTCAGAGAGCTCCAAGTGTTGTGGACTCATCCCTGTGTGCTCAGCCATCCAAAAGGTTTGTGAATCATGAAATGGAAACCAATACTCACCAAGTTTGAAGGTCCCTATCTATTGGGGAGCCCCCGGCCCCTGTTTCCAGGAGACTGGCTCTCACCTAAACTTTGAAAGCCATATTGCACCTACATCTCTTCCAACTGCCTTTTGAATAACAATGCATTCTTCTAAGCCAGACTAATGGGAAAGTAATCTCTCTCTTCTCTCTCTCTCTCTTTCAGAGCTATTGCTCTGTGAAGTGCTTACCAAATAGGATTTTTAAATCGCGGGAGAGCCAAGCTCCATTTGGGAATTGATGCCTTTAAACCCCAGCTGGAAATGTTCCCTCTTCATTCCCAAAGCAGAGACTGGAATCAGAAATCCCCAGCTGGCCCCGGCCTCGGTGGGGACTTGCGGAGAAGCCAGAAGTCATGGGGGTGGGTGTGAGCACGCATTACATTCTGGCAAGGCTGTGCAATGGCCTCGCCCTCCACCCCCCGGAGCTGGCACTGCCCGAGCTTAAGCACTCTTCTCAGCAGCCAGCCTAGAAGTTCCCAGATACAGGCTCCGTCTCTCTGGACCAATGGACCAAACCAGAGGAAGGGCTGGTTGGGATGCTCTGGTCTATAAAGATGAGCCTTAGGGGCTCAGGCAGTAAAGAGCTTGTGGCGCCAGTGTGAGGACCTGATTTCAAGCCCCAGAAGCCACACAAAAGTTAGGTGTGGAAATCTGTAGTGGCATTTCATTTGTATTTTAATAAAGAAAGCTTTATTAAAAAACAGGAAAGTAAAACAGCCACACTGGCCAGCTTTACAGAGCAGGCAGCAGTAACTCGCATCTTTAATCCCAGTAGCCACACTAGCCTGCCATAGAAACCAGGCAGTAGTGGTGCACACCCTGAATCCCAGAACTAGAGAGGATTATAAAATGGGAGGAGACAAATCTCAATCACAGGTCTCATTCTGAGATTCCTGGAGGCAGTATCGTCATTTTGGACTGAGGTAGAAGTAAGAGCCAGTGGCTGGCTGTTTTGCTTTTCTTTTATTTCTTTTTTGTTTTTTTTTTTCTGTGTAGCTTTGGAGCCTGTCCTGGAATTAGCTCTTGTAGGTCAGGCTGGCCTTGAACTCACAGAGATCCACCTGTCTCTGCCTCTTAAGTGCTGGGATTTAGCCTACTTTATGAGTTCTGAACCAACAAGACGCCCTGTGTCAAAAACAAGGTAGATGGCACCTTAGGAATGGTAACCAAGGTTGATCTCTCACTTCCATATCCTGAGGGTACACACGAGGTGGGGGAAGGGGGTATGATGAGGACTGGTTGAGGGTGCATACCTCTTGACCCTGTTCGGATTCTTCCTCTACGTAAGGCTAAAGCCAATGGCAGAACCCAAAGATGGGGTTGGAGTCACTGGACCTTCTACAGCCTCACAGTAATAAAATCTCTCTCACATCCTCTTTCTCTCCTCCAGCTTCTGCCCTGCTCCCTGCTGAAGAAAGGGCTCAGTGGCGAAGAGCACATATTGCTCAAGCAGAGAAACCAGGCTTGGTTCTCAGGGTGCATACTGGGCGGCTCATTAACTGTCTATAACTCCATCTCCCAGGGATCTGACAGCCTCTTCTGGCTTCCGCAGGCTCTGCAGTCACATGTGAATGCCTGTGCATGTATGCACGTGCATACAGACGTGCTCACACACACAGTTTAAATTTCTTTTTTTTTCGAGACATGATTTCTGTGTGTAACAGCCCTAGCTGTCCTGGAACTCACTCTAAAAACCAGGCTGGCCTTGAACTCACAGAGATCCGCCTGCCTAGGCCTCCCAGGTGCTGGGATTAAAGGCATGTGCCACCACTGCCCATCTTAAAATAAATATTTTTAAAAAATTAAAATCAACCCCTCTATGTGTGTGTGTGTCTGTCTGTCTGTCTCTCAGCCATTACTCATATCTATCTGCTTAGCTTACTGGGATGTGTGACTGAGCCTAGGCATTAGGACTCAGAGTCAAGGCTGTCGTCCTGAAACTCTGGCTAACAGCTCCCAGTTCAGTTCACGCACGCACACGCATGTACACACGTGCACACACACACACACACACACACACACACACACACACACACACATGAACCCCAGCCTCCTGCATTCTGAGCAAGGGAAGAAGCCAAACGCCGGAGGAGTGGGGCATGGACGGCAAGCAGCGTTTATGTCCTCAAGGAGAGGAGAGATTTATCAGGCAGAGAAATGATTGAATTCTTTTGTGTGTGCCTTTTATAACGGGACAAAATCGCCTCCAAATTGTGATGGCTGTCGGGAGCTGTAGGGAAAGGGAAATTGAATCTGTGCTTTTCCGAGTTCTGAGGAATTGATGAGGGATTAATGGAGGGAAATGGATAGAGAGGCTAATTGATCATGTAATTTATATTCCTAAACAAATCACTGGGTGAGGAGGCCCCCAGCTGCATTGTGACTCATTTCTCTGTTAGCTCAGATGGGAGGCAGGAAGTGAGTGACCCCAATCTCTGTACGTTCTTTCTCAAGGAATTTCCAGGCCCACCCTCATATTTAATAATTTTTCTAGAATTCAGGAAAGCTTTTGTGCCCACAGTTCTGGTTTATTAGAGCAAATGTTCAAACTAAGCATGGTAGCTCATGCTTGTAATCTCAGCACTTGGAAGCCTGAGGCAGGGGGATTGCTCTGAGTTTGAGGCCAGCCTGGGCTACACCGCAAAACTCTGTCCCAGCAGAACAACAGATAAAAAGGATTTGGGCTAAAAACAGAAGAGGTGTCTGTTCTGGCATGGCGGAATGTGCCTGTAGCTGCAGCACTCAGGAAGTTCAGTCAGGACTGGGGAGGTGACCCCATAGGCAAAACATTGGCTAGAGAGACACAAAATCCTGAGGTCAAATCACCAGAATGCATGTAAAACTGGGCACTGCGCCTCCAATTCCTGTGAGCCCAGGACACCTATGGAGGGGGGCGGATATTAGGTGGAGACTTGGGGGACAAGGGAGTGTGTGTATGCATGAGAGGGGGGGGGGGATAGAGGCTAGATGTTGACATTGGCTGGCTGTTCTCCACCTATTAGGGTTTGTGTTTGCTTGCTTGTTTTTGGAAACAGGGTCTCTCACTGAACAGCAAGCTCCAGGGAGCCTCCCAGCTCTGGCTCCTCAATTGTAGACCGCCTTGACAGGTCAGTTAGTCTAGGGGTTGTAACCCGCCTGGCTGGTCAGTTATCCCAGGGTCCTGGAGAGGCGCTATCTGAAAAGACATGGTCGGGAGAAAGGAAGAAGGCCAAGCTAGGTTTGTCAAAGACTCCGTTTATTAGCGTCATGGTTGCAGCTTATATAGCCCCTGGATGAGGAATTTGGGTTGGGATGGGGGGCAGGGGCATGGGCAGGAAGGAATCTTGCAGTGGTTCGAGCAGGTTCCGAGGTCGTGGCCAGGAGGTTACGATCGGTCAGGTCACAATTCCTCGGTCAGGAAGTCGCCAGCTGACACACCTAGTTCTCTAGATAGTTGGAATGTGGGGCAGGTTCTGCTAACAGATAGCTCTCAAGATAGTTGGGTGTGGGGTAGGCTCTGCCAATAAAACAGTTCTAAATACCGTTGGGGTGTGGGGCTCTCTGCAAATTCCCCAGGACAATGGTCCCTGCAATATTTTTGGGGGGAAATGGCTCCTGACACTCAATGCTGGGATTCCCGGGTACAAACCGTCCTGCCAAGCTTTTGTATGAGTATGGGAGATTGTACGCAGGTTGCACGGGAAGGGCTTTAGCCACTGAGCCATTTTTTCAGCCTCCTGTTTTATTTTGGGTGTAGGGCCTTGTTGTATAACTTAAGCTGCGCTCAAGTTCCTGTCGCCTCGGCTTGAGGACCTAGATTACAGACTTGCTCCTCCGCACCCAGCTGCTAGCTCCATCCTCATGCGCAGAGGAGAAATACGATACTGAATTGCACAGCGTCGGAAAGCAAGTAATAATTACTTCCGGAAATACAGGGTTTTTTTTTTCTTTTTTAACATACTTACAATGTGTTTCTCCCTTCTCCAAAAAGGTTAAGAACTCGGATAAGATTCTGATCTCTCAGGACATCGAGACTGCCATTCCTGCTTGATCGGAAACCTCGCTGGACGCTGAACACACTGAAGGCAGCATCCTTCCTCTTAGCCAACTTTAAAAGATGCCATCTTTTAGATATGCGCTTGGCTACATTTTCTTTTTATAAAGCCATTAAGTACTTGATGATCACCGTTCCCATGGATACCGTAAATTCCACTTTCTTAAGAAAACACAACTTCCTACATCTTAATACTAGATTTACTGCATAATTGATCTTAATTCTAAGGAATTTGAGGCCCAAACCAACCATAACAAAAACCGGGACAGCGTTCTGAGGCTGGGGAGATGACTCAGTCTCTAATGGGCTTTTTTGCTGCGTGAGCGTGAGGATTTGAATACAGATCTTGATTGCCCACAGGGAAAGCTAGGTGTGGCCGCATAACTGGTGGTCACAGTACTGGGGGCAGGGGCAGTCAGCTAGCCTAGAGAGGAGTGAGTTCAAAGTTTAGTGAGAGACTCTGCCTCAAAAAATAACCCGTGCCCTTCCGCCAGATCAGACCAGCCCCCAGCCGCCACGTTGTTTTGCAGAAGAAGGCTGTTAACGCAGAGACTTGGCGAATGGCTATGAGTGCTTAGCCCCAAATGGGATGCCTCCATTTCTTGTCGTACCCAGTGCCCCAGGCTCAGGAGACTTCTCCAAAGCGAGAGAGCCAGAGGTTGGGGAAGACCGCTAACAAGTAGTGTCGTCTGCACACAAGAGGGCAAAGGGCAGGTCAGCCAGAACTGCGGTGTGGGGAAGAAGCGGAGGAACCACAGGAAGTTGGTAGCCGCTGGTTCAGGGAGGGTCAATGTTCTTCATGGATATGATCGCTGGTTGGTTGACAGCGCTGCAGTGAATGGCCACACATCCATTTTGGATTCCATGAGTTAGAAAATGATTAATAATAATAATAAAGAGGGCATGAAATTGGAAGGGGTGCAAGTGGGAGAAGAGGGGGTGGATATGAACAAAGTACATGGCATACATATATACTATGCATTTTTTACTCATTCTCAAAGAATAAATTAAAAACTTACGGTGCTGGAGAGATGGCACAGAAGTTAAAAGGATATATGGCTCTTTCAGAAGACCTGAGTTCAGATCACAGAACCCAGGTTAGGAGGCTCACAACTGCCTGTAACTCCAGATCCAGGAGCTCTACTGCCCTCTTCTGGCCTCTACAGGCAATGCGCTCATCTACTGCCCTCTTTTGGCCTCTACAGGCAATGCGCTCATCTACTGCCCTCTTCTGGCCTCTAGAGGCAATGCGCTCATAAGCACGAACTCACATGACGACAGACACACACACACTAAAATAAAATAATTCTTTTAAAAAAATAAATAAGAGGGAGAGAAACTGAGAAAAACACCCCATCACTGGCCGCATATATATACACATACGAACACACAGATCCACACCTCCAATTCTCCCCAAAACCAGATTTTGGGAGAATAGACTCTCTTCCTCTTTCAGAACAGTCCAAGCTGACAAAAAGCTCCAAGTCCAGAGATGGGAGAATATTGAAGACTAAGAGCACAGTCGCAGGAGCCGGGCACGCTCCACCACCCAGGAGCCGGGCACGCTCCACCACCCAGGAGCCGGGCACGCTCCACCGCTCCACCACCCAGGAGAAACCAGACTCAGGATGACACAGCCATAGGAACCCTGGCTCCCCAAGTCTTGACCCTTCAGGGTGTAAACAAGAGGTTTCGTTCTCCCGAGAACCATGCATGGAACGTGAGTATCTGCTGCCGTGCTTTGATTGGCTGAAAGAGCTCCATTGCTCCATTTCAGATTGCAATTTCATACTCGACTCAAAGTCTCGGAGGTCTATGCCGCCTGTCCTTCCTGGTCCTGCCACAGGCAAATGCGTGACTTCTCTCTCACACCGGCCTGTTCTTTCCCCACCCGCTGCCTGCTGGGCAGGGGAGCTGGGAGGTGGGCAGAGGTCTGTACTGTGTGATATTCACCGCTGCCCTGGCTTGTTCTCTGGTATACAAAGGACTGTGACCCCCGTGTCCTTTGCTTCTTTTCTCACTGTCCTGACAAAATTCCCCACCAAAAAAAAGGAAGGGAAGACTTGTTTTGGTTCCCAGTTTGAGGGTGTCTTAGTCAGGGTCACGATGGCTGCGATGAACGCCATGGTCAAAGCAAACACGTGGGGAGTGTTAGGTTGGGAGCGTAGGCCCCAGTCCCTGGCATCTATCTCAGCCCCCAGCCCTGGTCTGGACTTCAAATCCCAGCAGGCCAGGTCCTGACCCCTCCCTGGGGGTGGGGTCAGGACCACTGTGACCTGAGGGCAGCTGCTAAGGCCTGGGCCTATAGATTGTTGTAGCTTTGTCTGTCGGGAATACTCAGCAGATTTTTCTCGGGCATTAAAACTTTAAAGGCCATTTTCACCAATTCCCGTACAGGAGTTTGGGGACCATTCTCAACTTTTTTTTTTTTATCCTAATATCTGGTACTTATTGAGAAAGCAGAATGATTAGTGGAAAAGAAAGTTAGCCACTTTTTTAGCTGAGAGATTTGGAAGAGAAAACGGAGCCAGGGAGGGACTAGCCCCCCTCCCCCCAGTGCGCGCAGAGGGGGTCCAGGAGTGGAGCAGTGAGGTAGGAGGGGAAGGGGAAGGTGGAAGTTGACCTTGAACCTCCGGAATTGGGAAAAGGAGGGGAAAGAATTGCTCCACAGGAGGGGTTTGGAGTGTGGGCTTGAGGGAGTGGGGGAGTGGCCAGTGCCTCTGACAGCGTGGTGCTGTGAGAGAGACTGGCTAAGGGGGGAAGGGGCGAGAGCGCAGAGACCAAAAAACCATGGACAAAAAAACATATATATGTAAGTTTTGTTCATTTGTATCAGGCAGGCTCAATTTAAAAGATTTTTTTTTTTTCGAGACAGGGTTTCTCTATGGTTTTGGAGCCTGTCCTGGAACTAGCTCTGTAGACCAGGCTGGTCTCGAACTCACAGAGATCCGCCTGCCTCTGCCTCCCGAGTGCTGGGATTAAAGGCGTGCGCCACCACCGCCCGGCAAAAGATTTTTTTTTTTGTAAGAGGCTTTCAGGGGCAACAACAGACCTGGCTTTGAACTGTAAGTGCCCATTTAGAGTCTATGCCCACCTATACGACCTAAGTCCACCTTAGTGCGTCCACCAAGATGGCTCTTAGGTCCAAAGGGGTGCGGAGATTGAATGCCCAGCATCCTGGTACACACAGATCTCCGCCTCAGCCAAGCCCGATCCCGCAGGATTTTCAATGGAAATCAGAAAATGACAAAAATAAGTACGAATGGGTCCCCCAAACCCTATAGCAGAGACAAGAAAAGGGACTCACCAAGACACAGCCGCTGTAGCCCAGAAGCCGGTTTTAAGCATGCCGTAGAGAGCATGAACTGCAGACTAGGGGCCTTTCAACACAAAGCCTGCCACGTGGAAAGGACCTACCCTAGGTCCCCGGGAACCTCCAACGTTAGGAATATTTCCTAAGCGAGCTCTCTGACGACGCAAAAATTCCCAATCAAGCCAAATCAAAACAAGCCAAATTAAGAAATATCCAGGTTTAATGGGAGTTCTGCACTCTTGGGTGGCCCCAAGGGAGAAACCGGGAAGCCACAGGAACGCAACCCCCTGGGGGAAGAAAGGGAGACAATGTGTTTTTCTTTTGGGGGATCACTTAAGTACTCTGGGGAGTGGTCCTGACCCCACCCCCAGGGAAGGGTCAGGACCTGGCCTGCTGGGATTTGAAGTCCAGACCAGGCCTTGGGGGCTGAGATAGATGCCAAGGACTGGGGCCTACACTCCCAACCTAACAGGGAGGAAAGGGTTTATTTGGCTTACACTTCCATATTGCTGTTCATCACTGAAGGAAGTAGAGACAAAAATTCAAGCAGGGCAGGAACCCGGAGGCAGGAGCTGATGCAGAGGCCATAGAGGGGCTGCTTACTGGCTTGCTCCTCACGGTTTGCTCAGCCTGCTTTCTTATAAAACCCAGGACCACCAGCCCAGGGGTGATACCACCCCGAATGGTCTGTGCCCTCCCCCATCAATCACTAAGAAAATGCCCTACAGACTTGCCTTCAGCCTGATCTCATGGAGGTATTTTCTCAACGGAGGCTTCCTCCTCTGTGATGACTCCAGCTTGTGTCAGGTTGACCCCAAACTAGCCAGGGCAAGGGTCCGTTCTATCATGGTGACAAAGGCAGGAAGCGACAGCAGGAGCGTGAGGCGGCTGGTCACACTGTGGGAAGCAGAGAGGTGGATGCTGCTGCTCAGTCCACTTTCTCCTTCTTACTTAATCCAGGACTCCAGCCACTGGGACGGTGTCCCTGACATTCAGAGCGGGTCTTCCCTCCTCAGTTAAAGCTTCTGGAAGCTTCCCTATAGACATGTCAGAGAGGTATGCTCTAGGTGGTTTCAAATGCGCTCAAGTTGTCAATCAATACCAACCATCACCAATCAGCCAGTCTACGTCTCCTTTCCCCTCCCCCAGAACTCAGGCTAGAAATCAGACCCATAATGCAGGGCTACACGATGGGGCCCTTGGGAGATTAGGTCACAAGGGCTCTGTGCTCAGTGGCCACTGAGCCAGCTTTTGTGAGTGCTGCCAAGAAGATAATTTGTTCTCCAACCTGGGTATGATGGAATCCACCTCTGATTTCAACTTTCTTTCTTATTCATGGTAAAATATATATATTCCTTATACCCCAACCCCATGGAAGGAAATATCACAGAGAAAATCCTCTCTTTGCTCAATAATTTCATGCTAACGACATATTAGGGAGATGGTTCAGTAGCTAAAATACCCACTGTAAGAATGTGAAGACCCAAGTTCAAATCCCCAGGACCTACATAAAAGCCAGATGTGATAGCACCTATCTGTAATATGAGCATTCCTTTGGGGAGATGTGTTGGGAAAGAGTATTCTTGGTGATGCACCAAATAAATAAATAACACAGACAAAACCAAAGCAACTCAGCAAGGCACAATTTCTTTTTGTAAAAAAAAAGAAAGGGGGTGGGCGCAATGACCCATGACCCAAACTGGACTAGCAAGCTCATCAGGGCAGAAAGTACACTTAGATTTTACGCTAAGGCAGGCAAAAACTGCATCTCGTCCCAATGAAGAAGCCCCACCCAAGGTCTGACAGGATTGACTGTGGAATATTCCTTTACACTGTGTGAGTATATGTCTCTGTGATTGGTTTAATAAAGAAGCTGACTGGCCAATAGCTGGACAGGATAGGGTTAGGTGGGAGAGCCAAGCTGAGAACGCTCAGAAGAAGAGGGGTGGGGTCAGGAGTCATAAGGAGATGCAGAGAGAGGCAAGATGGGCTTGCTCTACTTAGAAAAGGTACCAAGCCACACCACAAAGCATAGATAAGAAATACGGGTTAATTTGAATGCAAGCGTTATCTAGGAATAAGCCTGAGCTATTGGTCAAGCATTTATAATTACTATTAAGCCTCTGAGTGGTTATTTAGGAAGCTGCTGCCAAGACAGAGAAACTCCACCTACAATCAGCTAACCTGCGTGAAGGGAAGGGTGTGATATTCAAGTCTCAGGAGCTGGTTGATTGCAATCAGGCATGTTATAAATGGAGATGGGTGTTATGGAATATTCGCCCTTGATGGGCTAGCTACTTCTGGCAGTAAAAATAATTTCTCACAGATGGGAGGTGGAGACAGGAAAATCCCAAGAACGTCCAAAGCCGTCGAGCCTGGTATCTCGGTTTATTAGCATATGTCTTAGGCTTACGATTGCTGTGATGAAATACTTTCTTAGTTAGGGTTTTATCGCTGTGAAGAGGCACCATGGCCACAGCAACTCTTATAAACAAAAACAGTCAATTGAGTCTGACTTACGGTTTCAGAGGTTTAGTCCATTATCACCACGGTGGGACATAGTGGGATGCAGGCAGACATGGTGTCCATTATCACCACGGTGGGACATAGTGGGATGCAGGCAGACAAGGTGCTGGAGAAGAAGAGTTCTACATCTTAATCCACAGGCAGCATAAAGAGACAAAGACTTCCCTGGCTTGAATATCTGACACCTCAAAGCCCACCTCCAGTAACATCCTTCCTCGAATAACACTACACCTACTCCAAGACCACACCTCCCAATAGTGATCGTCCCTATAAGCCTATGGGGCTATTTTCATTCAAACTACCACAAACAAGGGTTTGTTTGGTTTATACTTCTGTACCATAGTCCATCCCTGCAGGAAGTCAGGACAGGAACTCAAGCAGAGCAGGAACCTGGAGGCAGGAGCTGATACAGAGGCACTGGAGGATGCTGCTTCCTGGCTTGCTCAGCCTGCTTTCTTATAGAACCCAGGACTTCTATCACAGGGAGGGCACCACCCACCCAAGTCACTGATCACTAATTAAGAAAATGCCCTACAGCTGGATCTTATAGAGACATTTTTCTCAGATGATGCTAGCTTGAGTCAAGTTGACATAAGAGTGGCCAGCACCCCTGGAATACACAGAAGTGAACACAGTAAGAGACCCTGTCTCAAATGAGGTGGAAGGCAAAGACCAAAGCCTGAGGTTCTCCTCCAGCCTTTATATACCCACATAGGCCCACTGTGGCAGGTGTATGCCCACGCGCACGCACGCACGCGCACACACACACACACACACACACACACACACACACACACACTCATATATATACACATATCTATATTACACACACACATAAACAAACTTTTAGAAGTTAAAATCATCACGTGTACACAAACTAGGCATGTACAAACTAGTAAACAAACTATAATCCTAGAACTGGTGAAGCTGGGACAGGAGGATTGCAAGTTCAAGTCCAGCCGTGGCTACGCAGCAATGGAGTTGATTGAGACCTTGTCTCAAAAAGCAAACAGATGAATGAATAACAAATAAGTAATAAGGAAAATAAATTATATACCCCAGAAGCTAGCAAATTAGTCTTCTCCTAAAAGAACCCTGGAGGTGGTCTTTTTATAGTAATAACGATTTTAGGTATGGCGTTTGTGAGGGTTGTTTCAGAACAGAACCAATAACATACATTCGTATTACAAGGGGGTTCATTAGATTGACTTACATGATCCCTTCAGAGTCGGTCCATGGCGTCTTCACATGGGAGAGGCTGAGCACCCATGAGGCTGGGTACCTCAGCAGTCCAAAGGCTGGGAGGACTTCTGGATGGTCTCCAGCCATCAATCCACATCGGAAAGCTGAAAAGATGGGTTCCAACATCAGTGAGAGAATCAGCGGCTGCAGCAACAAGGCAGATGAACTCACCAGCAGAAGTAAACACCAAGCAGGCAAAAAAGTGAGGCCTTCCTTCTCCTGTGTCCTTTATCTTGGTGGCTACCAGAAGGTGTCAACCACATTCAGGGAAAGTCTTCCCAGATCTAGTAAGGTCATCAAGACCAGCTTCTATAGTCATGCCTACGGATATGCCCACAGACCAATTTGGTCTACGCAATCCCTCATTGAGAGTCTCTTCCTGGGTGAGTCTAGATTGTGTCAAGTTGACATTTAATTTAATTATTGTAGATATTTAGATTTCTTTTTGATTTGCTTTTTTGAGACATGGTCTCCATTAATGGAGGCTTACTACATTCCTGAGGATGACCTTGAACTTCTGTTCCTATTGCCTCCACTCCATGAATGCTAGGATTATAGTGATGACTATCCAGCCTGATTTATGCTGTGCTGTGAATGGAACCCAGGGCTCTGTGCAAGATGAGCAAGCTCTTCATCAACTGAGCCACGGCCACAGCCCATACCTCCCTTTAAAGAGCTGGGGAAAGGTTCTTCCCAGCTTGTTAAAATGTTTTGGAATCGCTTCGTAACCACTATTGCCTAAAACACTTCCGAGTCCACCCAAAAGGATCTCATGTGTTTAATTTACATTCCTTCATTTCCTACCCATATTCTCGCATTTCAAGAATCTTTTCTGGGCCTTAAAAGATTCAAAATATGGCTCGCTAAAGGGGAATGCAATTGTGTGATGTGAATCGCAGCTTCCACAAACCTCCGACACCCCTGGCTTTTCAAACCACTTCAATGTATAATAGCCCTGGGAGCCAGAGGTAACTGCAATTAGCAGATGTGTCTTCACACAGAGGAGAGTCTGAAGGGTCTGCAGCAGCATTTTGTAGAGAGTTTTTAAATGACATTTAGTGGGGAGGCCAGAGCTGTCTTATCTGGGTGTCATATTCAGTGGGTGATGGCGCTGGGGACTCTTTACAGAATGCACGAGACTCTAGGCTCCATTCTCAGCACTGTAGAAAAAAACAAGTTCATTAAATTGCAATAAGAGGCGAGAAACAGCATGGTGACCCTTGGGGAACTAGGGTAGAAGAATTGACATGAGACCCTGCTGTTACTGGCATTGTTAGGGTCAGAGTCTAGGCCCTGGCAGCTCTAATAAGCCGGGCTCAGGCACCAGCCCTCAATAAGCCAATTAAACAGAAAAACAATAGTGAAAACAACATAAAGATTGATTCAGCATGGCCACATTGGACAAAGGAACACTGAGCCATTGTGTGCGTGCGTGTAGACATGCCGCACGCGCACGCACACACACACACACACACACACACACACACACTCCTTAAATAGACATTTAATCCTCAATTTGACAGTATTGAGAGGCAGAGTCTTCAGAGGTGACTGTCTGTGAGGGTGTGGTGCTTACACGGGAAATTAGTGCCCTTTTAATGCAGACTCCAGAGCTGACTTCCCTTCCCGGCAAGGGAGGACACAGTAAGAAGGCATCATCTATGAAGCATAAAGTGGGTCTTTGCCAGTCACTGAAATGCGTACCTGGACCCTTATGTTTATTAACCCAAGGAAGTGATACAGGCAACTGCTTGTGCATCCCAGCAAGACTGTGTGCATGCCAGCGAGGCTGTGTGCATGCCAGAGAGGCTGTGTGCATGCCAGAGAGACTGTGTGCATGCCAGAGAGGCTGTGTGCATCCTAGCAAGGCTATGCATCCCAGGGAGGCTGTGCATCCCGGGAAGGCTGTGCATCCCAGCGAGGCTGTGAATCCCAGCAAGGCTGTGTGCATCCCAGCGAGGCTGTGCATCCCAGCAAGGCTGTGCATCCCGGGAAGGCTGTGCATCACAGCGAGGCTTTCTTCTGCGAGTTGCCTAAATTCCTCTCTCGGCCCCAGCTTCACAGCTAACTCATGCTACGTGTTCTAACTCGAGGTGTCACACTGAACAAATCAATTTTCCTCCGATGGTATATGATGGAATTTTCCTCCGATGGTATATGATGGAGTGGAGCATGGAACCAACCCCCTAGCTATGGTCAGTGCATAGAGGCATCTGTGAACACAGGAGATGCCACAGAGCCAGGTACAGAACAGCCTGCTGTGCACACAGGGATGAGAGGTACCAGAAGGCTACATAGTAAGTTTCAGTACAGACTGCGTAACACAGGGAGACCTCATCTAAAAGACAGCCCCCTGCCAAAAGGAAGGAGAAAACCCCAAGGACATAGAGAAACTCACAAACTAAACACATGCTCTACCTATTTCCTGTGGAAGTTTTTCAGATGAGCTGGCCCAGAGTGCCCCCTGGTGGCCAAAGGCAGGCTTTGCTTTGTGTGCTCCTAAATCTGGTTGAAAATGAATAGTAGTGCGGTTTCTTCCTTCACAGCAGAATGGTCAGGCTCCTCCTTCTTGGTTTCTATCACTACATTGACTACATTTCTCTCTCGATCTCTCTCTTTTTCTATCTTCCTTTCTTCTTTTACTCTTGTTTGAGTTTCTGGAACAGCCCTGACCCCACTGTGAGGGCTGTTTTTTGTTTGTGTGTTTGTTTGTCTGTTTCGAGACAGGGTTTCACTGTAGCTTTGAAGCCTGTCCTGAAACTAACTCTTGCTCTTGTAGACCAGGCTGGCCTCACAGAGATCCGCCTGCCTCTGCCTCTCAAGTGCTGGGATTAAAGGCATGTGCCACCACCGCCTGGTGTGAGGGCTATTCTTGTCTGTCAACTTGACTACTTCTAGAATTAGCTACACCTCTGAAGGAATTTCCTTAATTAAATCATTTGAAGGGGAAGGAACTCCCTTCCCCTTTTAATCTAGGTGTTTTGAGCTAGGAAGATCCACCGTTAGTCAGGATTACACTTTCCTATATAAAGGACAAGGGAGAAGGAAGCTCTCTTTGCCTGCTTGTGCTCACTGGCAAGTCCATTCCTTCAGCTAGCCTTAGAGTCTACTTCTTTGGGATTCTGGCATCTACTGAAGACCAGCTGAGATATCCACCCTCATCCTGAACAACTACTGGAATCTTGGGGTTTCTTTAGGTAGACAGTCAGTAGCTGCACCATAGCTTGTAATCTATTCTGTAGAGAGAGGCTGCCCTTTGGGGGCGGGACAGCCTCGGGCAAATGTTTATAAATTGGGGTGCACAGACGCTGGGGCCCCCTTCCTGTTTCCTGTTTCTGGGCATCGCGGGAACTTCGGTTGCGTGAGTATGCTATTTATATTAAATTTGTATCGTCTTATACCAATTGGCCTGTATTAATTCGATCCGCCTTCACTATTCTAATAGATCCCCCATATAAATTCATTCTGTCAGTTCTGTTCCTCAAGAGGAGTTTGGACAATGCACCCTCCTGTTTCTGCCTCCCTACCTCTCTGCCAAGTCCTGCTCTGCTTGCTTCTAAACGTCTGTGCCCTATATGCCCTGGCCTGACTCTCTCTTTATCTCAACTTAGTTATCCCACCCTGGACAAGACTTTTGTGTAGACAGGAACCATGATTCAGCTGTAGAGCATCTATTTAGAATCCCCCAGTGAGGAGCTGGGGTGTGGCTCAGTGGTAGAGCCCCTGCCTAGAATCCCCCAGTGAGGGGCTGGGCTGTGGCTCAGTGGTAGAGCCCCTGCCTAGAATCCCTCAGTGAGGGGCTGGGCTGTGGCTCAGTGGTAGAGCCCCTGCCTAGAATCCCCCAGTGAGGGGCTGGGGTGTGGCTCAGTGGTAGAGCACCTGCCTAGAATCCCCCAGTGAGGGGCTGGGGTGTGGCTCAGTGGTAGAGCACCTGCCTAGAATCCCCCAGTGAGGGGCTGGGATGTGGCTCAGTGGTCAAGTGCTTGTTGAGCACCTACAAGGCACTGAATTCCATCACCAGCCCAGCACTGCAGTGATAGCTAAATGCGCTGGGTGATGGTGGCACATCTTTAATCCCAGCACTCGGAACACATAGGTAGGCAGATATCTTTGAGTTCGAGGAAAGCCTGGTCTACAGGGTGAGTTCCATGACAGCCAGGACGATTACATAGAGAAAACCTGTCTCGAAAAAAACCAATAATGATGGTGATAGCTAAATGCTCTGAATCTCGCCTTTGTACTTAACTCATATTAACTGTACCATTTACTAAAATTGACTGTGGTATTCCCATACATGCACAGACCTGGTTTGAAGCCTTTCCCATGGCTCTGTGTGTGCTTCTTAAAATATATTGAGCAGAATAACCCCTGCATGTCCTCCAGTGTTCTGGGGCACGTATGTAGAGGGGACTGGCATCCTCCTCATGACTGAGACATTCCCTGTGACGGGAAAAGGGCAGAAAGTGGAAACCAGAGGCTGGTGGTTCTGGGAGCAGTGCTGTGGGGAACGGGGAAGTGTGGCTAGGCAGCTCGGCAGCAACCCTCAGCACCCGCTTGAAATCACACCAAGTGACAGTTTCTCTTGCCCCAGTCCTGGTGGGCACGCCAGTGGCCAGGGATCTCCTAGAGGGATGCCTTGATGGAACACACAAGATGACCAGGAATTGGGCTGGACAGATGGCTCAGAGGTTAAGCACACTGGCTGTTCTTCCAGAGGTCCCGAGTTCAATTCCCAGCAACCACATGGTGGCTCATAACCATCTGTAATGAGGTCTGGTGCCCTCTTCTGGTATAGAGGTGTACAGGAGGAACATTGTATACATAATAAATAATTAAAAAAAAAAGTTGACCGGGGATCTCCTACAGGGGTGCCTTGATAGGACACACAAGATGGTCAGGGACCTCCCATAGGGACGCCTTGATAGGACACACAGGATGACCAGTGATCTCTTAGAGGGATTCCATGGTCTCTGAGAGATTGCAAGAGGCTCTTCTGAGCTCAGGATTTCTCAAGGGAGAGCCCCTGGATGTGAGGGGCTGGGAGTGAGGTTCCAGCACTTTAGCCTTCCAATGAATGACCGTGTGTGAAGACATACTTCCTTCTAGACCTTTTAAAGCATCCTTTAAGGAAACTGTATATGTCAACCACTCCAATTTAGAGAAGACAAACAACTTAGAGCCTTGAGTCTTCAAATGAGATAGGTAGGAGAAAGGGAGACATGATAAAAAGACAAGGGACGAAGCAGGATACAGCAGGAGTTCCGTGTATGGGATGCTCACACCAGCTGGCCTGACCTCTGGAGAGCTAGCTCGGAGTCATCCTTACTTCAGTGTGATAACGTTCCTGTCCTGGATATCCAAGTTTGTCCTATCACCTTCTCATGGGCTCCACCTGCCAGGTTCAACTAAACTGTGTTCTCATGGCTCCCTCTGGTGTCCACAGTCTGCCATAGCAGGAGACCAGAGCGCTCCCTGTCTAAGCTTGTTTGGAGGCAGGCCTCAGAATCACACTATTTCCCACACCCCTTTGCTATGGAGGATTTGGGGCTCATTTTTGCAAGTTCTTGATCTTTTGAGAAAAGAAATTTAAATCTGGCTTGAATTTGAAGTTGGGCAATTTTTTAGACTTTGAGAGGGGAAAAAAAGCAAAAAACAAAAAAGCAGAATCCCAGCAGGTGCTGGGAGGATAAAGGTAGGGAAGAAGATAGAAAGTCAGAGGTTCTAAGTCAGGGTCAGCAACAGAAATCGGCAAGCAATAAAGTGAAGGAATCTTCAAAGAAACAAACAAGCTCACGGATTAGCATGCTTAGGATGTGGGCTGGTATAGGAAAAGGGAGGAGGAAGAAGAAAAAGAAAAGTTAAACTTTTTGAGTTAGAACTCAGGAAAAGTGGGCAGGCTTGGTGGTGAGGGAGCTCACTGAGGGAAGGGCTTCTAGGCACAGTGTATAAGGACATTATTATGTTTTTAAGGAGATAATTATTCCTCCCATCTCCTCAGCATGTTTTCAGGTGACTCGGGTTTCTTGACGGGTCAGATGATTGATTGACAACTCAGCTCGATTCACTCTTAAGGGAGGGCCTCTGTTTTAGTTTGAGCTTTTATTGCTATGAAGAGACACTAGACCATGGCATCTCTCATAAAGAAAAACACTGAATTGGGGTGGCTGCTTACTGTTTCAGAGGTTCGGTCCACTGTGATCATGGAGGGGAGCAGGGGCATGGTGCCATGCAGCGAGATGTGGTGCTGGAGGAGAGAGTGCTACATCTTCACTCAGAGACAACAGGAAGTCGACAGATTGTCACACTGAGTGAAGCTTAAGAGACCTTAAAACCTGCCCCCATGGTGACACACTTTCCCCAACAAGGCCACACCTCCTAATAGTGCCACTCCCCTTCGGGACCATTTTCTTCCAAACCACTACAGGCTCATAGTATACAATGCCCTAATCCTGCGGTTAGATCAGAGAGGGCATTAGCTTTCCCTTAATGGGCTTCACTATCTTATAGGCAGCTGCTATGCAGGTCAGAGAGCTTGCGGTAGGCAGCTTGGTGGCTCTTGTCAAACTTGTAAAGTTTGTTACTTTGGGGAGTCTCATGAGCTTCTGTTGTCCCTCCAGAAGAGATGGATCCTATCAAAGCAAGTGAGACCCTGTCAAAAAGAAAGAAAGGAAGATAGGAAGAAAGAGAACTCTCCAGAGACGGTCTGGAGATGTTCATCGTTGGTGGAGTGCTTGCCTGGGTTCAAGAGAGGAGGGAAGAGGGGGGCACTTTTTAAATTACCAGCTGGGGATTTAAGGGGAATCCTCATCAGGAGGATGAGGCAGGAGGATTGTGGATTGGAGACTGCCTTGGCTACATAGTAAGACTAGATAGACAGATGGATACTTTAGATAGATAGATAGATAGATAGATAGATGATAGATAGATAGATAGATAGATAGATAGATAGATAGATAGATAGATAGATGATAGATAATACGTAGGTAGACAGACAGATAGATAGGCAGGCAGGCAGATAGCTATCGATAGGTAAATTTCACTGCTCACAATGAGGGTATTCGTGTTTGCTAGCTCT
>NC_022010.1:26084242-26138671 GCF_000317375.1 Microtus ochrogaster | reverse complement strand
TCCTGGAACTCACTCTATAACCCAAGTTGGTTTTAAGCTCACAAAGATCAACCTGCCTGAGCTGTGACCCAGGTTTTTATTCCTTATCAGCTTGTAGTCCTAGCCAATGTACCTACCTGTAGGGCCCCCCTACAGTCTCATTTATTGAAAGAGAAGAAAGGCTTTCTTAGCAACCATTTTAGATGTAGTTTTAGAAGCAACCACAATCCTATACATGGATGGTTGTTTCTAAGTCACGGGAACAGGCTCTTCTCTTGAGAATCCATATTGCTTTTGGGTGTGTCCCTCCTCTTAGAGCCTTTCTGTTAGCATCCGTGCTAAAATCAGTGTCAAAAGCTCTTTCTAATAAACTAATGCTACTAGATGCCAGTTCATTCCGAAATTCTTTCCTGCAGACAAATCAAGAATCTTGGTTCTGTTTAAGTAAAAGGTCTCAGAAAAACACATCTTGGCTGTATCATGAAGCTGTCTCTGACCAACTGCCCAAGGTTGCCAATAATTCTACATTAATAATTTGGGTTCGTTGGACATGAGAGTTCATGCCTCTAATCCCAGGACCTGGGAGGTAGAGGCAGAAGGACTAGGATTCCAAGAACAGACTGGGTTTCAAAGAGCTGTATCTAAAAACAACAAACTCCATGAAAAACCGAACTGAGCTCCTAGGGTTAGTGTGCCTCACACAGTGGTAGAATGCTATCCCAGAATCCCCCAGTGAGGGGCTGGAGTGTGGCTCAGTGGTAGAGCACCTGCCTAGAATCCCCCAGTGAGGGGTTGGGGGTGTGACTCAGTGGTAGAGCACCTGCCTAGAATCCCCCAGTGAGGGGCTGGGGTGTGGCTCAGAGGTAGAGCACCTGCCTAGAATCCCCCAGTGAGGGGCTGGGGTGTGGTTCAGTGGTAAAGCCCCTGCCTAGAATCCCCCAGTGAGGGGTTGGAGTGTAGCTCAGTGGTAGAGCACCTGCCTAGAATCCCCCAGTGAGGGGCTGGGGTGTGGTTCAGTGGTGGAGCACCTGCCTAGAATCCCCCAGTGAGGGGCTGGGGTGTGGTTCAGTGGTAGAGCACCTGCCTAGAATTGCCCCCGCTCCGCAAAGGGCTGGGGCATGGCTCAGTTGTTTGGGGCATTTGCCTAGCACATTCCAGGCCGTAGGTCACCAGTAAAGGCAGTTGGAGACGGGCAGGCGATAGAAAAAGTGAGATCTAGGGAGGTTCTGGGTTTTCTCGGGTTGCTAAGGACACAGGTAGGCAAAGCTAGACTGTCAATGCTGTCTCAAGGACTTCTTTCCACTGTACCTTTCATCAGAAGCTTCTAGCACTTTCTACCTGAGATATGACAACTTTGGCTTGGTACCTGTGAAGACAACCAAAGAAGATCAACAGCTTCATACTGTGCAATGACAGGAACAAGTTGTGGGGTTTTTTTTTTTTTGTTTGTTTGTTTTTTTGGACAGGATTTCATGTAGCCCAGGCTGGCCTCAAACTTGATATGTAGTCAAGGACAACTTTGAACTTCTTATCCTCCTGCCGCAGCCCGCAGCCTTCTGAGTCCTGAGATGATGGTGTGTACCACCCCTCAGTGTTTATTCAGAACTGGGGATGAACACAGCGCTCTCTACCGACAGTGATGCCTCCCCAGCTCCTGATCAAGAACCAATTGTGTTCTGGCAAATATCTTACAGTTTATAAATTCTTCTAAAGTGCACAAAGAATGTTGAGAATTTAAACACACACACACACACACACACACACACACACACACACACACACACACACACACACAGCACCCTGCTCATATTATCCCTTCTCTTTCAGCTTCATTATCGCCACAGAGGCCTATCTTGTTTTCCAATATGAAGTCAAACAGGAGAGAGAGAGGTCTTGGCTAACTGCACCACAGAATTCTCTCTCTCCCCCACTTTTTATGCGCTGTACGTCCAGGCCGTCAACAATTGCATCTTCTTTTCCCCTTCCGCCTTGATTGAGGCAGAGAAGGGATGCACAGCTACCGCCATCACAAATATCCATCCAGGGCGGTAATTATCGCATCATTATATTCGCTATTTCACCTGTCATGTACCATTAGAAGGTAACAAGATCATTGTCAGTCAGAGATGGTGGAGATAATTAGAGCATCCAGAGGGTAGCAGGAAATCAAATTGGTGCCGGTACCCATCAATGCTGAGGTGCCCAATGTAATTAGAGGGGAAATATGCAAAGGTTGAGCTGAATCAAAGCCCGCGGGGATCAGCCACCATGACTGAGTGGAGAGCGACTCTTCCAGGATCTGACTCTGCAAATGGTGATACTGAAATAGGTGTACGGTGAAGAGGCAGCCAGGTCTGCTGGAAATAGCATGTCAAAGACTGTCTGTGACGTCTGTGGTACTGGCTTCAGCAAAGCCCGGGATTTGGTGTATTTTCCAACTCACTGGTTTTCTTTTCTTCCCGTTGTTGGCTTTTTTTTTTTCCTGGCAGTTCCTCTAGCTATCAAATGATGCTCAGCCAAGTGGACTTTACCCAACTGTTGCTCTGACCGTTTTAGGTTTAGGGGTTGTTGGATTTTCTTGTTTTTTCTCCTGCAGTGTCCTCTGCCACTGAGATACGTCCCCAGGTTGGTTTATTTTGGATTTATCTTATTTGTGTGTGTGGTGGTGGTGGGGGGGATAAGCACACAGATACACATGCAGGTACATTCGCTCTTGGACGTCAGAAGAGTATGTGGAGTCCCTAGGAGCTGGAGTTACACGTGATTTGTAAGAACATCAAGTGCTCTTAAGGGCTGATTCATCTCTCCAGTCTCCCAGCTCAGCTTGGTTAAGCCTGTGGGCTCCCTTGTGACCCTCCCCCAACCAGGAGTCCTGTCACAGGTCCCTAGACCTTTCCAAGAGCACAGTGGCAGCACCTTGGGAGGCCATACAGCAATGGTTCTCAACCTATGGGTCGGGACCCCTTTGGGTATTACAGGGGTCGAATGTCAGATATCTTGCATGTCAGATACACTATGGTTCCTAACAGCAGCAAGATTACAGTTACAAAGTAGCAATGAAATAATTTTATGGTGTGGGGGGTCACGGAGGAAAGGGTCGCATTAGGAAGGTTGAGAACCATTACCTTACGGCCTCCCTGATTTCTGTTCTTTATTGTGTCCGAAGTTTACCAGCACCTCGTCCCAACTGACCTTGAGTGTTTTTTTTCTTTTTTTTCTCCAGTGTGGTACAAACCTTAATCCAAACAGTGAATTTAGCAGGTTTAAATGAAAAGTTACATTTACTTTGCATGTTCGTACATATGTACGCATGTGGGGGGGGCATATGTTCGTACATATGTACGCATGTGTCAGAGGACAACTTTTAGTTCTCTCCTACTACAGGGGCCTATCACATGAGACAGAACTCGGGGAGTCAAGGTCGGCGGTTAGTGGCTTTACCCTGCCCTCCAGCGAGCTCCCAGGCCAACTTCTAACAGTCTAAAATATGGAAGTTTACCCTGTGTCTTTCTTTCAGACAGGGTCTCACGTAGGCCAGACTGGCCTTATGGATGACCGTGAACTGTAAAAAGCAATGTGTGTGTGTGTGTGTGTGTGTGTGTGTGTGTGTGTGTGTGAGAGAGAGAGAGAGAGAGAGAGAGAGAGCGCTTTTCAGGAGTCAATTCTCTCCTTCCAAGTGGGTCCCAGTGATGAAACTCAAATTGTAGGGCGTGAGGGCAAATGCTTTATCCTGCTGAGCCCCCTCACTGGCCAAGATCTGGAATTTCTAGTCCTTCTGCCTCCGCCTCCCCAGTCCTAGGATAAGAGGTATGCACCGCATCCGATTTCTTCAGTGCTGGGGGTGGACCTCAGGGCTTCATGCCTGCTAGGTGAAGATTCTTCCCACTGAGCTACAACCGGTTCCCTGGGGATATTTCTTTTATTCAGAACATACAAAGCGAACACATAAACAGATGCGCCACGGCCAAAGGATGCTGGACCAGTTGCTGGTCAGTACCTGTTTTGGGAGGGTGAGAGGACCTTACTATTCTGGCCCTGGGGGATGCAAGGCCAGGGGTGGGGGAGTGGGGGAGTCTTTTCTAGAACTCGGTCTAGAGTGCCGGAGGCTTCTTTCCTAACTGTGAGTGGCACCTCGCACAAAGAAACTCTGGAAACTTGGTTCACATTTTTTAATAACATGGCACACTTACATTACACACGGAGGCTCCTCCAATGAGACATGCTAAAGATTCCGTTGCTTCCCTTCCTGTTCGAGTAGGATCCGGAAAGGACTTAATTTTTTTTCTTTTTTTCCTTTTTTTTTTTTTTTTTTACATACAAGAGAAACAGCAAAAGGCCTGTACAGAGAAACCCCTTTACAATGCTGAGAGCTACCACTACGGTTTCCAGTGCACAGAATCCTGGGGAGGTTTTTTGTTTTTTTAGTTGTTATCTTAAAAAAATGAAACAAAACAAACAGAAAAAAAGAAAAAGAAAGAAAACACTGCACACGTCGGGTGTCCACAAAATCTGAATTCACAACTAAACCTTCAGTTGCCTACTAAAATAGATCTCTCTGCTTTTAAAAACAATGGTCTGTAGTTTACAATTTTTTTTTCTTTTTTGGAAAAAAACAAACAAACAGGGTAACAATGTCAGGTAGCACTTTAATATACTAGAGGACCAAATGGGACTAATCTTTATTTCTTACATGTATTTTACAGGCCAGTAGACAAGATATATTGTATTTTCTCGGCTAGTAAAGTCATATTCTCTCCAAATATGTAGACAAGAGGGTTAATGTCTTTATAAAATTGTCATGAAGACATTAAGACTGATGAAAACTCAACATACACACACACGAGTACACACACTTGCACAAGAGCACACACACAGGCACTCACGCTGGCACAAGAGCGCACGCGCGCGTGCGTGCACACAGAAACACACTCACGCGCACACTTCTGCCACCTTTCGCCCTCGGTAATTCCTGATGGCTCTTACACAATCTACTTGTTCAGCTCTTCCCAGGCTTCCATTTCCTATTGGAATATCAGCGATTCACATTGCGCTCCGTGTACCTTCAATTCGGCAGTTACCGTGGAAACATAACCCATCCGCGAAGAAAACCCGGATGGCTTTCTTTCAGGATCTGTGTGAGTGTCCGTAAATCACATTATGAACGAGGAAGTGTGTACATGCTATGCGATAGGACTCGGGGTGGAGGGTGGGAAAGGCGAGGTTCCCACTTAAAGTTGCCTGCAACATCACGGCCTCAGGGGTGACCAGAAATTCTGGTGACCTGTCTGCGCCTGGCAGACACGGCCCATCTGCCTCTGATTATCAAAGACTAATCCCATCTTCCCTGGGCAAAGCTGCTTCTGGCTTACACTTCCAGAGGGGCGTAAGGGGGCGGGCGCACCTTTCCCCATTTCTCCAGGGAAGAAGACCACAAGCAGCAACTTCAGATGCAAAGTTCTAGCCTGGGCTCTGGATTTAAAGAAATAAAAAAAGGGGGGGAGGGGGAGAGGCATGTTCGCTCCATCTGAAAAACAAAAAAACAAACGGGGGGGGGGGGGAGGAAAACAGTTGTATAACATCTCAGGTAAGCGGTTGTTCAGGGAAAATATGACCTTAAATATGTTGTAAATGGATTTGAAAAGGCTCCTTTGAGATTTATGGGCTTTGGGGGGAAAGCCCTCGTGTTCATTGCATAGTTGAAGGGTTTAGCAGATGGGAACAGGGCCTCCTTGGAGGGCCGAGTTCACGGATATTAGACTTGTAAATAGCACATTTGAAGAAGTATTAATGTATTATGTTACTTAATCTTTACCTATTTACATCTGTACAAGTAAAGCTTTCGTCTTTATCTTTTGCATATATGAACCGTCAGCTCATGAAGCAATCTCTTTTTACACTCTATGTACACGCCCCCTCCTCTGGGACAGCTCTGGGTGATGGACGGGTGCCCCTCACCCCCATAGCATCATCAGATCCGTGTGTGTCATTACCTTCACCGTTTTGGTTCAAATCAAAATTTGATGCAAGGAACAACAAAATTAAAAAAGTAAGGAGATGTAAGGACAAACAGGACTGGCTAAAAGGTCTGAAAAATCCCAACATTAATATACAAAACATTTCAACACCCAAACGGAGTCTCTGTCCATTTTTTTTCCAAGGGGAAGAGTTGGAGCTCTGCACCTCTCAATTCTGGGGGTGCAGGAGTTGTCTTTTGAGTCTTGGGGGGTGTCCCTGGGGTTTTTTCCCCCAACTCTGAGGTCTGCCTCGTCCTCCTGACTTATCGAGCTTCGATGTCCTTCAGTGTGTGGGACGGTGGCCTTTCTCGGATTTCAGCCGACAGAGGCGTAGTCCTCCGGGGGGATCCTGGGCGGCCCCCCAGTGTGGAAATGAGCGGAGGTGGGGCGCTGAGTGCCGCGGTGGGCGGGGTCTTGTTGAGCAGTCCATTCTGGTGGCCCGCAGTAGGGCTGATGCGAGGGTAGTGCATACTGGGCAGGCCTGGCGTGAGCAGGCTCGGGTGTGGGAGGTGTCCATCCAGAGAAGCGGGGTGCACAGGGTGCAACCGTGGGTGCTCGTAGTCCTCCCGAAGCACGTGCAGCCGCTCGCGCTCATCTAGGTGTCCGCCCCGTTCATGTTCCCGTCGAGGGTCCACAGCTAGCGGGTGGTGGTGGTGGTGGTGATGGTGGCTATAATCATGAGGCTCCCTGTCCCTGAAGGAGCGGTCGGCTTCGTACAACCGGGGTGTGGACAGCCGGTGCAGGGGGTCATTCCTGAGCAGGAAGTCCCTGCCCAGAGGGTCCCTTCGGTGCATGTCCAAGTCACGGTAAGGATCCCTCAAGGGGTCCCTCATGGGGTCCCAGTGGAAAGAGGGGTATGGGAAGCGCTCTCCCCCTGGGATTGGGCTGAGGCCCATAAACGGGGTCATCATGCGTGTCCTGTCCAGACTACCGATACTGTTCATGGCATGGATACCGGTCACTCCCACGGTCATGGGCATGGATGCCAGAGGCCCTGGGTGCACGCTAGCACTGGCTGAGGAGCTGGGTGGAGGTGCCTCTGAGGTCCTGTGGGCCTGTGGGCCCTCTGTAGGTAGGTCGTGGTCTTCCTTGCGTTCCTCTTTGACCTTGACCTCGGCGTTCTTCTTGGGGTTCTCATAGGCCGGCTCACCCTTGCGTGGCTCGGCCTCCCGGCTGGAGGTGCTGTTAGGCCTCGTGCTATCCACACCTGGTGTCCTCACATAGGGTGACGGCACCCGGGACAGTTGCTTGGGTTCCTCGCCTGCTACACGTCCCTCGTGGTTATGCCCGTCTCTCTCGGGCAGGTGGCCTTCCTTGGCTTTGTGCTCTTCGGTGGTCAGGTCCTTTCGGGATCCCGAGTGGTCTCTCTCCCTCTCTTTTGGTTTATCTTTCTCACGAGCCTCAGTATTCAAATGACCCCTGGTCGTCGGATCGGTAGAGCTGCGGTTATGGCCCAGGGCGCTCACCGGGACGGGAGGTGCTGGGGAAGGATGGCTGGGGTGTCTTTTCTCAACGCTTTCCCTGTGAGGGGGAGAGGGGAAAACATGAAATGGGCTTGCCAGGCAGGCAAGGAGCAGTCGATGAGATGGTGGTGAAGACAGCTAGATCACCCAGGTAGCAGGGCAGTGCCCCATGTCAGGGCAAAGTCAGCGACCTGCTCTAATCTAGATTCTAGAGGCAGCTTCATGGGTGAAGGCCTACAGATGAGGGTGAGTGGGGGTCCCAGGGACCTGCCTTGATCAAGGTCACCAAGGAAGTGCACAGAGAGCCACTGTGGACCAGGGTGGTCACTGAGAAACACCGCAAGACAGTCCACGTGGTTAGCATCTCAGGAAAGCTTTGGGTTAAGAGTACAGGCCAAACACAAATTATGACTTCTTCTGACTCTGGATATAAAATTGAGGAGGGCAAGGGTTTAATACAGACAGGGGATTTCCACAGCTGACCCTGGGAACAAAGGCACTCTTCAGGTTGAAGAATGTGAGTATACACTAAGGGTAGTTGGAAAGGCAGCCCCACCCTCCAGATAGCTGGATTGTCAGAGAGCTCCAATCTCATGCAGAGACAGACTAGGCAGTAGCAGACAAAACCTCACTGACTGAGGACCCTGTAGGAGACTGTGAAAGAAAATTCTCAGGGACTTGGCTTGGTCAGGATGTCTATGGACTGGGGATAAAAGTCAATAACAGATATTAAACAGTCCAAACTCAGAAAGTTAAGAAGAGAGAAGAGAGATGATGGTTCCCAGGGCCCATCTCAAGATGGATGTGGAAAAGGTGAGGGGAGAAGCCAGAAGTTGTGTGGACCAAAGGTGGCAGAGATCAGAGTGCAGGGGACCACTGTGGGGGTGCTGGGGAAGATGGGGGAAGGAAATCCTGCTTCCTGCTAACATACACAGGCTGACAAGATGAGCCATAAGGGGGAAAAAAGATAAAAATATCTGTCAAGTGTCCTGACTTCAGTACAAGAGGCCTTTTCTCCATCAAGAAAAGCCAAAAGAAGCCTGCTGACTACAGTCTACATCCTACTCAACAGTAAGTGAGCCAGGCGGGGGTGGCGCACTCAGGAGGAAGAGGCAGGTGGATCTCTGGGAGTTCAAGGCCAGCCTGGTCTACAAGCGCTAGTACCAGGACAGGCACCAAAGCTACACAGAAAAAAACCCATCTTGAAAAACCAAAAAGAATGATGAAATAATAATAATAATAATAATAATAATAATAATAATAATAAGTGATCCAGGAAACCCAGGTTCCATGGGAGTGATCCCCTTAGCACTTTAGAATTCCTATAGGCTGAGTTTAAAAAGCAAAACCAAACCAAAAGACCCACCACTCCCTTAAATGGTAATTTATCTTTTTCCTCCCATAAGGAACCAATGAAAGACATCTAAGTCCATTTTTCTGAGACAGGGTTTCTCTAGGTAGCCCTGGCTGGCCCATGTAGACTAGGCTGGCCTCCAACTCAGAGATCCACCTGCTTCTACCTCTGGAGTGCCGGCATTAAAGGAGTACTCCACTTTATTGGTTATATCTAGAATTTGAAACGTTGACTTATTTTAAATAACTATGGCATATAAATGCACAATACACAAAGCAGAGGAAAGTCAAAGACCTGAATCAAATTTGAGCATTTGTGTGTGTGTGTGTGTATGCGTGTCTGTGTGTGTGTGTGCGTGTCTGTGTGTGTGTGTGTCTGTGTGTGTATGTGTGTGTGTGTGTGTGTGTGCGTGCCTGCAGGTGCAGACCATCAAGAGCCTGTGGAGGTTAGAGGACAGCTGGGGGCGTCAGACACAAAGGCAAGGTGGGACAAGAGCTTAGGGATGACTCACACACACACACACACTCACGACTGTTCCCAGCTTTGTATGGATGCTGAGGATCTGAACTCAAGCCCTTAACGCTTGCCGGGCTAAGTGCATTACCTACTGAGCAATCTTAAATTTCAATCCTAAATACACAAAGACATTACCAACAGGGGTTGGGGTGTTTTGTTTCGTATGGTTTTTTGCCAGGTGTATATTGGCAGGACTTAACATTTTTCATTCCAAATGAAAACAGCCGAAAGAGAGAAAAGAATGTGTGTTGGGCAGTCTGCACAAAAATACTGAGACATTTCTTCTTTGAAGATAGATTTTTTTTTTTTTAGGAAAGGGTTAGTTAGTATGGAGACAACAATGGTTAATAACATTAATAATTCCCTGGAAAACCAAACGCAAAGCAGAGCTTCCTGTTGCGGCTGTCTGAAGTCAGATTAGTCAAAGCAACAACCACAAAATTGTACTGATCGTCTGTGAGCCCCAGGGTTTTGAGTTTGGATGGCACTTGAGAAAAAAGAGGATGAGGTAATGTACACATGACTTACTAGAAGCAAATGAAAAGGGAGGGGAAAAAACAAACAAAAACCAAAAGAACCTATGGGTGATTGGATGGGCTTGGTGACTCAAAAGCAAACATGGCAGATACATGCTGTGTGTGTGTCTGGCTCCAAGCTCCAACTGGCTGTCTGTAGGAAGATGTGTACGTGGACACGCTAATGTTCCAGGGGCTTTGGGTGGCTTGTATGTGGTCACTGCTTCTGAGACAGGCACCTTGCACTACGTTCTAGTGACAGCTGACGGTCACCATCTGCTGGGTACCATAGAGTGCAGGGAGGGTCGCTCGGGATCGACTGGCGAGGACCTGGGGAGCTACAGCGGTCACAAGCACAAGGCTGGGGCAAGGGAGAGGGGGAGGCGGCTGGTTCTGACTGGAGCGTGGCACAGGGCGGCACAGGGCGGTTTCTTTCCGTACCTTTCCTTGTCATCTTTACTAACGGAGGAGTCTCGTTTATCTACATCTCTATCTCTGTCATGGGCTGCAGCGGACGCACTGCGCTCCAACTCCCCTGGCTTCAGCCAGGGCGGAGGGGTCGGGAACGACGGAGGCGTTCGGTGCAGCCGGTTCCAGGGCTCGTGAGGATTGCTAAAGTTCTGCACACTGGGGCTATCCTTGTGGCCGAACACTGAGTTGGGTGCTGAAATGGTGAAGTGGAGAACAAAAAAGGTTTCAGAGAAATCTCGATAGAAACCTGCCGGAGTGAAGGTACTTACCAAAAACTTTAACAGCATTCAGAGTTAAAATGAATACATGTTATTGGCAGCTGGAAAAGGAAAGGAAATTAACACACTCATTAGAGGAACACTCGTCCTACACGGCAGAGGCAGCTCACAGCTTTTTTTTTTTTTTTTAATTCAATGAAGAGGAAAAAGTGAGAAGGGGCGGAGCGGGTGTGCAGATGCCCCGTCGGACACAGGGAGGCATGCAAAGTTCCAGGCATGCAGAAAGGTGCACTATGACCACACGGCAGATGAACAGGCCAGCTCAGCAGCATCCACCGGCCCTCTGCCTACCACAGTCTGCCAAATGCCACTCCTTCCAGCATTAGTTACAACAGACATCCGAAAAGACCAAGCAGGACCGCGTCCTGGACAATGTGTGCTGGGTTTCTGTTGCTTGCTTGCCTCCTTCCTTTCTTTCTGAGACAAGGTCTTATGGATCCCTGCATGGCCTCGGACTCCCTAAGGATGGGCCTAGTGCCTCCATCTTCCCAGGAGCTGGGACTGCAGGCTTGTGCCATTTCCCTGTCTACGTATTCCTGGGCACGGAGGACTTCCTGCATGCCAGGCAAGTGCTCCACCCCCTGAGTCACATCACGAGGCCCGTTATTCTCCACTGTACTTTTCTTCCTCCTTTCAGTTGGAGCCAAGGTAAATGTCTTGTAGTGGCTGAACACGCTCCCACCACTCTGACACACAGAGCCTGGGTCAGCAGCGTGCTCTGCTTACAACACGGCTTGTGTACTTCAACCAGCTTCACTCTGACCCCTGTGTTTGGAATGTTCTAACCCATCACTGCTTTAGACAAACCCTCTCGGGAAAGGACACACACATTTATTTTTACTTCACGTGCCTGGGTGTTTGCCTGCATGTATACATGAATGCCATGTGTGTGCCTGATGGCCAGCCTGTCGAGGCCAGGAGAAGGCGCCAGATGCCTTGGGAATGGAGCTACAGTGGTTAGGAGTTGTCAGGTGGGTGCTGAGAACCAAGTCTGGGTCCCCTGGAAGAGCAGCAAGTACTCTTTCCCACTGGGCTACGTCTCTCCATCTCCAGATGACACTCTCTTTTCATGGGACCTTCGTTTTCATTTCAACAGGGTCTCACTACGCAGCTCCGGCAGGCCTGGAACTCTCTCTATAGAGCAGGTGGCCTCACACTCAGAGAGATTCCCCCTGCCTCTGCCTCCAGAGGGCTGGGATTAAAGGCGTGCGCCGCCACACCTGTCCCTTCCCTCTGTTTCTACATGACTTTAGGTGGTGCCGGGGGAAGGAGCTCCAGGCCTTGCCCATGCTAGACAAGCTCTCATCACTGAGCAGCGCCCCTAGGTTTTAGGCAAGTGCTCTATCACTGACCCATATATAAATTAGTTTTCCCGAAGTCTCCCTTCGTCTCCAAAGGTCTAAAAAGCCATATATGGGTCAGAGAAATTGTACAAGGGAGATAGAAAAATCAAGAGGTACTCACTAACTGAAGGGTTTCCAAGTCCACCGAAGGCATTGCCGCCGACTGCGGCAAGGCCCGTGAATGTAGACGGCCGGTTAAAAGGCTCTGTGAATGAGATGGAGAAGGAAGAGAGGGTAGTCAGGGACATGTCAGTGAGGAACACAGGTGTCCCAGGAGCTGGGAACACGACAGACTCTCCCGCCGGACTGTGTAAACGCATTCTATTCCTGTGCTTGGGTGTAGTCGCTGGGTGAGCACGAGTCCCAAGGGGGTTCATTTTCCAGGGTGCCATCCTTTCTGATTTCACCCTTGCACTTGGGATGACACCGGGCTAACTCAGGAGCTGGCATCCTCAGCTGCCTTCCTGTACACAAAAGGCTTCTGTCTCTGAGTGAGTCTCTCTTCTTCTCTCATGGCTTTAGACATGGTCTCACTGAACTCAGGCTGCCTTCAGACTTGATGTTAAGTCAAGGCTAGACTTGAGCTGATTCCCCCTGCCTCGTTTCTATCTGCTGAGATTACATGCATGAACAAAAAAAAAGACGATGCCAGGCTGGAGAGAGGGCTCAGTGGTTAAGAGCGCCACTGCTCTTCCAGAGGACCTGGAGTGTGACTCCCAGCACCCACAGGGCAGCTCACAATTGTCTACAACTCCAGTTCCAGGGAACCTGATACCCACTTTTGGCCTCCAAGGGCAATGCAGACACACACACACAGGAATTCGTAAAGGCGAAACACCCATACAGGTAAAATACAAGTAATAAAAGCTGGGTGGTGGTAGCGTATGCCTTAAATATCAACATTCGGCAGAGGAAGACAAATCTCTGTTGAGTTTTAAGGCTAGCCTGATCTACATAATGAGTTCCAAGACAGCCAGAGTTACAGAGACCTTGTCTCAAAATTCCAAATAATAGTAATATAATTCTCCTATATATTCCCCACCAGGCACCACTGCCTGCGACTGCCTGCACACTTCCCGGAAATGTTAAACAGAAAGGCACAGGAAGCATGCCTCTCCTAAGACGACACCTGTTAATAAAGTGTGAAAAACCACAATCAAAAAGCACAGCTCTTCAGTGCAGCTCTCTTACAACGCTTGCCACACCTGTCCTTCTAGAGGGACCCTCGGTGAGTCCAGCCTAAAGACACATGTTCTGAGATGCCAAGGACTACTTCCCTTTTCCAAGTCCCCTGTGATGGTTAATACCTACTGTCAACTTAACTAGATCTAGACTCACCTAGGGGGACACCCTCTGGGTACAGATGTGGAGTGCCTAGATTACCTTAAGGTGGGCCAGCCCACCCTTAGTGTGTGTGGTACCAGCCCACTGGGTGGGTCCTGAACTGAGTAAAAAGGAGACAGTGAGCTAAGCACCAGCATCCAGCTCTCTCTGCTTCCTGAATGCACAGCGGCTGCTACCCCACCACACCCCGGGGCTGAAGATCCCATGTCCCTCCTTGGAAGGCTTAGAGGGTGCCATGGCTAGGCTGTTGGGAGGACTGCGCCATCTTTCTGACTCACCTAGGTGAGCGGCAGGGTTGAGAAAATTACTGTGATGGGGTGGCGCCCCAAAAGGGGTCCCGGTAGGATGTGTAGCACCTGCAAAGCCAAGCAGAGCAACGGCAGAGTTTAGAAAAAGCCCGTGCTAGAGAGACCTAAGAAATGGTGTTGAAGTCAAGCTCCATTGCATCCACAGCTCCTGCAGATTCAACTTGGTAACAGATGATATTCTTGTTGGGGGCAAGAGAGGTCGCCCCTCCCGTCTTTCCCACGTAGCTTTTGTCAACTGGACACCAAGCTGGAGTCCTCTGCGAAGAGGGACCTTTCTTTGAGAAGATGCCCCCATCAAATTGGCCTATGAGTGAGCAAGGCTGTGGGGCATCTTCTCCACTCATGACTGACGTGGGCGGTGCCACCCCTGTGCTGGTGGTCCAGGGTGGTACAAGAGAGGCGAGTGTGAGCCTGTAAAGCAAGTCAGTAACTAATGATCCTCCACGCCCTCGGCTTGAGTTCCCGCCACCAGGATCGAGCTCTGACTTCTCTTCATGATGGAAATAAATCCCCCCCCCCACCTTTATTGAGTTGCTTTTGGCCATGGTGTTTTATCACAGCAAAAAAAAAGCAAACTAAGATGGCTAGCCACCGTAAGCACAGTCATTTACTGATTTACTGTGTGTGTGTGTGTGTGTGTGTGTGTGTGTGCATACATGTGTGCAAATATGTGCACGTGGTGTCCAGCGGTTGATGGAGAGTGTCTTCCTCAGTCACCCTGTACCTTATTTTGGAGGGCAGCGTCTATCGATGACCCTGGAAACTCTTACTGATCCTGCTACTCTGGTTCACCAGTCAGCTCCAGAGAACCTCATGGCTCCACTGCCTCAGCACACTGCCATGACTAGCTATATGGGTTCAGACCCTCGTGCTTGCAGTAAGCACTTCCCTGACAGAACCACTGTCCCCGCAAGTATCTCTTTATGAAGTTGATGGCACCAGCATTAGGCCTGGCTAGTGGGATGGGGCCGCATCTAGAGCACAGGGACCTTCTGTAACCAAGTTTGTCTGCAGGGATGCAGGCTTGTGAGTTTGTCCCTGCAGGGCTTCATAGGCGCCTCTAAAGTAGCATAGCAGGCCCAGGGCTTGCTTCTTCACCACACCAGGGATGAGTTTTTCACTTCATGAGTGGTCCTGAAGCTGCAGACAGTGCTGCCAAGTCCATTCTCATTACTGACGGGTGTGTAGGTTCTTAGCACCCAGGCTCTCACAAGGCTCGCACCACCAAATGTACTGCTGGGAGCTGACACTGAATGACGGGAGGCTAAGGCTTCTGATGCCTCTTAATTTCCAGGGCCAGGAAGACACTTTATTCCAGGTCGAATCCCCAAATCCTCAGTGTGGCTCAGCTGGTAGGATGCTTGCCTAGTGTGCAGAAAGCCCTGGACTCCATCCCCAGCACTGCATAGATTAGGTATGGCAGCACATGCCAGCCATACCAACACTCAAGAGGTAGAGGAAGGAGGGTCAGGAGTTCAAGGTTATCTTCAGTTACATTTGGAGTTCAAGGTCAGCCTAAGCTATTTGACTTGTACACACGCGTAGCACCACGTGCCTGGTTCCTGCAGAGGCTGGAGGGTGTTAGATTCCCTAGAAGAGAAGTTGCAGACAGTTTGGAGGCACCACGAGAGTGCTGGGAATCAAACCTGGGTCCTCTGCAATATTTGCAACTGTTCTTAACTGCTGAGGCATCTCTCCAGCCCCTCAGATTATATTTCTTTCTTTTTTTTTTTTTGTTTTTTTTCGAGACAGGGTTTCTCTGTGGCTTTGGAGCCTGTCCTGGAACTAGCTCTGTAGACCAGGCTGGTCTCGAACTCACAGAGATCCGCCTGCCTCTGCCTCCCGAGTGCTGGGATTAAAGGCGTGCGCCACCAAACATACCAGATCCCTTTTCTGCAGGAAGCTGGGAAAGGAGGGGAGGAGAGAACAGAAGTGTGAGAGTGTGAGTGTGTGTGTGTGTGTGTGTGTGTGTGTGTGTGTGTGTGTGTGTGTGTGAATTATGGAAGAATGGTATTTCTAAAAGCTTCAAATGTTAAAGCGGGCTAGGAAGGCAGCCCTGAGGGGGCTGGGAAGGCAGCCCTGGCCATCTTGCTTCACCAAGCGCATCTGTCCTCACACTTATATGGCAAACACTTTACACTGAGCCATCTCTCCAGCCCTTGATTTCTCTTCTGCATCATTGGTCCCTGGAGACAGCAAGGATCATGGGGGCCTGGGCTTGCAGAGTAAGACTCGGCCCATAAGGACAAATGCTAGAATCCCAGGATCTGAAGGCACCTAAGGGGTTATCTATCCACAAGTACTAAGAGTAAAAACCAACTTCTGCACAAAGTGAACATATTCCACAGCCTTCATTAGTCACCACCAGTGTTGCTGGCCAAATAAAATCTGGGCCACATACTGCGTAGTACATGCTAGTTAATGTTCTGACAAAGACCCTGGCCCCTGGGGATGCCCACATTTCCAGGATTATTGAAGCAAAAGAAGCCAATTCATCCATTTGGCTGCAATGAAGTCCGGGGAGAAATCTCTCTATTTCTCTCCTGAAATTGCTCTCCATGTATCCGTGTCTCAGAGTTTGGTGCCATGGTAACAGAGCCTTCAAATACATTCCCCAGGCAGAACCCACAGGAGGAAAACCCGAGACCCTGGCAAATCCATCCATCCCCACTGGTGATTTATTTGCCTTGACCACAGGGCTACTGCACTGATGTCCGGACTTCTCTCTTGTTCAGTGCAAGAGTCAATGGGTCTACCAAACACGAATCTTGGATCAGAGCCCAGGAAGGCAGTAGGCAGGATGGATACAGAGCATGTTCCCCGCGGGTCAGAAATGGTGGACTCCTTCACTGTTTTTGTTCCTAGGGATTCATACCACGAGCAGATGGAAGCCATACTGCTTGTTACTACAGCTAATGGGGTGCCATTACTCTCAACTATTTACTGAGCTTTGTGGCAGGGATGGAGAACTAAAAGCTGCTTTAAGAAACACTGAGTGGGCTGGAGATGTAGCTCATGGTTAGGGAAAGTACTTGCCCGGAACGCATGAAGACCTGGCTTCGATCACTGGCACCCCATAAACTAGGTGTGGTGGCACATGGGTTGTGGTTCCGGTCCTTGGTAAGTGGAGACAGCAGGACCAAAAGTTCAAGGTCAGCCTGGGCTACGTAGAGAGTTCAAGGCCAGCTTAGGCTACCTGCCTCAAAAGAGAGGATGGGGGGGAAGAAAAGGAAATAAAAGAGGAAAGAAGGCAAGCCATATGTTGTGGCACACACTCCCAGTACTCCAGAGGCAGAAGCAGGCAGATCTCTGAGTTCGAGTCCAGCCTTGTCTACAGAGTGAGTTCCTGGACAGTCAGGGCTACGCCGAGAAATCCATCTCAAACAAAAAAGATTGAACAGTAGCCCAGTGTGGTAGAAATGTCATCTCAGTACTCAGGAGGCTGAAGCAGAGCCTACGTTCAGAGTCAACTTGCTCTACACAGTGAGTTCCAGACTCACCAGGTTGGCTCAAAAAAGGAAAGAAAACACTGAGTCATTAAGGACACTTGGTACCAATAGGACCCGTAGTGCTTGGTTATTTGTGTGTGTGTGTAGGAGCCCATACTTCGGCTCATGTGCACAGGTCAACGGACAACTTCCAAGAGTTAAGTCTCTCATGTGGGCTCCAGGGAATCAAACTGAGGACAGAGAGATTGCGAATAAGTGCGCTTACTCACTGAGCAGCATTCCCAGTTCTATTATGGTTATTTAGTTTCAACTGCCCCTGCCACCGCCTAGAATGACCTGCTGAGAGAATTTCAACATTACCTAGATCACGTTGACCTGTGCGTATGTCTTGAGGGACTGTCTTCATTACTCATTGACCTGGCCCACTGTGGGCAACACCATTCCCTAAGCAGGGCCCTGAGCTTTGAGAGTAAGCAGCTAGGATGTGTTTATTCTCTCTTCGCTCTTGACGGCTGATGTAACATGAATAATTGCTTTGAGATTTTGTCCTGATATCTGTTCAGTGATGGACTGTCGCCTGGAAGCGTAAGCCAAACAAACCCTTTCCTTCCTTGAGTTGCTTTTTTGGTAGAGGTTATCTGTTATATCGACAGAAATGAAACTATGACATTACCCAAATATTCCACAGGGCTACCACATTTGACCCATATGTACCGTAAGTGGAAAGGGACAGTCCTCTGGCACCCTCTGCCCTCCTCCCCAGCCTGACCTTCTGCACTGTGGAGACATGGGAAGTGTGAGTTCTCAGAGGTGAAGTGAGTTGCGTTGTGAATGAACAGGTCATGAGTCTCATGGACAGAGCACTCTGAATCCTACAGGTAACTCCTCCACCATCAAAGTCAACCAAGCAATGGCAGTACGTTCTGCAGGAGACCAGGCAGCCAGGACCAAGTGGAGCGAGTTTCTTTCTGCCCTGTTTGCTTGTTTTATTTATAAAAAATATTTTTCGAGACAGAGGTTTGTGTAGCCCAGGGTGGCTTTGAACTCACTATGTACTGAGGATGACCTTAAACTCCTGATTACCTGTCTCAGTCTCCTAAGCTTGGGGATCATAGGTGTGCGCCACCATGCCCAATTTATGTCGTGCTGCAGATGGAACCCAGGGCTGAGTGGCTATCTACATAAATGCTCTATCAACTGAGCTATATCCCCAACCTTGTTTGTTTGTTTGTTTGTTTTGAGGAACTGTGGTCCAGGCTGTGCTGAAGTTTACCACGTAGCCCAGACTTGCTTTGAATCATTAGTGTTTCTGCTGCTGTTGCTTCCCTGGTGATACACCTAAGCCACCACACACACGAAGCTAACCTAACTTAACTGCGCACCTTCATCCTCAGTCCCTCAAAAGGCAGTGTGACGGCCACAGTGAGGAAACACCCACTAACTGTTCTGTAGGCCACAAACACATGAGGTTAGTTAGGATTCGTTTCTCTTCTAATCTGCCCTGGTAAGCTTGCTGATCTTTTCCAGTAGTTTTGCACATGCCTCTGATTATCTCTTGGTCCATACGGAATAAAAGGTGTGGGCACCGGTGACGCAGAGCCCATCTCCCTAGCCACGCGGAGCACTGTCTCACAAGCTGGCGTCACTTGTGCTCTCCAGCTATGAAGTCACTGGCGACACCGAGCCCAAACATCACTTTGAAGCGCCAGCTTTCCGTGCCAACCCATCCCCTGAACTCACCAGCGGCGGAGAACAAAGTCGAAGGTCGCGCCAGATCATGGGGATGATGGATGGCCCCAAAGAGACTGGGGCCTGGAGGACGGCTCAGGAACTCGGGCTTCAGCCCGAAGTCCAGCTTGTGTGGGTCCGACTGCATCTGTTTCTAAAACAAGAGGGAGGAGAGGGGATGAAACCGGGGCAACGGCTAAGAGATATCTGTGAGTAGCCCAAGACTGGTCTGGGTGGGTCAGGGCTGTGAACCTTGGACTTGGACTCTGACTGCCAGGCTCAAGTGTCAGAACACTGCCTCAGATGCCAGGACGCCAGTCTGGCTTTCCAGAGACTGGCAGTGGCTGCTATAAGGTAATGCCTGCTTCCTACACCAGAAATGTCTAACAGCAAAACTTCGACGTGGTGCAGTTTGAGAGGCGTGACCAGTTTCTATTTATCCAAAAACTAGTACCACTCTGCACACAGGCCATTACTGTGTTGTAAAGGCCTAGTCTTCAAATTCTTCCCCTACCATCTCAGAGCCCAGACTAGCCTGTCCTAGAGCCCACTGTGTAACCAAGGACGACCATGAACTCCTTATCCTCCTGCCGCCACCTTTACAGGAGTACACCACCATGCGCTATACGGTGCTAGGGATGAAACCCAGGGCTTCCTGCATGGAAGGCAAGCACTTTACAGCTCAGTCACATCCCTAGACCTGGGTCTTTTGGTATATTCTGAAACAGAGTGTCACGTAGCCCAGGCTGCCCTCAAACTTGTGACATACTTGAGGGTATCCTTAAACTCCTCATCCTTTTGCCTCCGGCTTCCCAGTGCTGAGATTACAGATGTGTACTGCCATGCCTGAATGCAACCCCCACCCCCCAAGGATTTTCTTTATTTCTCTTTATTGTGTGTGTGTGTGTGTGTGTGTGTGTGTGTGTGTGTGTGTGTGTGAGAGAGAGAGAGAGAGAGAGAGAGAGAGAGAGAGAGAGAGAGAGAGAGAGAAGGGGGGGGGGAGGTGTGTACGAATGCCCACAAAGTCCAGAAAGGGGCAAGAGATCCCCTGAAGTAGAGTCAAAAGGAGCTGGAGTTGCAGTGATTGTGAGCCACCCAGATGGGTTCCTGGACAGAAACTCAGTTCCTCTGGAAGAGCAGTGTGCTGGTCAGTGGTTTGGGATTTTTTTTTTTGGTTGTTTGTTTGTTTTTTTCTACTTGACAGAGGCTAGGGTCACTTCGGAAGAGGTAAATTCAACTGAGAAGATGCCTCTATCAGGCTGGCCTGTGAACAAGTCTGTGGCACATTTTCTTGACTAATGATGGATGTGGGAGGGCCCAGCCACCGTGTGTGGTGCCACCCTGGACAGGTGGTCATTCCTCCATAGCCTCTGCCTGAGTTCCCACCTCCAGGTTCCTGCCATGACTTTCTTCAGTCATGGACTGGGACACAGAAGTGTAACCCTTTCCTCCCCAAGTTGCTTTTCCACATGTGTAGCCACAGCCCTAGAAAGCAAACTAAGGCAAACAGCAAGTGTTCTTACTGGCTGACCCATCTACCCAGCCCCTCTCCCTGCAAGCTTTAAGACGACGGTCTTTTAAAGCTCATTACATCAGGAATTCTGCAAGAACAGCATGATGTACAAAATTAATTGCTGAATGGCTCTCTGTCATATTCTAACACATCACAACACATCCATCAAATCACTCTGACATATTCTAAAGAACACAGAGGCTGGGGAGAAAATCTCTGACTATAGCACTAGGCAGGCAAAAATAAAGATCTGAGCTTGACCCCTGGGATGCACCTTAAAAAAAAAAAAAAAGCCAAGTGTAGCTGTGCATGATTATAATCCCACTGGCTCTCTGGTCAGCCAGCCTAGCTTAGTATGTGAACTGCAGGCCAATGAGAGACTCTGCCTCAAAGGGCAAGGTGCATGGCTGCTGAGGAATCTCAGGTTGACATTTGGTCTCACACAAGTACACACACTTGTACATGTACACCGTACATGAAGACTCATTACACACACACACGCGCACGCACACACACACGCACACACACACACACACACACACACACACACACGGGTATGTTTTAATTAACAGGCATCATTTCCTTTCCAACATCCATCAACTACTAGAGGAGGGGAAGTCAAACCAGACTGTGAGCTGGGCAGAGGCTCTGGTAGATGAAGTGGTTCCTATTCATGGACTCACTTTGTCTTCTCCTGTGGCTAACTGCTGGCTCCATCCCCTCAATGACTGCATCCTTAGCCTACCATCTTTTCCTCGGCCCTACCCGGCATCATCCTGGAGGCTGGTATCCATCTGAACGGCAGGACATCCAATGTGCCCACCTTCCAGAGTTCTGACAGCCCTCTCCCTCAGTCAGCTTCCTGCCTCCCCAGAGTGACACTGTCTGTCCCCTGCTGCTAGCTGCACTTCCTGCTATCCTCCAACTCACACACTGCCTGGAGCTGCTTCTGTTTGGCTCTTGCCATCTCCTGGGCTCCTCTGATGATCTCGGCCATCTTGACCATACTCTTGTCCTGCCTCAAACTCTCTTCTGTTTCAAGGACCCCTGTTCCCTGCTGTGTAATGGAGGAAGCCTTTACAAAGGACAGGCACCTACACTAACACGAGTGAAAATATCACAGGCAAGGGAAGATAAGCCAACCACCTTCCACCCATCAACCCCCTGGAAGTGAAACCTAGCCATAGACCTCTCTGAACACACAGAACCTTCACCAATGTGTGTGCGTGTGTGCATGTGTGTGCATGTGCCTACAGAGGACATAGGACATTTTTAGGTATGGCTGACAGGCACTGCCCACCTTCTTTCGGAGACAGGGTCTACCAATGGCCTGGAGCTCACCAGGCGAGGCTGGCTGGTTAGGAAGCGCCAGGGGTCCATCTGTTTTCAGTTCCTCAGCTCTGGAACTGGGAGTGTAAGCCACCATGACCAGTTTTTTGTGTGGTTTCTGGGGGTTGAACTCAGGTTGCCAAGCTTGCAAGGTAAGCATTTTACTACCTGAGCCATGTCCCCAGCCTACTACTTTTTCCTTAAATGTATACACCACACACACACACACACACACACACACACACACACACGCACCACAGAGTGAGTCTCACTACTAAACACATACGACAATAGGAAGCTCAGTGTCCTGAGCTTCTCACAGCCTGTAGGCCCAAGGTCTCCACAAAGAATCCATGAGTGACTAAGAGAATGAGTAAATGTATATTCAGGAGCAGGAGACAGAGAGAGGCAATTTCTGCACCAATCTCCAGGGAATGCCATAATGAAAGCCTCACGCTCAAGGAACAGCCAAACCCCAAAACCAAGCTTCCAATTCTCTGTCAATCTATAAAAATCTTCGGAGCACCCTCCTTTCATTTAGTTGCCAAATTATTTAGTGCTAATATCGCATGGTAGACGGTGTGGGCTCATTAAGTGGGAATCAGGTCCGACAGTCAGAATGGGGGCTTGGGGATTAGAAAACGCTCGCTGGGAGAAGAAGATGAACTGAGTCATCCTATGTTCGAGAGGTCTGGCTAATTGAATTGGGGTAATGAAAGTCAAGTCGGCAGGGGCGCTTTCATGGAACAGAAGTTGTAAGAGAGAGACCTCTCTGCCATCCTTCATCTCTCTAAACTCAGGGAGCTGCAAGGAAGACAAGGCTCACCCGCTGTTCCACTGTCCCTGCCATGCAGAACCCGGAGTGAACTGAAGTCATCAGGCAAACCTAGTTAGCTTTTCACACTGCACCCATTTTCTCGCTGAGCTGAACTGCAAGGGCTCTAATTAGGCCTCGCCTGGCAATAAGGTAAGAGTGAGCAAGGCTCACTGATGGGGTGTGAGGGAAAGCAGGTGCCTGGGAAACGAAGAGACGCCTTCGCTCCTCAAAGAGGAGGCGGACATCTTCTTTTCATTATTTTTGTGTTGGTGCATGTCCACGCCACCGAGTGTGTGGGAGTCAGGGGGTAATTTTCAGGAGTGAGTCAGTTCTCTTTTTCCATCATGCTGGTCTGGGAATCAAACTCAGGTGCCCTTACCTGCTGAGTCACCTCACCCTTTTTTCTTTTAATTGTTATATACACATCTACATATAAATGGATAAATATAACCTGCTGAGTCCATTGGTATTGCATATGCGTCCTCCACCTCTACCTCTCCCTCCCCCCCCCCCCCCAACTTTTCCTACTTTCATTTCTGGGATCAAAGAGGGAGAAGAGGCTGATGAAGCATGAACTTTTTTTGTTTTTTGTTTTTTTGTTTTTTAGGAGGCTGGAGGACAACCTGGAGAAGTTGGTTCTCTCCTTCCATCATGCAAGTGCTGGGGAAATCACACTCAGGTCGTCAGGCTTGGTGACAAGCATCTCTACCCTTGCTGGATCCCTCTCGTGTTTGAAAGAAGGCTCATCTACAGAGGGTACAGTAACTGGCCAGAAGGTAGTCCTGGTGAGGACCTGGTGTCCTCCAGCCTCCAGAAGGACTCATGCGATGGCTTGAAGAATAATTGTTCACGACCGCTCATTATTATACACACAGCCAATGAGCACCCAGGACCTTCGACTTCCTGCAGGGTAGAAATGATCACTTCTCCAAGTCCATAATATGAAAAAAATATCTTTTTAAATCTTCTGAAAATATTTTTGATTTATGTGTATTTGTGTCTGAGCATGTGCACATGGGAATGCCCATGCAGGGGTCCCATGGAGGCTGGAAGAGTGCATTGAACTCTGCAGCTCAAGTTACACATGGTCGTGAGCTGCCTGATACGGGTACTGGGAACTTGGGTCCTTTGAATCCTCCACAAGAGCAGTCAGTATTCTTAACTGCTCAGTCATATCTCGAGCCTGTCAATTTTTTGTTAAAAACAAACCAACCAACAAACAGGCTAGGGAGAAGAGATAGCTCAGCTGGTAAAGGCATCCACCGGCAAGCCTGGTAGCCCAAGCTTGATCCAAGACTCACATGGTAAAGAAAACTGACTCCTAAGATTTGTTCTGTAGTATTCAAACACACATACACACATGTTCTCTCTCTCTCTCTCTGTCTCTCTGACACACACATACAAACACACACTAAAACAATGAATACATAAATAAATGTAAAAGCTAAATCCAAAAAATCCCAAACCCTAAAACATCCGCTGCTGGCTCATGTTTAAGCACTGTTTAGATTTTAATTCTTGCTCTGTAGTAGTTCTATATAGATTTCCAAACGCTTTATTTTATGAGTTTATCAATTTTTACACCCTTTCCATTCATGAGACCAGCTCATCAAAAAGGAAAAGGACACTAAGGGGTGATATTTATTTTAGTGCTTATGGTTTCCCTCAGTTACAAAGGGACTCTGAGTACCCATTTGAAGATGGACTGGCCCTTCGCCCTTTCTGTGAGGATCATCGTGTCCTGCTCAGACGACCTGGGATTGTCTCAAAACAAACCCCTTCCTGCCTTGGCTTGGTTTAACAGCCCCTCTATGAGGTGCCCAGGTTCCCGAGCCCCACCCAGCTCACACAAGGAGAGCCACACCGACCTTGACCTTCTGCTGGTGGTGGTAAATCTGCCAGGCGATGTGCACGTGCATGGCGCACCACTTTCCTGGTTTCTGGAATAAGAAAGAACAGCCTGGTCAGGAGGAAGACATGTCAGCATGCCCACTTGTGTTCGCCCCGGGGTCCCTGCAGATCTGGGCCATGGCGACCTTCCTTTCTTTCATGAGAACAGGAGAGCTTGGTGCCAATCACATGCTTCCGTTAGCAGCTCTTCCTCGCTCAGGCACGAGGGAGTCAGAACCCCCACCCCCTTGTCCCATGTGGGCCTGAGACCACGGCTCCTTTACAATGCGGTTCTCTGCCGAGGACAAGACGGCAAAGACCTGACGCTCTCTGTGTGGTTTGTCATCCCCAGCGCCAGCGGGCAGGTCTGGTGAGTAGCAAGCCCTAGCTAACAAACGCTGTCAAGCTAACAGGCACATCGGCTGTCCAGAAGAGCTAATTAGGGGATGTCTGTGCGTTGGATCAAAACAGGAGAGGGGCCAGGGCCCTCAAAGCGCTATACAGTGACCTGTCACATTCTCATCACAGTCTGGCAACTTCAGATGATTCACGGAGAGCCAGTAAGCCATGTATGTGCGCGAGTTTATTCACTTTAGTTAAAAGAGGAGGAGAGGGGAAACGTGGGGCTGAGGAGGAATGAATGCCTTCCTTCCCGCAGGGATCAAGTCTCTCTTCTGCCTTCTGAAGGGCACGTGTATCAGTGCGTGGTGTGAGAGAAGGCGGGGCCAACTCTTTCTCCTTCCCTTCTGCCTAGTATCTCCACAAGCTCATTCAGCAAACACCACAAGGATGAGAACGTCCTGCTGCGGCTCTGCACCCCCAGAGGACAGGGTTCCCCGGTTTCTGCAGCAAGATGCCACTCCTGACTTAGACCCAAGTCTGACACCAGGTCTGCTCTCTTCTAAGAGAATTATGGGATGTTTGTGATCACAGACAACAGACCCAATTGGGGCACATGAAGAAGGGGAGTTGTGACGGCAGAAACTGCAAGGGATACGACAGGACCTGGAGTCCCCTAAGAGACTAGGTGCCAGGCACACCCATGAGAAATTACCTAGATGATGTTAGCCTCTGGGCATGCTGATGAGGGACTGGTTGACTAGGTTAGCTGAGGCGGGAAGACCCTCCCTAGATAAGAATGGCGCTATTCCCTGAATTGGGATCCCGGACTGAATGAAAAGGAAAGAGTAACCTGAGTGCCAGCGTTCATCTCTCTCTGCTTCTAGGCCACATTCTGCCACCTAGACTTCCTGGCCGTGATGTACTGTAACCTTGAACTGAGAACCCAAAGACACCCTTCCTTATGTCGGCTGGGCATTGTATCACAGCAAAGCGACAAGGGATTATGTGACAGACGTAGCAAGAACTGGATCATCCAACCACTGTCTGTCATCTGTTTTCTGCTCCAGCTCTGTGCCAGATCAGTCAGTCTGTACCCAGAGGTCCCCAGCTGGCCAGACTCCAGACCTCAGGAGCATTCTGCCTACGTTTACTGTGTCTTTCCCATCCTTCGCTGGGAAGGAGCTTGAATGGGGCAGGTATGCATCCCTTAGTACTGAGTGTTTGGGGCAAAATAAACAGACCCAAGAAAGACTCAACTATAGCCAGCCTCCCGCTTATCCTTCCCCTTGCCTGTTATCCCAGCAGAGTAAAGGGGAGGGCGGTTGAACCAGGAGGCTCAAGTTTAAGGCAACTGCAGGATAATAACAGCACCCTCACCTAGTCTGTTGCATTTTTTTAAAAAATGATTGACACTTCTTTTAAACTGTGTGTGTGTGTGTGTGTGTGTGTGTGTGTGTGTGAGTGTATGTGTGTAGTGCCCACAGAGGCCAGAAGAGGGCGTTGGATCCCTGGGAACTGCAGTTATTAGCCACCCAATATTGATGCTGGGCACCAACTTGGGTCTTATGCAAGAGCAGCAAGTGCTCTTAACTTTAGGGCTATCTCTCTAGCCCTTTGTCAGTTGTACTAATGAAAAACACAGTGGCCCAGCTTCCTCAAGCACTCAAAAGAAAAATTTAGGCCATTTCCCACCCCCTGCTTGTAAAACCAGCCAGCGTTAGCTACTCCCACTGCCATTCACTCCGGCATCTCTCCAGCTCGGCTCCTGCTACTGACTTGTATTTTTAACCCGCAGAGAGTCAGAGGTTGCAGAAACAGTTCTAGAAGAAGCTTTCCTTACCCTTAACATAGGTCTGAAAGGATCTGTCAACTGTGAAGAGAAAATGACAACTCGGTTACACGCCTGTCACTCAAACAATTGCCCTAATTAACAAATTTGTAGTGCTTCATTAGGAGGGAAAATTAAAATGTTAGAATTTTACTTTTAAATGAAGCCCTTTTAGAGAATAATTAACCCATTTTCACACCATCAGAAGTACCAAGTGTCCCCTCCCCCCACCTCAGGAGTCTGAGAACACGCACAATGACAAGCACCCCCCCCCCCACACACACACACGTTTCACCAGCAGAGATGTGCCCTATGCCATCATGACTTGCATGTAACCTAGACCATGAGGGTCCCTGTTTTGACTGGCTCTGTCACAGGTCATCATATGGGGCTCAGGGAAAGTAGTCCTCAGACCACAAAATGAAGGTGACAAGGATGGGACATCTGGAAATGTCTGTCTTATCCAGTCTCTGTAGACCCAGGCTGTCTCTACAATATCCTGGCTTCAGTGAGTATGTGCCAGCCCTTGCAAAAAAAAAGTCCACTAAAATAAAAACTGCGTAGATGTAGAGTTGTAAGCGACAGTCCACTGACAAGCTCCCCTCTACGACGCAGCTTTGCCTTTTGAAGGCAAGCATGGCATCAATTATGAATAAATAACACAACCGGGGCATAATGGATGTTTTATTTAGCTCTAGAGCATGTTTCATCTATAAGAGCAGAGTGGCCCAGTAACTTCCTGACCTCAAACAAGAAGGTAGGTGTGTGTGTGTGTGTGTGTGTGTGTGTGTGCATGTGTGTGCGTGTGTGTGTTTGTGTGTCAGGGGGCGGGGGGGGGAGTGGGTGCCTAACTTCCAGGAAGAAAGAGCTCAGTGCTTTTCCATTCAGAAGATTCTGTAGCCATTTCTTTTGCGCCAGGGATCTGTGAGCAGCTACAGACAGCTGACCTGTCGGATGGAAGGCAGACAGGCTGGCGGCATTCGATTGCTGGACCCAGAATCTTCTCTCTCTCTCTCTCTTTTTATCTGAGCCAAGTTATTATCCTGTGTCATTCATACAGTTGGGGGGACTGTGACTTCTATAACGAACAGGCATTTTCTGATACAAACCATCAAAGGTAGAGCACCAGGTGGGCCGTCCTTTGCCGATGCCCCCCTCCCCCATTACCTGTGACCAAGCCTGACTCAGCACGTACCCTTGGGTCCTTTTGGAGTAGGGTGTGGGGGACTGTTCCAGGCCGAGCAGCCACATCGATAGGGTTGGATGTCTACAAATTAATCAGACCACAGCTTAGGATGTGCGAGAAAGCAAGTTTTACCCTTTTTACAAAACGGCAGAAATGAAGCATTACCTCCCTATCTTGTTCTAAATTATGACTTTTATTAAACTTTTATCAGTGTATGTTGTATGTTTATTTATGCAGGTACACATGCATGCCTGTTGAAGTCAGAGATCGACATCTGGTATTTTCCTTGATTGCTCTCCACACTACTTTTTTTGAGGGTCTCTCTGAACCCGCAGAGACTTGACTAGTTAGCCTACAGCCACAGGGGTCCTTTTCCTCTGTCTCCATAGAGCCAAGACTACAAACGTACATACACTCCTGGACTAGGGGTGGGGATGAGAGAGAGAGCTGGGGTAGGAGTTCCAATAGCAATCCACACAACAAAAGAAATCCTTTATAGTTAAGAGATGTTGCGGGCTGTGTGTGTTGTGTCTGAGCTCCCAGGGGCAGGGTCCATGTGTGAGTTTAACACACTGGTGGAGATACCAGATAGGTTCTAAGGCTCTAATTTTGAGCTAGAGGGGGTGGCTCAGCAGTTAAGACAGGTAAGCTGGGTTCAGTCCCTAGCATCCACATGAGAGACGGTTTACCCGGAACTCTATCTCCAGAGGAACCTGATGCCTTGGGTACTGCGTTCCCATGTGCATACATACACAGAAACACACAATTCAAATTTTCATTTTAATCGTTAAAAAAAAAAAAAAGCTGAAACTTAGGACAGCAGTCCTATTGTCTCACCCTATCAGGGACGTGTAAGGAGCTCAGCAGCTTAGGGAAGGTACCAGATGAGAAGTCAGATGCCACATAGGTCCCTCCATAGGATCTAAGAAGCTACGCAGGAACTGTTACCCTCAAATCCTCTTCCCTGCTCACCTACACCGCTAACTGTCACCGTTTTCATTTGTTATTCTTAGTTTTCCCCGTTTCACCATCACAATCACAGTGTCCACACGAGGTGCACACAGACGCTAAGCTTCCTGAACATCTTAACCGGCAGGTGATAACAAGAAATCACACTCAGCAGCGATTCATTAGAATGGTGGGAAGGGGACAAGGGACCCCGGTTTAGGGACAACGTGAGATTGGCTAGAAAATTCTGTTCCTGTATTCTCGACTCCTATCGCCGTCCTTACACAACACAAATAATATTGACGGTATTGCCAGACTTCTGACTCAGCGACAATGGCAAAAGGCCACTTCAGAGGGACAGTTGCTAATGCCTTGTGGGGAGGTTCTTAAAAACAGTAGTAGGGTTTTTGCTTATTTGTTTCTGGTTGTTTCTCTTTTGAGAGAGAGCCTTTCACTATGTAACCCTGACTGACCCGAAACTTGCTATGTAGACCCGGCTGGTGCTGAACTCAAGAAATCTGTCTGCCTCTGCCCCTCAGGGTCTGGGATTGAAAGTGTATGCCACCATGCTCAGATGCAGGAGCTATTTTCTATTTTAAAAATTAGAAAAATACAGATTATATATGTTACATGTATCTGTTTGCCTATATGTGGGTCTGTCTGTCTGTGGACATGTGTGTAGAGGCCAGAGGCCAACTTGCAGGTAGTAATTCTTTCCTGCCACAATATGGCTTACCAGGGGATCCAGGTCAGTTCCCTGGGCTTGGTGGCATGTGCCTTTACCTCCTAACCTGCTTTTCCCAGCCTCTGGTGGCTACTAAAACTTATTCACTTGTGTGTGTGTGCTTGTGCATGTGTGTGCGCGCATGCGCACGCAGACGTCACAGGTTGCACGTGTGGAACTCACAGGGTAAGAACTGGGTCTCTCCTTCCACCATCTCGGTTCTGAGGCTCGAACTCAGGGTTGGTGGCAAATGCCTTTACCCACTGAGCCATGGCCTGGTCCTTACTTTTCTAAAGTAGACATCATCCGTATAGATCCCTCACACTAGACACTAACTGGTTGGGGAGCAGGGATTGAGAAGCTCAAGTTTAGGCATGAAGCCTTGCCTACATGGAGAAGTGGGGAAAGAAAAAAAAGGGGGGGAGAGAGAGAGAGAGAGAGAGAGAGAGAGAGAGAGAGAGAGAGAGAGAACAGAAGAAAAGCAATCAGCTGCTGTACAACCAACAATTAAGCTGCAGTTGTTAACAGCCTGATTTGCATACATATGAAGAACTCCACTAATGAACAGCAATCTACATATTCAATCAGGAAGATGGCCCGGAAAGGCGTATTTCAACACCGAGAGACGCTTTCTCGCCCAGATGTAGTTTGTGGTGTGATTGGATAATTGCAAGTGAGGGAAATAGTCTAATTTATTAAATGACCTACCAGTCTGTTTGGGGACACACTGGAGATTTGTCACAACCTAGTGGGGACAGACCAAGGTCTGAGGGATTACTGAAGAACAGGGAAAGGAGTCTAAAAAAAATCGCCACCACTTGCTGCAGCCACTGTAAAAGCCCAGTGCACACAGAGCCTGGCATTCGAGCTGCAGTTCCCCGCATGGAAGGGTGATTTCAAAAATGCAGCCTACGACCCCTAATGCCTTTTTAATTTCTCTCCCTGTTTCTGGTTTTTATGGCGACACACCTTTGAAAAATGCATGTGTTCAATCCAAGAGACTCTGGTCCCAGATTGGTGCTTTGGCTTAAGAATGGGAACGGGAGGTGGAGAGGGGGCAGAAACTAAACTACACAATGTAACATGGCGACTAAACGTGACTGGCCACTGGAGAAGCACACGTTAGTTTAAAAATTAGTATTTAAGTAAAATAAGGGACATAAAATATTATTCTGCATTCTTTGAATGATGTCGTGATCGGACCTAGGGAATTGTGTATGGAGACAGGTAGTCCATGTCTGAGACATGCCCCCCCCGCCCCTCATTGGGGGAGTCCATGTCTGAGACGTGCCCCCAACCCCTCATTGGGGGGTCTAGGGAGAGATGCTCTTTTGCTGAGCCAACTCCCCTACCACAGGAGATGTTTTTAAAAGATTAGGTGCTATCAAAAATTACTTTTGAATATTGACCTTCATGGATAACTGAGCCTGTGTTGATCTGTATATCATTCGCTGGGTAGAAAATAATTTAGTTCCTCCTAAGAATAAAAGGTGAACGAATTTCAAGGACTAGGGAGACGGCTCAGTGGTTAAGAGCACTTGTTACTCTCGTAGAGGCTTGGTTCCTGGCCCCCATGCGATGGCTCGCGGCCATCCATAACTCTAGTTCTGGGAGTTCCAGCCCCCTCTTCTGACTTCTTTGAGCACCAACCATGCATGTGGTACGCATAGATACATACAGGCAGAATATTCATACATGTAAAATAAAACCTAAAAAAAAAATTAAAAATAGGATTTTCACACTAGTGTGTCAGAAGCAAAGAACGGACCCTGACTCTGGCAAGTGTGAGAATGGGTGTGGAGTGGGTGCTGTACAGATGGGTCTAAGGGTGAACGGGGTGGGGGGGAAGAGCAGAAAGAAGGGGTGGAGTGGGTGCTGTACAGACGGGTCTAAGGGTGAACGGGGGGGGGGGAAGAGCAGAAAGAAGGGGAGTTTTTGCCTCTCCTTGCTACCTCCAGGCAGATCCACCCCTCCCCTGCCCCCTGCACAACTTCATGACTGATACAGCAAAGAATAGAGAGTAAATAGAAAAAAATGTTCTCAGGCAAAACCAAAAGCAAACCATTTTAGTCTGGGAACCTTTATCCCCTTTCCCATTAACAAGCCAGCAGCAGTCAACTTTGCATGTGTGTCCCTTATGTACACCTTAAAGGCAACTTGGCATGTTCTACTAAATACTTCATGTTTAGCAGTGCTCCCCCAAAGAAACATCCTGTTCTTCAGGGGTGTAGATCCTGGTAAGTTGTGCTATTCCTGCAAAGAGATCCTCATGACCCATGTGACCTCAGTTCAAATCGATGGTTTGCAGGAGGAAAAGACACAGGAGGAGAGATCAGTGGGAACGAGAAGAAGACAAGAGGCAAACATGTGAACGTATATTATATATATTATACGTATGGAAATGTCATGATGAAACTCATTATTTCTTTTTTTAATATTTATTTATGTATTATGTATACAATATTCTGTCTGTGTGTGTGCCTGCAGGCAGAAGAGGGCACCAGACCTCATTACAGATGATTGTGAGCCACCATGTGGTTGCTGGGAATTGAACTCAGGACCTTTGGAAGAGCAGGCAATGCTCTTAACTGCTGAGCCATTTCTCCAGACCCAACTCATTATTTCTTATAGTTAATATATGCCAATGGGAAAATTTATTAGAGCTTGGGGAAGAAAAAATATCTCTGTGAGCCTATAATGTAAGCATTCTGAGCATTTTTTGACAGTTGGTTTTATTTTATTTATGTATAAGTGTGTGTCTGTGTGTGCATGCCATGTATGTATGAGTATTGACAGGTGTCAGGAAAGGGCACTGGATCTCTTGGAGCTGGAGTTACAGGTTGTGAGCTGCCTGATGTGGGTGCTGGGAACCGAACTTGAATCTTTTGCAAGAGCCAAAAAGGCACTTAAGCCACTCAGCCATCCCTCCAACCCCCTTTCTGCATATTTTGAAGAGTATAGAAAACCTAGCTCAACTGAGACTACATGGGTCCTAGCAACACCAAGTTTTAAACCAAATGGACGAGGAAAATAAAAGTCTCATTCTGCTCCCTATGGTCCCTTTGGGTCTGTCAACTCATCATGGCAGACAAGCATGGACACAAGCCCCCTGCATGCCTAACCTGGCCCTCCACTAAGAGAGGCGCCCACGTCTTCACTCTGAGGTTCTTACCTTCGGCTGGAACGCTCCTTGCAGTGAACCAAAAGGGCCCGTGGGTGGGATCATGGGGGGTATACCCGAGACTGCAGGAGGATAGGAGTGGAAGAGCTGTAGCCAAAGGTAGGGAGGGATTTAAAAAAAAAAAAGAAAAGGTTTTAGTAGGGGGGGCACGTGGTATGTCCCAATTCCCACAGAAAGACATCGACATTAGCAAGCCAAACCGATAGCGGTATGATGCCATTAGCCAAGCTACGATGAGACGAACACACAGATGCGCCATGAATGTTTAACGAAAAAAGTTAAAAAGTAGTTCAGAATCAATCGGCCAACAAATGATGTCCCCGATGAGAACATCACTAGAGAGGGAGCTTTGCTAATTATTAATCAAGAAATCACACAGAAGCTCTCCATGCACATCGAAAACGGGATGCTAAGCCCAACAAGACGCCCAGAAAATTACAAGTAAATTAGGAAAAAAAAAAAAAAAGAGGAAAACCGAGAAGAAGAAGAAGAGAAGGTCTTTAGCAGGGCCAGGATTTCATATTGAAACTTGATGAGTTTTAAATGAATTTAGATGTTTGGTGGTTTGAGGAAAGAGACTATTCACCATCCTTGCTTCATTAGGCTGTTCTCAAAGTGGCACTTCCAGAGGACAATTTAATCCCCTCATCTAAAATGATGACGGATATTTGTGGAGGGTTAAATGACTCGGTTTACATTTTTAAATGGAACGGCCAATTTTCATAGAAAGTCTAAAAAGAATCATCTCATTTCGTTTCCCCGTTGCCGATCATTTGAAGCAACAGAGATAACACGGGAGTCCGGGACACCATGCTTTAATTAGAAATTCCTCCTGTCCCAGACCTTAGGTACGCAAGGCACCTGGTACTCAGGCACGAAGCAGAAAGCCTTCTGGGCACTTTTTTTTTTTTTTTCGAGACAGGGTTTCTCTGTGGCTTTGGTTCCTGTCCTGGAACTAGCTCTTGTAGACCAGGCTAGTCTCGAACTCACAAAGATCTGCCTGCCTCTGCCTCCCAAATGCTGGGATTAAAGGCGTGTGCCACCACCGCCCGGCTCTTCTGGGCACTTTTCAAGGTGTGGGTTGCTCAGGGAACAGGCGTGTGGGAGGCTATGGGAGGGGAGCTGAGCCCTGATGTGATTCTGACCACTCCATGACACAAAGACGGTGTCTTAGGAAGTGTGAGTCTTCCGGACTCAGCGGCTTACAAAGCACAAACAATAGCAGGAGAAACAAAACAAACAAACTAGACACACAGCACAACCCACGGCAGCAGAAACGGGCCTCGCTCCTCGAAACATCTTATTTCTCTGACTCCATGATCACACTATCCTACAATATTTAAGCAACTCCCCAGCTCCGCTGCTGTCTAGCACGTTAAAAGTACAGTTAACAAGCTTCCCTTAACAATGCTCCAGGCTAGCTGTTTTCAGTAATGACCAAACTTCACACTCTGAAGCCCCTATCTTCAGAGCGTCAGATGTTTTCGGTTGCTCTCTGTTTCATTTTGCTCTCCACAAAGATACCAAGAAGTTTTCCAGACTAATTGATATTGAACGAAATCCACTTAAACAGCGATTGCCAGCCAAGTACCCTCATTTACAGCTACTTTTAAGTCTAAAATTGTCTTTCAGCTACTTGAGCACACTGCATCTTAATTTGCCTCATAACGGCCTAGTCCCCAAAGCAGGGGAGACTACTTCATAGATTAGCCCCCATCGCTAATATTATGAAATATCTCTCCCCCAATACGCCGTCTAAAGCAGAGTAATTAAGTACATGCTGTATTAAAACGCTCAAATTTCTATGACTCTGCCTCCAAGTGGTCCTTTCCTCTCTAATGGTTACAATTAAAAAAGAAAAACGGGAGGCCCATTCCCCTCTCTTTCCTTCTGATGCAGATCCTCTTAGAACAGAAACACAGCCGACTCCTGCCCCTTGTCTAACAGTGTGAACTGTCTCAGGCATAAGACAGAAACTTCCCAGACACTCGGGCATCCAGACTGCTCCTCTGCCTTTAATCCAGGGACCCTCTGTGGCCTATGAGGAGGATGGCGCTGACACTTTGGTCTCAGGAAGTCAGCCTGGGGCCACCCGCTGAGCATAGGACACTTTTGTTAGGATTATTTCACTAGCTGGTCTTTCATGTATTTGTTTTCAATGTTTATTTTGTGTCTTTGTGTGTGCGTGCACATGCCAGTGAGCGTGTCAAGAGATATCTTGTCTATCTTGGCTTTTTTAGAAATTGTATTTACTATTATTAGCGTGGGGGGCATGCTATGTTTAGGGAGGGTGCCAGGACGTGTATGTGTAAGTTGGAGGACAATGCTGATAAATTAGTTCTCTTTCTACCTTTATGCGGGCCCTAGGGTTTGAACTCGGGTCTCCAGGCTTGTGTGCTAACCATTCTTTACTCACTGAGCCATCTCCTCAGCCTGTCCGTCTCTCACTGGGATGTTCTCTCTCACTACCCAACTGGTTGACCAGTAAACCTCAGGAATCCCCCTGTCTCCACTTCCCTAGTGCTGGGATTACAAGTGTGGACCATCATGTCAGGTCTTTTCACGTGGGATCCAGGGGTTGAACTCAAAACACTCCTGCTTGTAGGGCAAAACCTATATGGATCAAGCTTTCTCTCTGACCTCTGACCTTTCATTTAAATCTACAGAGCACCATGTAAGGACAGAAGGTACCATCCGTGAGGCGCACTCAAGGAGGAAGTCCACAGATTTATCCAATTCTCATCATCGCTGCTAAAATGTTTTTTGTGTCCCAGTGGTCCAGGGTGGATCACATGGGGACTGAGTAACCTAAATATTCTTTTTTCTCTCCTTCCTACCTCTTTTATTCCTTATTTAAATTTTTCTTCTGTGGGTGTATACACACACATCTGTAAGCATAATGCCTGTGGAAGCCAGAAGAGGGCTTGTGCCCCACCCCCAGGTACTGGAGCTGGAGTGACAGGCAGTTATGAGCCACCCTACCTGGGTGCTGGGAACTGAACTCAGGTCCTTTGCAAGAGCAGCAAGTAATCTTAACCAACCTGTCTGGCAGGGTCATGGCTGACCTCAAGTTTCCTATGCAGCTGAGGAGGGCCTTGAATTCTTGATTCTCTAGTTGCTACCCCCAACCTCTGGGATTTAGGCCTGGACTACCATGCCTGGTTTTGCTCAGTGCTGAGGATGAAGCCCAGGGCTTCTTGCATATTAGGAAACTGTTCTATATCTCCAGCCTGGCTAATTCCAAGAGCCCTTCCTTGGGTCAGTTCCAAAGGCCTCTAGAGAAGAAACACTTGGGACTGATTTCTAGTATTTTCTGGTCTAGTTATCTCAGTTAGACTCCTGCACAGTAAGCAGTATGCACACATCTATTTAAAGCTTGAATGAATCCGGCTTTTACGGATGTGTTAAGCAGCATTACGGCCGGGGTGTTAAGACAGTGCTGTCTAATACAGCAACTAGATTTGCACACTCTATCAGCATGAAGACAGTTACTACTCCTCCTTGTTTTGGCTTTAAAAACACAAATTAACCAGTAAGCAAAGAGACGAGAGGAGCTTCAGGTCAAATTGATGCAGTATTCACCGCATAATCAAACTATCACAGTTGAACAGTCAGATCGTTCTCTACACAGAGAAGCTCTTGTCTCTTACAGGGCTCAACCTACAACCCAGATCAGCACCAATTATATCCTAGCAAGTATAATGGAAATTACCCAAAGCAGAATCACAACAATGACTGTAAAGGAAAAAAAGAGTATTTTTTTTTCCATCTTAAGGTTTTTTTTGTTTGTTTTGGGGTTTTTTTTTGGTTTGTTTGTTTGGTTTTTTTTTTTTTGGTTTTTTGAGAGAAGGCCTCAGCCCAAGGCTGACCTTGAATTCTGGACCCTCTTGCCTCTGCTTCCCAAATGCTGTGATAACAGGTCTGTGCCAACATGTCTAGCTAAGACCTTTTTAAAATTAACTAACTTGTTTGTTTTATTGTTCAAATTGAAATAAGGTCTGGAAAGCAATCTGGCTATGTGGAAAAGGTGCTGTATTAATTCCAGAAGAGAAGAAAAATCCACTCTTTTTAAAGAGGCACGAGTCAAAATAAAAGGGATGGTTTCTTTACAGGAAAGAATTGAAATTTAATTCCCGGAGTCCTGTGTCCCTAGCATTTTGAGCGATGACTAAAATCTGCGATTTCATACTCTCCTAAGACAGCCACAGCCACTCTTTTGGACAGCCGTGTGATTTCAGCAAGTTCCGAGAGATGGGGCAATGCCAATGACGCATGGTTGTGTGGCTTCTGTGAGACAGGGTCTCACATAGCCCAGGCTGTCTTACGTCCTGACCCTTCTGCCTTCATTCTTCTAGCTCCCGGCTAACAGGCTGGCCGCCACCACACGCAGCAGACTGGCTGCTGACCATGAGATCCAGTAGATGATACTGCATTGCCACCCAAAGCAAAAACAAAGAAAACAAAATGGCACACAAGCAAGCACCCTAAACGACAGGAGTGATGGGGAGACTCTTGCACAGATGAGAGAGAAGGCTGCCAGGTGCTTACGCCTCTGTGGCAAGAGCACCGGAGATGGAAAAGGCGGACAATGAATGGGTAGGTAGCGCAGGAGTATGTGTAGGTAGCACAGGACTCACACTATGCCGGTAGAATGGGTCAACTTTGGTGGGGTATTTGTCAAACTGCAAAGGGATCAAAGCAAAAGCTAGTTACTTCAGCTGCATGTTCTGTCCACCCCTCCACTGGAGTGGACCCAGTAGACGCGCGCTTCTGTGTCCACCTCAGGGTGCACGACAAGCAGGTCTAACAACAGAAGTATCCAAAACGTAAACGCTGTGATAGGCCCACCCAGCGTGCCCCACTCCTCAGGATACCTTGACGCTATGCTATGTCTGGGGACTGGCACAAGGGAGATAGCCAAAGTGGAGAAAATAGGCCCTTATTCAGATAAACCAGGAAAGCGGGCATCCCATCCGTGCTCGACACAAGGGAGCGTCAGCTGAGAGGAGGGAATCTCAATTGAGAAAATGCCTCCAGAAGACGGGCTGTAGGAAAGTCTTAGGGCATTTTTTTTTTAAATAAATGATTGATAGGGGAGGGCCCAGACCATTGTGGGTGGGGTCATCCCTGGGTTGGTGGTCCTGAGTTCTATAAGAAGGCAGTCTGAGAAAGCCATGAGGAGCAAGCCAGGAAGCAGCATCCTCCATGGTCTGCATCAGCTCTTGCCTCCAGGATCCTGTCCATATGAGTTCCTGCCTGGGTTTTCCTCGGTAGACTGTAGCTCTGGATATGTAAGTCAAATAAACCTTTTCTTCTCCCAAGCTGTTTTGGTTATAGTGTTTCAACCCAACAATAAAAAACCCAAGACACCATCTACCTCATACCAAGAACTAACTCCCTATATCGTCATCTTTTCTGTGGCAGGAAAGTGGAAGATTCTGCTATATCAGAGTAATGTGTTATAGGACAAAACGAGTGATTTGGGGTAGGTTTTGTAGCCTTGTCTCTGAATAGAAAAAGTGTATTCTTAAAAGAAAAAAAAGATGCATGTCTGTGCGCCTGTGTGTGGGTATGCGCACAAGTATTCAGGTGCCCAAGCAGAGTAGAAGAGGGTGCTGGGTCCCTTACAGCTAAAGTTATAGGTGGTTGTGAGCTGTGCAACATGGAGGCTCGGAACTGAACTCAGGTCCTCTGGAAGAATAGCAAGTGGTCTGTCTTCACCACTGAGCCATCTCTCCAGCCCCAAGTATTTCTTCAAATATTAAAGATTAGCAATATGATATTGTGATAGTCATTGCTATGGGCAGACCTCTCTCTCAGGATATGTAGAGAATTCTACTACTGCACCATTCATGGGTATTCCTGGTTTCTAAAACAAATATCCTACTTCTCCACATGTGTGCCAGACCCCAGACAAGGCAAAGTCAGGCTACGTCATTGCTGAGTTATATCTCTGTGGGACATATCTGCCCCTGCTGCCTGCTTGCTCTCAGACGTAAAGTAAGTTTAGGGCACTGTGTCGTAACATAGAAAAACAAGAAACATGGCAGTTCAAGGAAAACAGGATCAGGGGAAATATACGATCAAGGAAGAGGCAGTACCCAGAGTGAACATCCTCCCAACAGGCCCTTTGCTCCCAATCTTTCCCAAGTATTTCTATATTGGTATCCAACACTTTTAGATCTGGGGACAATCACCCAGCATGCACAAGCAAACATAATAACCCTTTCAGAAGCTTTCAAGGCTTCGTCTGAGTGTTTGGAAGGCACCCAGGATTAAATCTATCCATGGTGCCAATGATAGCCATCAAGGAAATGCACCCACTCTGGGGCTGTAGAACCAGAGTTCATTGGGAAAGATGGACAAGACCCAAGGGACACCGCCTCCCCCTCCACAGCCCCCTCTCTCCATCCCCTCTCTCCAGTGTCTCCCAATGCCCATGCCAGCCCCCAAACCAAGCTGCATGCTCTACTTATCCTCACATTTCTGCCTGGGGTACGCACCATGGGAGGTGCTGGCGTCGGCATGATGGCGGTGGGTGGGATGGCGTGGGGGAACGGTGTGAAGGTATGCTGGTGCGTGTGCTGGTGTGTGTGCTGGTGCTGATGCTGGTGCTGATGGAACTCGGTCCGCAGGTAGGGCGGAGGGCCCAGGGATGCCCCTCGGTCGGCGCTCTGAGAGGCCAGGAAACGCGTGTTCAGTTCCTGCCTCAAGATGTCTTGTTCTGGAAAAGAAGGAAAGGGAGGTAACGATGGTGGCCCCTTTTCTTTCAGAACAGGACATCCTGGTTGCAGACATGTCCAGTGTGCATACCACATGCCAGCGCAGCACAGGATAGCTATGAATTCGGCCCGACACAGAATCATAAACTTATTTAACACATTACGAGGTTCTTGTTTTGTTTGTTTTTAACTGAGGGAGAGGCTTACGTATCCCAGAATGACTTGGAACTCTACACAGCAGAGAATGGCCTTGAACTCCTAATCCTCCTGCCTCTGTATCCTAAGCTGTGGGACGTAGGCATGCAATGCTGTATGTGATATTGTGTAGTGGTAAGAATGGAACCCAGGGCTTTATGCATCTTGGGCAAGCACTCTATCAACTGAGTTACATTAGTAACTGTGACAATGAGACTCGTGTGTGTGTGTGTGTGTAAAATGTGATTGTGTGGTTCTCCAGTGTGAACTCTACAGATGACAATGTCATGTCAAAAGCTAGGTACAGTGTCTACAAGGACTAATGGAAGATGTAGGGATAAGGATACTTTACTTGGGGCACACAGGGGTGGAGCCAGGCCCTGGGATAAAAGGAGACAACAGGGGGAATAGATAGATTATATCAACGCTGGCTCTCGGTCCATGTCAAGTCCGCTACCTAGTCTCTCAGTCTCAGGTCTAAAAGCAAGCTCAGTCATTCTCAGGCTTGCTTGCTTGGTGAGTTCTGGACTAATGATTGTCTCAAAACGACAACAGGAACAACAAATGCGCGCGCGCGCGCGCACACACACACACACACACACACACACACACACTCTAGCTATAAACAACAAGAACAAGGTGGGTGACTGTGCCCTGAGGAAAAACACCCACAGATGAAATTCTTGCTTCTACTTTCGGATAAACATATATGCATGTACACACACACACACACACACACACACACGAATACTAAAATCTATCACTAGGTCAGTTCTCTGTGTGTGTTTGTGTTTGTATGCACGCGTGCGTGCGTATGCACACGCACTCACATTTGCATGTGTGTTAGGCACGTGTGTGGAGATCAAACCTCAGGTGTCATTCCTCAGTTGGGGTCCATATTTTTCTTTACGCAGACATTTATTTTAATAGTTACTTATTTGTGTCTGGGTGTGCACATCACCACAGGAGTGGGGTTACAGGAAAATTTGGGGGACTTGTTTTCTTTTTCCACCACAGAAGTCCTAAGGATGAAGCCAGGAGGTCAGCTGTTGTGACAAATGGCTTTACCCAAATCACTGACATCACTCTGGTGTATTGAGACAGCGCTCTTACTGGCCTGTACCTCACCAAGGTACAGCCTAGCTAGACAGGCTGGCCAGTGAGTCCTAGGATTCTGTCCGTCTTTGTCTTCCCAGTGCTGGGATCGCAAGTGTGCACCACCATCTCTGTCTTTTTTAGTGGGCTTTAGGGACTGAACTGGGGACCACAGCTTTGTACGTCAAGTCCTATACTGAGCCTTCCCCTAGCCTCAACACATCTGTCTCTAAAATTCTGGGGTACCGTGTCATAGAAGACTCCCTCCTGAGAGATGGCTCAGCAGTTAGGAGCTCCTACTGCTCCTGTAGAGAACCCGCCTTTGCACTAAGCACCCATGTCAGTTCACAGTCAGATGGGATTCCAGGTCCGGGGGACACCCTCTTCTGGCCTTTTTGGTTAGTCACCTACACACATGTGGATGTGGCACACGCAAACATACCACACACACACACACAAATACATATATACACATGAATAAAAAATTAAAGTAATAAAAAGAAATATAATACATGATAGAAGAGGGTTCTATTTGACAAAATAAACCCCTGTACCAAGATGTGACCTAAAGGTCCTGGAGTGACACCCACAGGCCTGTAATTGCTGTCACAGTTTAAATGTGTATCTCAGAGCACGTGCCATATGTGACATCTGATTTTTACTCAGTGGTGATGTCATTAAAAAAAAAAGGTGTGACTTGGATACTCCATTTTCTTGTTCAGCATCAAATTCACCATGGCTCTGCTGGGCAATTTAGAGGCTTTGCTGAACCTCAGCCACAGAAGATTCAAAGGAGACTCCAAGAACACACCCGAGAGGGGTGAGAATTGTGAAGTAATGCCGTCCAGGGGTGAGGTAACTGGCAAGCGGCACCAGGAGTACGGGTGTACCAATGAGATTGCCTCCTCTTACCTGAGTAAGTGCTCCCTGCGGGATGCCCGGGCACCTGCAGACTTCCAGACGTCAGCGGTGGGGGAGGAGGCAGAGCAGTGGGAGGGGCAAACATATTGGGGTGATGTGAGTGGGCAGGGGGCTGGAGGGTGGGCGTGAAGCTGTGCAGGGGGCTGTGGTTCGGCAGAGAGAGGGGAAAGGGAGAAGCCGAGGGATGGTGGGAGATGTGAGGAGGGGCTGGTTGGGTCTTGGCTGGAGTACTGCTTCTGCTGTTAGAACAAGAAAGAAAAGAGAGGAAGTCAGCATGACTTTTGCATCGTTCAGTATTTTTCTCACTATGTAACAGAGGGTGACCCTGAACTCACGATCCTCATGCACCCACTTCCCCAGCACTGGAATCACAGTTGTGCACTACCACGTCCGATTTATACCGTGCTGGGGATGGAACCCAAGATTTCATGCCCACCAGACAAGTGTTCTACCAAATGAGGTATAGCCCCAGGTTTACTTTTCAAGAAGGAAGTAAGGAAGGAAGGATAGAGGGAGGGAGGGAGAGAGGAAGGAAGTCCTTGCTGGGCTGGAGAGACAGCTCAGTGGGTAAAGGCTCTTGTCAACAGTCTCACTTCTAGAACTCAATCTCTGAGACCCACATGATGGAAAGAGAGAACTGAATTTTACAAATTTTACAAGATACCCTTTGACAGCCATTCCTGGCATGTATGTGCCCATACATACAAATACACACATATAAATAAATATATAAATGTAATTTAAAAAAATCCTACTCCCTGCCTATAGCCATTCCATATGCCTGCCTGACCCCTTCCTCTTCATCCATGTTCCCTGGCACCCAGAAGCCCTATGAACCACAGATAACTGTGCCACCATGGCTAATGGATACAGAAGCCAGGACCCAAACAGCTGTGCACCACCCTGACTACTGGATACAGAAGCCAGGACCCAGCAGCCCTGTGAATCACGGACAGCTGTGCACCACCCTGGCTACCGGATACAAACGCCAAGAGTTACTGCTCTCTTTCTGGATGCACCTCCATACCCTGCTCAGATGGCTCCTCCTGCCTCAGTGTCAGGACCCCTCTTTTCTCTGCTGCAAAAATTTCACACTAGCAGCTGAGCTAAGAAAATAGAATAAAGTGACTTTCTGAGTCCTGCCCTCCTGACACTGTCACCTTGGCAGCACAAGTGAGGGGTAGGGCTAGGTTGGGCTTCATGTCCTGTGACGTAACCAACCGTCTGGGCATATAGGTGAGACTTGACCCAGATTAGGTTAGCCGAGTTGGGAAGACCCACCCTGACAGTGGGCAGCACCATCTCATGGAATGTGGTCCTGGACTGGCCAAAAAGGAAAAATTGGCCTGAGCACCAGCACCCATCTCTCACTGCTTGCCGGGCGGTGGTGGCGCATGCCTTTAATCCCAGCACTTGAGAGGCAGAGGCAGGTGGATCTCTGTGAGTTCGAGACCAGCCTGGTCTACAAGAACTAGTTCCAGGACAGGCTCCAAAACCACAGAGAAACCCTGTCTCGAAAAACCAAAAAAAAAAAAAAAAAAATCTACCCATCTCTCACTGCTTGGACTGTGGATGCCACATGACCAGCTGCCTCACGCTCCTGCCGCTGTGCCTTCTCTGCCACAACAGACTGGAACCTCAAACTGAGAGCCAAAAGAAACCCTTCCTTCTTTAAACTGCTTCTGTCAAATATTTTATCAAGAGCAATAAGAGAAGCAGCTCACACCACTCTTGTGGTTCAGAGGACCGTGAGGTGGACCTGACCCTGCGCAAGCAGCACAACAAACGAGTCCCTAAACCATCAAGGTTACACAGTGACGAAGATGGAGCCTGGGGACAGCGGTGGACCTAGAATTGGGACCCTGCAGGCTGATCTCTCCCTCTTCTTTGTAGACTTATTTGAGCAACTCTGTCAACTTCCCTTGGTGAGGCCCGAGAGTCAGAAGGAACTTGGCTCTCCAGCAGGGATTTTCTCTCAATAGAGCTGGGTGACCCACAGCAGGAGAAAGAACCTAAGAAAAGAAACCCTAACTCCGAGGGCCCTAGGCCTCTGGAAATACCAGCACGGCTTTCTTAAAATGTGCGCCCCACCTGAGGCCCGGGCCGGCCTTCTCAGACTCTCTTGGTGAAGAATCTTCAGGTGTGCCTCAGCTTGCCTGCCTTGCCCCCAACCCTGCCATCCACATAGCTGTCCTGGTACAACCTCCAATTTCTGCCCATTTGTTTGTTTCGAGACAGGGTTTCTCTGTATAGCCCTGGCTGTCCTAGAACTCACTCTGTAAACCAGGTTGGCCTCAAAGCAATCCACCTGCCTATGCCTCCCGAGTGCTGGGATTAAAGGCATGTACCGTCATGCCTGGATCCTTCTACCTTTTTTTTTTTTTCTGAAGCCACCTTCTCCTCCTTCCTATATTATTACCTCAAGTTCCTGAAGTAATTTTACCCCACCCTCACACCCTACCAATGTCCTTAACACCCAACCCAAGAGACCCACTGATTGAAAACCAGGACGAGCTGCAAACACACAATCCTAACGTCTCCCAGCTCCTGACCGGCGACCCCTGTCCCAGAAAGATTAGGGTCACTCACCTTAAGCTGTTGAGGCTCAGGCTACTGCTGTTGTAGGCCGACAGTGGCTGAGAGAGGCTCTGGGAGAGGCTCTGGGAAGAGGGATGGGACTGCACAGGCGGAAGGGCCTGCGGGAGCAGATGGCTGGGGGACTGCGACCTGGGCGGCCGCTGCACCTGAGGCTGTGGGGCAGGCTGCAGCTGGGCTTCTGGGGGGCCTTGGGCTGGCTGGGTACTTGGAGGAGGAAACTGGGGCGGAGCCTCCGTGTGCTGGACCAAGTCGGGGTCTGGAGACGGAATCTGGAGCTGGAGTTCCGCCTGAGGCTGCGACGGTAGCTGGGGGAGCTGAGGGAGCTGAGGGTGAGAGTCTTTGAGCACCACGGGTTCAAAGACGGGCTCTTTGCAACAGTCCTGGCTCTTCTCCTGGCTTCTCTCTAGACCCGAGATCTTGGGGACAATCGGCCCTGCATCTTGGTTGTCGTGTTCGGGCAGTGGTCCAACACCTAACTCTGGATCTGAACGGGAGAGAGAAGAGACAAAAACAGGAGACTGTGAAAGAGACCAAGGGACAGAGGACAAGCAATCTTTAAAAGGATGAAACATTCCCAACAAGACTCCACATCTTCCACCTAGCACCCCGATTCCCATAGTTTTTGGTAATGTACACCGTTAGTAACTTCAGCTCCCTGGGATCCGACCCCCTTTTCTAATCTCTGGAGGCACCAGGCACGAATGTGGAGCGCAGACATACACGCGTGGACAGCAACCAGATGTGTATAAAAAATACATAAAAATGAAAAAAAATCCTAAAAAGATAAGTAACATAAATAGATAAAGAAAATAAAAGAAAGATACCACGTGAGTAAGTACTTCTGTATGTGTCTGGAGAGGAAATCAATGACAATATTGTCTCCAGAGAAGGCTAAGAAGTGACTCAGGGGTACACCCCCTTGGCTAGAATGCCACCTCCCCCAGTACACTCAAACCAAACAAACAGAACAGCACAGTGTGAGGCTCGAGGGGAAAGGAGTGGTCATCTAGTCATTGGGCCATTCGGTCACGGGAAGTCTTGTGATCGAAACTCTGTCACCATCTAGAACCTGTTCTACAGGCTAGCTGCACTGCGGCAGGGCTCCGTGAATGCTCGCTCACCTCGCAGGGACAAGGCCCCGGGGTCAATCCCAAGCAGAAACCAAAAGATCCAAAGACCGAAAATAAAAACAAGGATCCTTTTTGCAGTAACAAGTATCATGTAATCCTTTGGAATTTTCTTGTTAGAGGAAATCACGGAGCCTTTAAATTTTTGGTTGCGTAACCTAAATATTTTCAAAATGTAAAAAACTACAAATAAACAAAATAAGAGAGAGAGAGAGAGACAGAGACAGAGAGGAAAGAGAAAGAGAGAGAGAGGGGGAAGGGAAGGAATCAAATATCTAAGAAGCAGTTCTCATTAGCCGAAGCCACCTTCTAGGAGGAGGGTTTAGAATTGTGTACTGTGCTACTAGGCTGTGGCATTACTGGCTCTTTTAAAAGCGGATTTATTTTTATTTAGGTGTATATATGTGTACCTGTGTGAGCACAGGTGCCTACAGAAGCCAGAAGGGGGTTGTCACACATCTCTGCAAGCTGGACTAGCAGGCTATTGTGAGCGAGCCTCCCGATAATGGTTGCTTGGGAACTGAACTCTGGGCCTCAGGCTCCTAACCCCTGAGTGACTATCTTTGGGCCCCCATTACCGGTGGTTCAATCAATCGGATTTACAACGATGGGAGGAGCAAGGCAGCACACTGCCTGTTAGCTTTCTAGTCCTCACTGGACATGGCACAGCTGCTAAGACCCAGAACTGGCCTCTGTTTGGCATATAGAAATTTATATAGAATTTCTGGAAATGGTATCACTGTGTTTTGTGCATGCCCCTATCACCATCCCACTACATGTTTTGTGTGTGTGTGTTTTAATATCATATCTCTTCGTAGCCCTTTGCTGACCTCAAACTCAGTCATCCCCCTGCCTCAGGCTCCTAAGTGCTACAATTACAGGACCGTGTCCCCACACTTGACCTTTGTATTTCATAGTTAGAGCCTTACCAGGAGCTGTTCAGTACTTGAAGCAAATCATATTAAAAAGTGGGGAGGCTGCCCAGGGTACCCATGATGGTTAACCTTGACTGCCAAGTCCACAGGATCTAGAACTGCCGTGGACAAACCTCTTGGCGCATCTGTGAAGGAGTCTCTAGAGTAGGTTTAAAAAGAACCACCATCACTCTGGGCAAGAGCCATCCGGTATTTGGAGATTCTGGGCTGAATGAAAGGAGAAAGCGAGCTGAGCACTAGCATCCACCTCCCTCTGCTTCTCCACTGCAGATGCAGTGCGCCCGATGACTTCACACTCCTACCACCATGCTTTCCCGGGCTTGACTGGCTGTATCCTTGGACCGTAAGCCAAATAAAGCCCTACTTTCTTCAGTTGCTTCAGTTAGGTACACTGTCACAGCAGTGAAAAGGAACTAATACAGAATCACGGGTTAGAGTTGGGACCTGGCGCATGCCTTTAATCCCAGCACTTGGGAAGCATAGGTAGGCAGATCTCTGATTTTTGAGGCCAGTCTGGTCTACAGAGTGAGATAGTCAGATAACCCAAATAAACCAACCCACACAAAAGCAAAACAAAACAAAAAACCCCAAAAGATTGCATTTGTCATGGTCCCAGGTTATACAATCATCTGGCCCTTTTTAACAGCTTATGTTTATTAATTTAGTGGTTGGAGCATGCCACTTTGCATATGGAGATCAGAGGACAACTTCTGGAAGTTGGTTCTCCGGAGACCTGCATGATCTACCATGTGCATCTTGGGCATGAAACCTAGGCCACCAAGCTTCGCTAGCAAGCACCTCTACCCACTGAGCCATCCAGCTGGCCCACACTGACCATAACATCTTCACTGTAAGCACACATTTCCAGGCTTCCAAGTCTGTTATGCCATTATAAAAAATTACTTCTCTGTAATTTCTTCTTTATTTTTGAGACAGGGTTTCTCTATGTAGCCTTGGCTGTCCTGGAACTCGCTCTATAGATCAGGCTGGCCTCGAACTTCAAGCTCCAACTGCTTCTGCCTCCCAGTGCTGGGATTAAAGACATGCACCACCAGTGCCTGGCTACAAAATCTTTATTACAGCACATAAAATGGTACAAAGTTGAGGTTTGATGTTTTCCCCCTGATGAACTGCAGCATGTCTACAAGTCCAGCAATTTACTGCTGGAAGTCACGACCTGCAAGTGTCCTATGAAAATGCAGCAAGTCCTGTGAGTGCATTCTGCAATGTACACCACGCAGGAAGCGCTCAGTGTTTCCACAGCAGCTACAGGGAAATGGCAGAGCCAGATGTGGTGGCACACGCCTGTGACCCCAGTACTTGGGAGGCAGAGGCAAGTGGGTTAGGAATTCAAAGCCAGTCTTGGCCATGTAGGGAGTTGGAGGCCAGCCTTGGCTGAATGAGATCCTCTCTCAAAATCAGACAAGGTAGCCGGGCGGTGGTGGCGCACGCCTTTAATCCCAGCACTCGGGAGGCAGAGGCAGGTGGATCTCTGTGAGTTCGAGACCAGCCTGGTCTACAGAGCTAGTTCCCAGGACAGGCTCCAAAGCCACAGAGAAACCCTGTCTCGAAAAAAAAAAAAAAAAAAAAAAAAAAAAATCAGACAAGGTAACAAACAGAAACCACTTGAAGAAAATTAAGGAACATAAAAAAAACAAAAAAACATTGTCATTTTGGTCTCAATGCCGAAATTATTTGTGTAAACATATATGTGTGTGCACAAGCTGACAAAACCACATAGCAAAACATGGTTCTGAGCCTATGATTGCTTTTTTCTTAACATCTCAATGTTTCTGTCATGAAAATGTATTACTAGACAAGAAACAGAGAAAGGGGAGAATTACATTTTAAAAAGGGTTCCGTCACCCTCAAAGAATACACTGCTCCCAGTCTTAGAATTATCACCTAGTGACTAGATTCCTTTTATTTAAGTAGGCTACCAGAATGGCTCAGTAGCTAAAAGGCGCCTGCCACCAAGCCTGAATTTGATCCATGTTGTAGGATACAAGCAACACCTGTAGGCTTTTACCTGTAGGTGCCTTCTGGTCACCACACATATGTGATGATGTGCATGGACAAGGACACGCACACAAACACAAGCATCAAGGGTGACTTCTGTGGCTTACTGAAACTACCCAGGATGGGCTATTCTGACAGGGACCACAGCCCAAGGTCCAGAATGATCACACCTGTTCCACAGTTCCCTCCACCTCACCCCGGCACTGATCAAAGCGGCGGTGCTCTAGCTTAGGCCCGGTGCTACTGGTGCTTCGACATCAAAAAGGCATGCTACACACCGGCTTGAGGGTGGCCATCTGGGATGGTGAATCTTTATGGTCAACTTAACAGCATGTAGAGTCACCATGGAAACATCTCTGGGTGGGTCCATGCTGGAGTTTCTACCAAGTCAAACTGAGGTGGGAGGGTCCCCGAAGGAGGGCAGCGCTATCTACAGGCTGGGGTCCTGTGCTTCATAAAAAGGAGAAAGCAAGTGAACACCAGCGTTTATTTCTCCGTAATTCCCAACTGTGGATGTTGTGAGACAAAACACCTTCTGCCCCTGCCATCATGCCTTCCCTGTCATGATGGGCTGTCTTCCTTCCTTAAGCTGTTTCTGCCACGTGTTTGTTCCCAGCAAGAATGGTAACTAATGCCGTATGATCAGATTTTGCTACAGGACAAAGAGCCCTTCATGGCCAACCTTGACTGCTGAACATTTCATTTCCTTTGTAGCTTCTAGAAAATAAGAGTGAGGACTAGTGAGATACTCAGTAGGGAAAGGCACTTGCGGCTAGGCCTGACCATCAGAGTTTGATCCCCCAGAACCATGTGGTGGAAGAGGACCAAGTCCAGCAAACTGTCCTCTGACTTCTAGATGGGTGCTTGCGCGCGCGCACACACACACACACAAAATGTAATTTTTTTTAAAGATTAAAAAAATAGAGTAGTGAAGGGCCAAGTAGATGAAAGATCAAATCTAGAATAAAAAGAAGAGTGTGGCATCTACTGGGGCTGAGGCTGGATGCTCCAACAGTGTTTAAGAACCCCAGAATCTCCACCTCACATAAAGTCCTCAAGCTGTTGAGGATGGACCGGGAAAAGAGCAGGCAAGCTCTGCATCACATCACACACCCAGCACTGTGTAAGGATGTGAGGATGTCATTGCACATGTGCAGTGCAGACCTGGCTCGGTGCAGACTTCAGAAACTGCCAGAATGCCCGTAAAATCCTTCTTGAAAATGAAGCGACCCACATCATGCGGCAACCATGCACTCAGCTCGCTTTCTTTCCTGTATCCACCTCCCCAGGGCTGGGACAAGATGGGCGCACCACACTTAGCTGCGTTTGCACATCCCTTCCGGGACTCTGAACTCAGGTGTCTTCCCGCTTGCACAGCAAGCACGGGACCAACGGAACCAGCATTCACAGCGCGTTTTTACCGAGTTCTCAGAGCTGTCACATGTTGTGTGTGGTGCAGGAAGAAGCTATGCCTTCAGAGCTCCAACCAACACCCTAAGAGCAAACAGTGTCCTCTTGGAGTCCTGTCCCCAGGGGTTCACGGTGAGAACTGGGTTTCTCCTCAGGAGAGAAGTTCCCTGTTATGGCAAACGCATCCTGTCTATACTCCTGAGGGCCAGGGATAAAACTGTTCCCCATTCTGTTCGTACTACCTGCTACGGCACACATGGGGGCTGACTATAGCTAACCCACTGCGATCTGTCCGAGTGTTTCACGTATGAACACCACAGAAACTTCTAGAATGAATCCGAAGTTGCTCTAATGGTGACAGAAATGGAACTATGCCTTTGAATATTCAGTTAAAGAAAGGGTAGGCAAAGAAGAATTTCAATGGTTTATTTTCCTGAGTGAAGTTTTAAATTCCATCATCCTCAACATTCCAATGTGGTCACAGGAACACCATGTGTGTTGTTCCATGTGGGAGCTTGGTAGAAGCCCATCATTATCCTTGTGGGACCCTGAGCCTAGCGTTTCTTCTCCTCTTAATTTGTGAGACGGAGTGCCATATATCCCGGGCTGGCCTTGAACTCCACATGCAGCCAAGGAAAACCTTGAACTTCAGATCTATCAATAGTCTCTCCATTAGGAGATTATAGGTGTGCACCACAACACCCGGTTTATGTAGTGCTAGGATCAAACTCAGGGCTTCAGGAATGCCAGACAAACATGCTGCTATATCCCCAGTTTTCTTTTTCCTTTTAAAAAAAAACCAATCTAGTAATCATTAAGTCGACTTCTGGTGTATATAAGAATGGGCGGCTTGTGTACATGGCTATGTGGGGGTATATGTGCCTGGACACGGACATGGAGGCCAGGGGATATCAGATATCCTGTTCTATTACTCTCCACCTCTTTCTGAACCTGGAGCTAGACTGGGCCCAGAAAAGCACCAGTGATCCTCCTGTCTCCATATTCCCCTCAGTGTTGGGGTCATGGGCACAACCATAGAGCACTGGGCATTCAAACTCAGGTCCTCAGGCCTGCACAGTACGTGCTCTTACGTACTGAGCCCGATCGTCAGTCCAATCTATCCGTGCAACACATTCTTTGTAGGAAAATCATATCCCCTGCCATTTCCATCTACCTTTGCTTTGTTGGCCTCAATGGATCAAATGGATCATAAAGAGGAGAACACATTCAAACACAAGCTTGAAGCTACAAGTCTCCACAAGTGTAGGGTGGTAGGGTGTGGTAAAGATGGCTGACCTCAGTCATCAGAGTTAACCTGACAAAATGCTACAGATCAGAGTCTAGAGCCCAGTTAGTGGACATGTCACAAGGCCTTGCACACAGACGGCTCAGGTCACTGGAGAAGTTGAAGTGGACTTGAGGCCTGGAAACGACCCTGTCTTGACTGACTTTGTGTTCGGGCACATGTCCTTTAGGTAAGCTTGCAGACGGATGTGGCAGAGGGGAGTGTGCCATCTGTCTGCTTCTTCAACAGCTGAAGGGTGTGTCTGCTTGTTCTGAAAACATGACCACTGTCCCATCCCCTCCCAACTCAGTTCTCCATAAACACCCAGTTATGTCACCAATCTGTTTCACCACCCTACACTCTTCAGCGATATTTCTTGTCTACTGCTTGGGTAGTGTCTTTCTAGGAAGTTGCTGTTCTGATAAGCCACGCCCCAGCCCCTCATTGGAAGATTTTAGGCATGCGTTCTACAGCTGAACTACATCCCATCACTTGAAGGAATCTTAAAATTTTGGGACAAGGTCTTGCTAAGTTGCCCAGTGTGGCCTCAAATTCACTGTATAGTCAAGACAAGCCCTGAACTTGTCATCCGCCTACCTCAGCTTCCTAAGTAGCTGGTATTTCAGGCCTGAGCCACCACCTTTGACTTGGCCCCTTCCTTAAAGCTAGCCCACTGTCAACAGCCCCCCTAATGACCTGCTATGCCTTACTTGCTGCTTGTGGGGCTTAGGCACTAAATTTTAAACTAACACAGAACACACAGTTTTACATAACAATGCGTTACATCTTCTCCCCAAAATATAAACAAATACATGTGTATCTGGATACCAATACAATTTATTGCTGTTGGAATTTTACTACAACTTTAGCTCTTTTAAGACTTACTTTCTGTGTATGCATGCATGTGTGTATGCTCGGTGTGGGTGTAGGGGCCCACAGAGGCCGGAAGAGGGCATCAGGTCAGAGCCCTTGGAGTTGGAGCTACAGGTTTAGAGCTGGCAGACATGGGTGCTGGGAACTGAACTCGGGTTCTCTGCAAAAGCAGTAAGTGCTCTTAAGGGCAGATCCAGCTCTCCAGCTCTCCAGCTTCGGGTATTTTAAGATAGAAGGGGCTCTTTAAATCTTATACTTCCTTCAGTTCTGAACACAGCATCACCCACAGCCCAAATGCCTGATTTCTTTAACTACATAATAATCAATTTACAAAAACCTAAGCAAGTTTCTTTATAAATGCAATTCTAAAGGAAAAAAAATCACCATAATGAGAAAAACACTCAATAAACAATTACACATTAAGCCAGAAAAATTATGCCTCTTTGGAGTCGTTTCTGTAATTGGACAGTATACTGCAATAAAATAATAGCATATAATACAAGCCAATGGGAAATAATTAGATGTCATTTTGATGTTTAAGGAGCCATTTTCCATATATAATAAAACTAATGTTCTGCTTTGAATCATAAAGGATTCTAATAGCTTGGTTATTTTTGTATTACAAAAAAAAGTAGGGCAATCAAAAGCATAGAGCTTTTTAATAACCAGGGACGAGTGGGACCCTGCTGGTATCTGCCTATGGTGTGCATGCATGTGGACTCCACCACAGCCTACAGCCTTCATGAACACAAACACACAGAAGGAAAAGTAAATAAGAAAATATAAACAGTCTTACACCAGGGGATGGTTATGGTGAAGTGCCACACAGGATTTTTATGCCTATATGCTTTATATATTTGTTTTTAACTTGTGTGTGTGTGTGTGTGTGTGTGTGTGAGTGGTGCATATGTATATAGGTGAATGTGTGGATATGGGAGCATGTGTATACATGTCTGAAGAACAGAGATGTCTTCTTCAATTCTTACTTTTCCAAAGACTGATTTTCAGCCAGATGTGGTGGCTCATGCCTTTATTCATGGCACAGGTGGAGGAGCTCTGTGAGTTCAAGGCCAGCCTGGTCAACATGGAGAGGTCTAAGGTAGCCTCGTTGCTGTGTGTGTGTGTGTGTGTGTGTGTACAGTGGTGCACTGAATGTAGGTGACTCTGTGGGTAAAGGAGAAGACAAACTTCCCTATAAGAAGAAGAATAGGCAGTGACCAGACACGGTCATGGATGTACATGACCGCCCTAGTACAGGGAGAACAGAGACAGGCAGATCCCTGGAGTTTCTAGTCCTCCAGTCTCACAATCATTGAGCACCCGGTTAAGGGAAAGACGCTCCTTGAAAAGATAACACTGCTGGGCAAAGTGGAGCACGCCTTCAATCCCAGCAGCCAGGAGGCAAAGGCAGGCAGACCTCTGCAAGTTTTAGGCCAGTCAGGACTGCAAAATGAGACCCTATCTCAAAAAATAAACAACAACAAAATAATGTGAACAAAGATCAAAGAAGGCCCCAGATGCTGATGTATAGCCCCTACTTGGGGGTGCACGTATACCATGCGCACACACACATAAATACAAACACGCAAAAAGAAGGCCTGAGATGTTGGTCAGCAATGGCTGGCGTAGAATCTCAGGGAAAGGCTGGGAATGAGGCTTAGTGGTAGAGCACTTGCTGAGTACACACAAGGCCCCATGTTTATAATAAACAACTAGGAAATGGTAAGGAAGAATGAATTACATACAGAAAACTCAAACAAGGAGAAAGCCAGCTCAACTCGCTCTCATGGGATGGAAACAGGGTTTGGTCCAAACACAACAAAAATCTCTAACGTAGGAGCCAGCGGCATGGCTCATGGGTTAACGGCGCTTGCTGCCAAGCCTGATAACTTGAATTTGATCCCTGGTGGAAGGAGAGAACCAACTCTAACAAGCTGTCTTTTGACCTCACACATATGCCCATAATAAATAAATTCATTTAAAAAAATCTTTGGCATAGCAAAACAGACTTGGAATACATCCCATAAAACAAACTACATGAATTTTTTAAAGTTAAAATAAAAAAATTAAATTAAATTTTAAAAAACATTAATTTAAAAAAATTTAAAATTTATAAATTTTTTGATTTATAAACCAAGGGCTTCACTACAACTTCTAGAGCTAAGAAAAACTGTTATTATTTTACAGGGTTTTAAAAATGAGTAATTAGAGCTAGAGAGAGTGCACACCAGGCACAAGTACGAGGTGCACAAGTCTGATGGCCAGAGTTCCACCATCAGATCCCATGGGGAATCAGCGAGCAGACTCTAGAAAGTTTTCTTCTGACCTGAGTGCGTGTGCACCAGTGTACACACACCCCACCACCAATAATAAATAAATACATAAATAAATAAATAAAATTTGCTAGTTAGATATTTAATTTCTGATCTCTAATTTTTAGTTTTATAGATTTTTAAAATTTTTATGTATATGTGTCTATCAAGGTGTAGGCCACATGGGTTTGGGTATGTGTAGAGGCCAGTCCCCCGGAGTTGGACTTACAGGCAGTTTGAACCACTCAACATGGGTGGGTACTGGGACATCTCCCCAGCTCCTGGGGCTCTGTCTGGCCAGCCTAGCCTAATCAGTGAGTTCCAAGTCAGCGAGAGAACCTGTCTCAACGAGTGGATGCTTCTGAGCAATACCACTGTGTTGCTAACCTCTCTCTCTCTCTCTCTCTCTCTCTCTCT
>NC_022010.1:26063005-26084142 GCF_000317375.1 Microtus ochrogaster | reverse complement strand
TCTCTCTCTCTCTCTCTCTCTCTCTCTCTCTCTCTCTCTCTCTCTCTCTCTCTCTCTTCTTTAGTATCTTAACAAACAACATAGCCATGTCTATTAAATTATGCTCCCCCCTTTTAAACAGGGTGTCAAGTAACCCAGGCCAGCCTTCAACTGCTTGTGTAACTGAGGATGGTCCTGAACTTCTGGTCCACCCCCTGCCTCCACTTCCTGAAGCTGGGACTACAGTGTGCACCACCTCACCTGGTTCATGCCCTGCAGGGATGCGATCCAGTATTCCATGCATGCTAACAAGCTGTACCAGCTAAGCTACATCCCCAGCCCTTAATCTTTGCGTTTCAATCTGTCAGTGATGAAATGTCTTTTTCCAGACGGCAGGTGCTCTAAGCCTAGGGTCTGCATGGCATCTCTATGCACAGGTACCGGGAGCACCCACACATCAGGTGAATTCATGATGGAAAGATCTAAGGTCACAGTCTCTAGGGAATGGGTCAGCGTGGGGGAGAACTTCCCATGTGCTCCTCCACACGGTAATCACCTCATCAGTGCGCACGCAGCACTGGGGTGACCTAATGTTCCTTATTCAGTCCTTCCACTACACGTCACAAGCTGGCATCTTTCATCACGTCAGTTGTGTCTGCCCAATCGTCAACCTGGATCTGGCCTGTAGAAGGTGGACATGCCCTCCCAGAAGGAGGGGATGGGGAAGGTCATTAGACCCTCAACAGAGATTCCAGCCACCCACCCCTACCAGCTATTTGTACAAAATTCTGCTCTAACTGCACGCGGGCTGGGGTCTGAGGGACTCTGAGGTACTGGTGTATACAGGCTGGGATAGGTTAACTAAGGAGCCCCATCTGTGTGGCTATGGGGAAGCCATCCATCATCCAGGTTCGGTGGAGAGTTCCCAGTGAGTTCGCTTTGGGGTCACACTCCTGCCAGTAACCCATCATCATGCTCTGTGATGAACTTTGGTGCATTGCTGGGGACCTTATGAGGAGCGGGTGATGTTATTTACAAAATTTACAACAAGATACACATACTTACATACACACACACACACACACACACACACACACACACACACACACGAATAGGAGCCTTTAACAGAGAGCTCTGTCAATTCCCAGTGCCTGAATTTTTTAATATAATTAATCTGCATATTAAAACGTTTATTGCTAATTGGCTACAACCTAATAATGACTCTATACTGTATTTCACTGCTAATTAAAACCTCAATAAAAACCTGCAAGGACGCTCCTCCATGTCAAGGTGAAGAAGGCCCCAGCTTTAGGGCTCTGAAACATCTCTCCCCGTCCTGGTGATTTCACAACCCCACGTGCTCCTTGAGGATGCTGAAGGCATAAAGGGCAGAGCTGTGTGAGGGTGCATGCTGGGAAATGAACCCAGGACTTCCTGCAGACTAGAATACTTTATCCAATGAGCTTCAGACACAGCTCAGGATTTCCTTGCATCATACAGTCCAGGAAAGTAAACCCCTCTTGACCTGATTCCAGTTACCTAAGAGTTAACGCCTGACTCACTCATTTACATATAACAATTTTAAGCAGCAGCGAATACAGTTTAGTCATTTGAGAGACTCAGTTTTATACAGTTTTACACGATGGAGACTCAGCTGGGAGAGTCTCAATGAGGGCTGTCTGGCCTGTGAGCCATATCCGCAAGTGATTTTCTCCAAAAAAAAAAAATGTTTTTAATTTGCTTTTTATTTATGTGTATGTGTTTGTCTGAATATATGCCACATATGTGTGGAGGACAGGAAAGGGCAGAGAATTCCCTGCAGCTGGAGTTCCAGGGAATCGTGAGCCACTCAGTGTAGGTGTTGGGAATTGAACTTGGGTCCACTGCCAGGGCCATTTTTCCAGCCCCTTGGGCGTGGTTTGTTTTCTTAACTGGGTCAATTGATGTAGTAACGCCCACCCTGAATATGAGTGGTCACAATTCCCTTGGTTTGTGCCCTGGACTAGATAAGGGCAGAGAAGAGGCTGAGCAAAAGAGGTACACATGCATTCATTTCTTTCTGCTCTTGGCTCTCGATATGCTGTGATAGATGTTCTAAGTTTCTGCTGCCTTGATCTTGCTGAGCCACACCCCAGCGCCTCACTGGGGGATTCTGGGCAGGCATTCTATTATTGAGCCATGCCTCAGCTCCTCACTGGGGGATTCTAGGCAGGTGCTCTACCCTCTGCACTACACCCCCAGACTGTTTTACCACTGAGCTTCATCCCAAATTGCAAGCTGTGATCATAAAGACTATTAAGTACTGCCTGCTCTGCTTCTGAGAGCCTGGGATGTATCCCAGCTAGGGTAAGACACCGCTGAGCAGCTGTTATCTCTGCAGACAGGTTCCCTGCTTCGCAGAGCCCAGTGCTTAAGAGGCGAACCTTTTCATGCAGTCCTCCACTGCCTTGGACCATTCAAAGGCCCAGGATGTGGGTGTTTATTATCCCTGAATGGTACATAAAGTGAGTCTACCGAAGAGGCAAGGCTGAGCTCTAATTAGCTGACTGATTAGCATTATTGGGCCCAGGGAAGGAGAGTGAGATACAAAGTTGGAAGGGCCAGGTGTGTGTTTTTGAGTCTCCCTCCCCTCCCACGCCACAGTTCCCCCATGGACAGAAGGGCAACCTCCTGTGTCATGTGCTCCTCAAGTGTTGATTAGGGAAGCAGATGACTACACTCACAATTAGCAATAAAAATGGAAACGCTTTGAAAAATTACAGTGTGCAACACACTTCCACACCATGAAGGCTTTGACTCATTTTCGACTTGTTTTATAAACTAGTGCATGTCTGGCAGGTCGGTATTGCAGCCCTGGGTCCTGCAGCCAATGTGTGAGATACCTGTAGTAACGGGGTCTTACCATCCAGAACTGGAGGCCAGAGGGAGCAATGGTAATGGCTGGCATTATTTGGATACCGCTGGGGCCTCCACCATCAGAACACTCCATCCTTGGAGTAAGTGATGGTGGGGCATCCGTGTCATTTCCCACCTCCAAGACCCAGAGAACATCGCAGAGTGTAAAGAAGAATGCCGTGAAAGACCATCATCTGGGCATGACATGGCTACTGCACACATGGCTTACAGCAGCTGCGCTTACCCGCAGGAGACCCACAAAAGGTCAAGCCAGTTAGAAATTCCAGCGTGGAGTAGGGAAGGAGGTCTAGCTCAGAGCTATTGGCAGTTGATGGCTGCTGGAGGGAGGCAGAGTCACTTTTCATTGTCTGAGTGGCCGCTGGTAGGTTGTCCTAGCCCCAATCTGACTCCATACCCATGCATATTTGGACAGCGCTGGCTGGATTTGGTGGGTTATTAAAACAAAAACAAAAACATGGGGTTGAGAGGGAGATATTGTTTGGGGGAACTCCAGGGAAGCTGGAGGGAGGACGTAGGGGTTAATGTAATCAAAATATATATGTGTAGATGAATGAAAATGTCAAAGAAAACATTTAAAAAATGGTACATACTGTCTGATAAGTGAAGGACACCTAGGCAGCACTTAGGAGGTGGGGACAGGAAAACTACAAGTTCAAGTCCAGCTGAGCTATAAAGTAATATCCACCACCACCCCCAAAAAGTAAGAAAGCTTCATAGAACAAGAGATTATATTTGCAAATCCTATATGATAATGGTCTAGGATCTGATGTATAGGGGCTGGAGAGATGGCTCAGCTGTTAAGAACACTGGCTGCTCTTCCGGGGGACCCTAGTTCAATTCCCAGCACCCACATGGTGGCTCACAAGCATCTGTAACTCAAAGTATATAAAGAACTATTCTGATGGAGGTGGGTCTTGTATCTTATCTGTTGCTTTCACTGGTTAACTAATAAAGAAAACTGCTTGGCCTGATAGGACAGAAAATTAGGTAGGCGGAGTAAACAGAACAGAATGCTGGGAGAAAGAAGATGAGTCAGGCAGTCACCATGATTCTCCCACTCCAGAAAGATGCAGGTTAAGATCTTTCCTGGTAAGCCAGCTCGTGGTGCTACACAGAATATTAGAAATGGGTTAGATCAATATGTAAGAGCTAGTCAATAAGAGGCTGGAACTAATGGGCCAGGCAGTGTTTAAAAGAATACAGTTTCCGTGTAATTATTTCAGGTAAAGCTAGCTGTGAGGGCAGCCGGGCGCCAGGAACGTAGCCCGCCGCTCCAATTACAACACTATTCCAAGACCACAATAACAACAAATAACCTATTTCAAAAGGGTCAAAGGGGCTCCTGATATGCCAACCTTGCTGGATAAAAGTGCTTGCTGCCAACCTTGGGGATCTGAGTTCAATTCCCTGAACTGACATGGAGGAAGAAGAGGGCACACTCCCACCAAGTAGTCCTCTGACCCTCCCTGGCCACGCTGCGGCATGCATGTGCACATGCATACATGAATAAACATAACAGCAGAAACTAATTTTTAAAACGGGTGAAGGCAGCTGGACGGTGGTGGCACACGCCTTTAATCCCAGCACTTGGGAGGCAGAGGCAGGTGGATCTCTGTGAGTTCGAGACCAGCCTGGTCTACAAGAGCTAGTTCCAGGACAGGCTCCAACACCACAGAGAAACCCTGTCTCGAAAAACCAAAAAAAAAAAAAAAAAAAGGCGAAGGCTTTGAGGGGGCAGTTCTTCAGAGAGGACATACAAACATCTCAGGAGCAAACGGAAAGATGCTCAGCAGCATTAGTCATGAGGGAGACAAAAGATCAAACCACAGGAGGCAGCCACACCCACTGTAATGAGAAACAGAAGCTGGAAGAAGGGCAAGGCGGAGCCCTCCCCACTGCCCACACAGAGTCTGTCTGTCCTTGACAAGACTACACAACTCTCCTCCCTCTAGTCCCGCTCATCCCCCGGCCGATATTGCTTTTACCTCTCTCAGAGGGCCTTGATTTGGGCGAGACAGGGCCTCAAGTAGCCCATACTGGCTTGTAACTCTGAGCAGTTCTCCTGTTTTACCTCCCAAGTGCTGGGACCGGAGGGCGATCAGGGAGCGATCAGGAGTTCAAAGACACTATTAGTTACATGTCACTTCAAAATCAGGCTGGGCTACGTGAGACCCTGTCTCAAAAGAACAAAAAGAACCGGATCCTGCATGAAGGAGCCTCCAAGTTCCTAAAAGAACAATGAAAACAAGGAGCAAGGGGAGATGGGTCAGTAGGTAAAGCGCTTGCTATACACAAGCTTGAAGGCTTGAGTGTGATTCCCAGCACCAGCATGCCTGCCATGGTTGGACCATGCTTGCACTTCCAGAGCAGGGGAGGGGGAGGTGGGCACAGGCAGATGCTTGGTTCTCATTGGCCAGTACACCAAGTCAACCAGCTGCAGATACCAGTGAAAGACTGCTCCCCTCCAAAAAAAAAAAAAAGATGAGGGCTGACTAACTGGCTCAAGCCTGACGAACTGAGTTCAATCCCAGATAGCACATAAAGGTACAATGAGAAATAACTTTGTCTATAATGTTCATGCACACATACTTACAGACCATAATTGATAAAAATTTTAATAAAAACAGGTGAATGGCTTCTGAGGACACCCTAGGTTGTCATCCAAGTTGTCCCCTGGTCCCTACACATACACATTCATGCACAACACACGGTGAGGGGGCAGGTTTAGATAATCAGAATAATATAATTCAATGGTAAGTACTCTGACAGAATGGAATACTCCCATTTCCCCCCAGGGATCTTGGGCAGGGGTTGTTCCCTGGAAATCAAGAATAGGAGAGGAGCCATTCCCTGGGGAAGTAGGGGAGTCATGGGAGCCAGGAAGGAACCACGCCAGCAGAGGGGCAGAGGCACAGCAGGCACATCTACTTGGGAGTCCAGTCCACCTTAGAGGTGGTGTGGGAACGCCAGGCTGTTTGTCACCAAGGGTCAAGCATGTTTGGCCTTTCCCTTTCACAGAAAGTGGCTCTCCCCTCCCCAGAGGCTGATGCTGCCCCAGGCTGGGTGTAGGATTTTCTTTATGGAAGCTCCCTGGGAGAAAGCGGCTCTCTAAATCACTGTGTTAGACGATGTTTTCCGGAGGAAGGTGATGGGTCAGTTAAGGAAACAGAATACCCCACCAGGCTTCAATCCAGACACACATGCAAATAATTAAATAAAATAAGGCAAATTTCTCTTTCAAGTGAAGTGATTATATGGGAAGCGGTCAGAGAAAGCGCGGCGGGGATCCAGGGGAACCCTGCAATAGTTGGAATAGACCTCAACAGTTACTCAGGGTCTTTCCCAACTAACTCTGTACCTAGATGATATCACAGTACAATAAATGACAGTGATTTGTCACTTAAAACAAGAATCCATGAGGACAGAGAGCTGGCTCAGCAGTTGTGAGCACTTGTATTTTTTGCAAAGGACCCAGGTTTGGTTACCAGCACTACAACCACATGGTAGCTCACAACCATCTGTAGAACTCCAGTTCCAGGGTATCCTGTACCCTTTTTCTGGTCTCTGAGGGTACCAGATGTGCAAGCAGTGCACATACAAACATGCAGGCGCTCGCACACATAAAATAAAAATAAATCGTAAAATCAGAACACCCTGAAGGTACCGCAGTCCATGTTCATTAAAAGCAGAACCCTGGAGGCTGACACAAGAGAATGGCTTTGAGTTTTAGGATAGCCTGGGCTACAGAATGAGACCTGTCCCAAAACAGTAACAACAGTTAAGAACCCAAACCTAGGCTGTAGTTGTAGCTCTGTAGGTAGAACGCTTGCCTAGCATACACTAAGCCCTGGATTCCATCCTCAGCAAACCCTGAACTGCGGATATTGGGTCATGCCTGTAATCCCAACATTCAGCTGGTGAAGGCAGGAGGATCAGAAGTTCAAGGTAATTCTCAGCCATTTAGTGAGTGAGTTAATGTCTTAAAAAAAAAAAGAAGCAATCATTACGCAATTCCTCCTCAAAGATGAAATGAATTTATAGATTATATCAAGAACAGTGTGAAATGCTCTGGAATGTTCTAGTCAGGTTCTTTCCTGCTGCACCGAGCTATCTTCAAGAGGTGAGTTTTCCAAAATAAAGGGAAGTTAGTGAACAAAGCCAACTCTCATTTTCCTGATGACCTCTGGTGCAGTTCTGACTGATCTGATGTTTTTTCTTTCATTGCTGCTCTGTTTTATTAGGGACTAGCTCCCGTCTCTGGAAGAGATTAATGCGTACCTTCCTCAAGTTACAGGTTACAGAATGACCCACTCCCTTTCTGCTGTCTGGATCTTCCCAGATGCTCAGCGCTCCCTACTCAGCACTACCTGAGCCTGCTTCCATCTCTCCCTTTCCCTCCCACACCAGGCTCCCTAGGCCAGCAGGAGGCAAGGTGTAGAATTTCTATGCCAGCCTGTCTTACGAAACCAGACATAACTTGGGATAAACCTTTTGTATGATTAAAGCGGAACATCCTTGTCTTTTGGTTTGCTTGTTTTATTTTTTTAATTTCTTTTGGCTATTTCTGTGTGCCACACTCCCCATGGCAGGTGACAATTGTCAGGGCACAGTCTGAAGGAGTCAGTTCTCCCCTTCCCCAAAGTGAGTTCCAGGGATCGAACTTGGGTCATCAGGCTTGGCAGCAAGTGCCCGTACCCACTAAGTTGTTTCGAGAACCTGACTTCCACCTTGTGAGGAAAGGGCCATTTGATACTGCACCAAGAGTCCAGGTGATCTGACCTTTGAGATTCCAGGGCATTCTCCGGTCTCTGCCTCCCACTCGTGAATCAGACTATGGACGTGCAGCACAGTATCACGGTTTCCGGGCATCCAGACTCAGGTCCTCAGGATGCATAGCTAGTTTTTTCAGGCACTGAGTCATCTCCCCAGACTGTTTTCGTTGTTGTCGCTGCTGCTAGTGTTTCTCATACAGCCCTGGCAGACCCCAAACTCAGTATGTAGCTAAAGATAACCTTACATGTCTGACCGTCCTGCACCCACTTCCCAGGGGCTTAGATCACAAGAATGCACCAACACGACCAGCTTCTTTTTGGGAGAAAGACTTCTGATGTAACCCATGGCTGGCCAGGAACTCACAACAATCCTCCTGCCTCAGCTTCCAGGGCTCTAGGATTAAAAGCATGTGCCACCAAATCCAGACAACTCCTCCAGTCTTGACACAATTTATGTTTTTAATCTCCGAGACTCAAATTGCACAAACAGCCCGTAAGGAACAGTGTTGGCTTGCTTCGACAGAAACTTGAAATCTAAATACCCACCTGGGCACAATTACTGCTGCAGGACCCACATGCTGGCCCCAGTGGGACTGTCTAACCTGTTCAGAGTCAGAAAGGTACTTCTGTATTCCCTGGAGGTGGGGTGGAAATAACCTCTCTCCCTTTAGACCGTGCATGGGTTGTGAGTCAGCCACTGGGATGGGCGTGGGGGTGGGTCATCGCTCGGCCTCCCAGAATCCTCTGACTTTATTAGCGCTAACCAAAAGGGGAGAGCGATGACAGGAACTTGGCACAGACCACGGAAAACAAATGACTACCTAGCCTTCCTGGGAGCCTGACTTCATGGTGCACCTGATGGGAAAGGAAGGAGGAGGGGTGGGGACTGGCTGGGAGGCGGTGTGCAATGAGACGATTCCCTTGTCATCCTGTAGACTAACCTCTCAGGAGAACAGACATACAAGATGTGCAGTGAGGGTCACCTGGCTGCAGAGGAGGTCAGGGCACGCATAAAACCTCCCCACCTTGACAGTGACATTCTCTAACCTTGGATTTGCACATCACCTGAATACCTATGTACGCGTGTGTATATAGAACAATGAGAGTATGGAAAGAGAAGCCATTGACTGGAGAGGGAGCAGGTGGAGTGGTGTGGGAGAGGTGGAACGGGGGTGGAGATGACCTACAAGGGACTGGAGGGAGGAGAGGGCAATGATGTCACTGCATTTTCATTTTTAGAAATCCTTTTATCTGGACCTCAGTGGCTGGAGTAACTTGCCTTAGAGCATGTGAGGACCTGACTTTGATCCTCGGGACCCATGTGCAATTACACACATCTGCAAGTCGGGCGCTGGGGAGGGAGGAACAGGTGGATTTTGGGGACTCGCTAACCAGCTACCTAGGCTATTTGTGGGGCTCTAGGTAAACGGCGTATCTCAGGTCATAGGAGGTGGATGTAGTCTGAGGAAAATACTTCAGGTTATCTTCTGACTTCCATCAACATTCGTGCACACGCGTGGACATGTACGTGCACACATACATGCGTGCGCGCACACATGCATGCATGCATACACACATTTAAATAAAAATTCTTTAATGGTTAAGAGCATGAACTATGCTTGCAGAGTTCCCAGCATGCGCATCAGGAGACTCAGAACCAGTTCTGGCATCTTCTGGTTTCCTTGGTGCCTGCACTCACACATGTGAATAGCCACAAATGGACATATATACATCAATAAAAATAAATTTTAATAAGAGGTTGACACCAAAAAAAAATCCTCTACGCTAGGGAATTGAAAGATCTTGGGGCTTCTGATGCTTACAGTTTTTCTCTTCTCTGTTCTGAGAACTGGGGACTTGGAATTCTACAAGGCTGCCTCTGTGTGGTAGAATTTCCACATAGAGTTGAGTTCCCGGGCTTCTGTGTGTATCTGTTTATGTTCCTCCTACTGTTAGCATGGCAAGCCACAGAAATGTAAGAAGGCCGCGGCAGACGCCACACTGCTAGGAAGCACCAACATACGCAAAAGCTAATTATATGTGGCATGACGGAATGTTCAACAGTGGTCAAGGGTATTCCCAACCAGCAATCCAGCAACTCATACATGGGATATGATTCAACCATACAGTCATTTCTTAAATGTTCTGTTTCTCCCGAGTGTGCATGTAGCATGCGTATCAAAATATTCCTTTACCAGTAAACAAATATTGCTAATAAACATCAGTTATCTCTTTGTACATTCTTTTGAAGGTTGGAAGTGTTGAGTAAAGGCATTTCAAGTGTTAGATATTTTCTAGTAGCTTTCTGCTGTTTTGTTAAAATGTCGGTGGGGTGGGGGGTTAGAGAAAGAAGAGGAGGAGCCAAGGGCTGAGAAGATGGCTCAGTCCATAAGGTGCTCGCCATGCAAACATGAGAACCCGAGTTCAATCCCCAGCACCCACGGCGTGCGTGTGTGGTAGTGTGTAAGCACAACCCTTGCACCAGAGACACAGACAGGCGTTAGCACACTTGGGACGTTCCCAGCCAACAAGAGACCCTGTCTCAAAGAAAGAAAACAAATACACAAATGACAACTGAGAAACAAGAGCTGCGGCTGTCACCTGGCCACCATATAGAAAAGGACCCCCCACAGACATGGCCTGATGAGACACACCTAGAATCCTAGCACTCCATCTGGGAGGCAGAGACAAGAGAATTGCAGCAACTGTGAAGCCAGCCTTGGCTACACAGTTGAGTTGCGGGCCAGCCTGGGCTACATATATTTCCCAAAGTGAAAATTATTCACACCCTTCACATCAAACATTTCAGATACTAACTCCTGTTAAAATACACCCAAGCCACCCTCTTTCCTCCTCCCAGATGCCTCAGAGCAAGACTAAGTCCATGCGTTTTCGACTAAGCTGCGTACTTAGACAATGGGGGAATGAGATTACATCTGAGCTTGTGGATTCTCTATCATGACCAAATGCCATTAAACTGAAGGACATTAGCTTTAAATTTTGGCCTAACTCTCAAAACCTTTAAATCACATATAGGAGCCAGGCCTGGAGGCATAGACCTGTGAGTCCATCTACTCTAGAGGCTGAAGCTAGGGGTTCACTAGTCTAAGGCCTGCTTGGTTAGAGAGTGAATTCAAAGCCAGTCTAGGTAACTTACTGAGATCCTGTCTCAAAATAAAAAGAAAGAAGACAGTTGGAAATACAGCTCAATAGTAGACTTGTCCAGAATCTTCCTAGTGAGGAACTAGGGTCATGCCTAAGCAGGGTACCTGCATGAAATTCCTCAGTGAGAGGTTAGGGGTGTGACTCAGTGGTAGAGCCCCTGCCTAGAATCCCCCACTGGGGGACTGGGGTGTGGCTCAGTGGTAGAGCCCCTGCCTAGAATCCCCCACTGGGGGAATGGGGTGTGGCTCAGTGGTAGAGTTCTTGCCTAGAATCCCCCAGTGAGGACCTGGGGTGTGGCTCAGTGATAGAGTTCTTGCCTATAATCCCTCAGGGAGGGGTTAGTTGTATGGTACAAGAATCTAGGTTAAATTCCCAGCACTCCAAAGGGGGAAAAATCAGATATATCAATCACTACGGACCCATTTTCCAAAAGGAAGTCAAATAAGACTTGGCACATTCCTGAACGTCACTGCTTTCTTTATGCCAGGTGAGTTTGTTAAACAGAAGATCCTGGGGCACACAGGCAAAAAGAACAGGCATTTGGTGTGGACGGTCACGGGACAGGGACTTCAGAGTCACCTTAGGTCTCATTAATTCACACTACATAATTCTCTTTTACACTTGCCCTTATCATGAAGAATTAAGGGCCTGCCATCTATTTCCATCTGACCCAAGGCATTCTTTTAAACGGGCTGTTGATCTTCTCTGGTGATGGACGGCTCCAAGCTGATGACATTTCAAATGGGCCTTGAGGGTACTGACAAAGGACCGTCCCTGTGTTCAGCCAGGGCACTCACTTCCAAGATCTACCCCAGGGGACATGAATAAGCCATTCTTAAGAGCCCAGTTTAATTCATTGGCATCTTGAAGGGAAGGTCGTTTCTTTGTCTCACTGGGAAGCCTAAATTCTTCGCTCTGGTCTTATAAAGGTCTATATACCTCTGCTTTAAGTAAATAGGATTATGAAATGTGAGGTGATGGGCCACACGAAGGAGCCATATGTCAGGATTCTGGGAGGATCTGCACTTCTACCTTGCCTCAGACTGTGGCTCCTAGCCCTTGGGGAGGAGGGCGAACGAGAGACAAATGCGTCTACCCCAAGCTGAAGGCCACGGTCTTTCTGGCTCAAGCAGGAGCATAATGGTGCCACGTGGAAGCAAGAGCTGATTCTTCAGCACTCCGTCGGTGCCCCCAACGTAAAGACGGATGAAGGGGAGGGGTAGAGTTCATCTGGCCTTCCTGGGAGTATCCCCATTCATAAAGCACAGTTTGTCAACCAAGTGGCAGGCAGAGTGGATGTCTGCAAAATGAACTAACTCTTAGGGGAAAATCCTTATTTGTCATCTTATGCCTCTGTATAACCGGACCTGCATAGGATTAAAATCAGGTGCATCAGGGAAAGCACAGAAAACCAACTACACACATTACCCTCTTCTGGTCTCTTCTGGAACTGCACCCAAAAGCACATGCCCATATATCCATCCATACACATACCAAAACCACATAATTTGAAATCTTTTTTAAAGAAAGAAGTAAACCATATGAGTGCAATTTAGATGGTTCAACTTGGTAAGTGGGAGGGTTTTCTGGTATTTATGAAGGCAACCAATGGAAAATAAATGAAGTAGGAAACAAAAAAAAGTAGTCCCCCCCCCAAAAAAAATAGGGCTGCTGAGGTGGCTTGACGCATAAATGTACACACTGCCAAGCCTCAAGACCTGAGTTTGGTCATTGGTGGTCATACCATGCACAGAATGGTCACACACAAATAAGTAAACATAAGACAATCTAGAAGTAAACAGACACTGTAAGAACAATGCTCTCCATACCCCACAGAGCCAACGAAGCAGGTTATCCAGAGACAATCGCAGAGCCTGCACAGTTCTGTGTTGGGCCTCTGTACACATGCTGTGGTTGTTTAGCCTGGGTTTTTTGTGCCACTCCTAACAGTGGGAGTAGGGGAGTCTCTGGCTCTTTTGCCTGCTCTTGGGACCCTTTTCCTCCTACTGGGTTGTCTCATCCAGCCTCAATGAGGGTTTGTGCCTAGTTGTGCTGCATCTTGTTAGGCCGTGTTCAATTAATATCATTGGGAAGCCCGCTCTTTTCTGAAAAGAAACGGAGGAACAATGGATCTAGAGGAGAGGGAAGGTGGGGTGGGGGCTGTGAGGAGTGGAGGGAGAGGAGGCTGCAATTGGGATGTATTGTATGAAAGAATAAATTTTGAACAATCCAAACAAGCAAATTAATTATTTTTTTTAAAAAAATAATGCTCTTACGAACATAAAAGGATTTAAATTTCTTAGATACTCACATCTTAAGGTTTTTGAGCCCCACTTCTCTTACCAATTAACCTTTCAAACTGTTTCTCCAATCTCATTAAACAATAGGCAGTGTGGCAGCTCCAGGGCTATTGGCAAAATACACACTAATCTTCATGGGGGTGGTGTGTTTCTTAACCGCTAATGGAAATAAGAACGCCCAAGGACCTCCGACCTGCATCCATCCACTGTTTTATAGCCTATGAAGTGCCATGTGGGGGCGGGGAGATGGCTCAGGCGGTAAAGTCCTTCCCAGACAGATGTGAAGATCCGAATTCAGATTCCCAACACCCACATTAAAAAGCCAGGTGTGGGGATATGTGTTTGTAATCCCAGCACGGGGAGGTGGAGACAAGAGGATTCCTGCAGCTACCTGGCCATCCTGTCTAAGCCAGTCTAGTCAAGGAGCTCCAGGTTCAATGAGACAGTTCCTTAAGAGTAAGGTAGAAAGCAATAAAACCCCTAGACACTGACCTCTGGTCTCCACAAGCAACCCTTCTTCACCCCTACACAAAAAAAACGAAACACGGCTAGGCATGGTACCTCATGTTGATAATCCTAGCACTAGGTAGAAGGACTGCTCCCAGTCTGAGGTCTGGGTGGTCTATTCTGTGGGACCCAAAGTTGCAAGAATTCCGAAACTCTAAATGAGACACTGTACCCTTCCCTTTGGCTATCAGGCTATTGCAACAATGTTCCCCGAGGAATTGAAATGTCCCCAGGAGTAATAGACCCAGAGAATGAAAGGGCTGAGGCCCGCTGCCAGTCACAGGGAAACATATCTCTCAGAAGGGATGCCACACAGTCATAATAACTTATCAGACCATCACCTTGCCAGAGAGACGGGAGCCCAGACAATTAATGGGCCAGTGATGACCAGGTGGGTCCACACCCCGACCGGAACTTCTTAGCTATGTAAACTCTTGCCCTCTATTTAAACCTAGACGGACTCTGGGCGAGGGAGGGCAGGGTCACTGGGGCATTTCATTCCTCTTTCTAGTGTGACCACGTGGAAAGCATGCCCTTTCTCTGTTTTTCATTACAACTTGTCTCTTTAATTGGCTTGATGAGGATAAGTGGTGGAGCCTGGCTTGTTAGGGTTGCCAGGGCTCTGGTCCTAATGACTCCATCAGCAGTGTGGACTGATGAACAACAGCCATAACTAGGTGTGGTGCCACACACCCATAAACCCAGTAACTGGTGGGTGAAGACAAGAACGCCAGGAGTTCCAAGCCATCCTCTCCCACAGAGCAAATGCAAGCCTGAGTTCAGTTCCCAGCACCCACACTGGGCAGCTGACAAATGTTGTAACTCCAGCTCTAGGAGAACCCAATGTCCTCTTCTTTTTCTTTTTAAGATTTATTTATTGTGCACAGTGTTTTGCCTGCACATATACCTGCAGGCCAGAAGAGGGCACCAGATCTCACTATGACATGGTTGTGAGGCACCATGTGGTTTCTGGGAATTGAACTCAGAACCTCTGGAAGAGCAAGCAGCCAGTGGTCTTAACCCCCGAGCCACCTTTCCAGGTTCCCCAATGCCCTCTTCTTAAGAACTATCACAGACATCTACACTCATGTGTGCGTGCGCACACATACTCACACACATACACACACAAATTAAAAATGATAAGAATAAATATTTTTAAAAACACCCCAAAAGCAACCAAACAACTAAGATAAAAGGTATGTGTTCAATGTCTTCACTAGGGAACAAATTTGAGGTCAGCTTGGGTGACAGGAGTCCCAGCCTAAAGTAACAGCCAATTAACTAACCAAAACTGTTGTAAGAGGATCCCTGCTGAGTACTTCCCCCTTGATAAGGAGGTGAAGGGAAGAGCCCTGCGCCTGGAGGGGTGTGTGTGAAAAGTTCCCAGCTGGGCCTCTGTTGACAGTCACTTAGCCCTCCCCTGTGTAATCCCCACACCACAGAGGGACTAGGGCTTCCCAGGCCTGTGACCGCCCCACCCCTCAGAACACTGTAAATGGCTTGAGGTCCTGAACCTCATAATACTCACTCGGACAGCAGAAGTGCTCACCACTTCCTTCACCTCCAGGGGGTGGAGACTCTTAGGGCAAACAAAGTTAGCTTAGTTCTGTGTCAATCCTTCAATCACTGGATTAGCTTGATGGTGGCAGAAGGGCTTCGTCTTTGTGTGGGCGTGGGGTGTGTGCATTTAAGTGCAGCGCCCCCAGAGGTGGGCTTCAGATGCCCTGGAGCCAGAGTTACAGGCAGCTGTGAGCCCACCTGATAGGGGTGCTGAAACCAAACTCAGGTCCTCCCAAGAGAAGCAAGGGCTTAACTGGAACACGAATCCAGCCCTTCCGGGACATTATAATTAAAGAGAAAAAGACCAGGCCAGGGAAGGCCAAGGGAAAATGGGATGGTATTCAAGGTCCTGGGATAGGCTTGAACTCTTAAGAGATGTATGTGTGCTTCTAAGATCCCATTTACCAGGAAGATCAAGAATTTTATGGCTAAACCATGTGCGGAAGTGCAGACGGTTACAGTGAAGGAAATATGCCTGACTAGGAGAGACAAAGAACATGTTTTCTTTCGTATGCAGAACACAGATCTCAAATATTTAAATTATTCATTTAAATCAGGTGGTTATCCATATGTGTGTGTGCATGTGTGCACATGTGTGTGGGCACACATGCACACACACATGATTCTAAAGGACTCTGAGGAAGACAAGGGAAAGGGAAGGTGATGGGTAACTGGGATTGCATAAGAGCAAATACAATGTAAAAAGCTCATAATAAAGCCCACTGTTTTCTATGCTAACTGTAAAAGCCATACAAAAAGGACATAATTTTAAAAAGCATGTTATGGTATAGTAGTTGGCTACTAAAATAACTCGAAGTCTCAGGAAACACCACCTTAAATTACTTCTGGAATGAGAAAACAGTGGAGTGATAAGAATCAGCAGACCAACAAAGAAAAGGTAAGGTAATGAGGGGCCCAGGAAGGGACTGGGTGGCTTGGTTGAGGGCTTAACTGCCCAGCATCACATAAACCAGGCATGGTGGCACTTGCCCAATAGTCCCAGCACTGCAGGAGGCTCTTCACAGGCCTGAAGCCAAGGCTGGCCTACGAGGTGAGTTCCAGGTCAGCCAGGGCTGTAGAGTGAGACCCTCTGCAAACCAAAAAAGCAAGCAAGCGAAGAGAAACAAAAAAGGAAAAGAAGGAGGACGAGAAGGGGAAAGGCAGAGGGGGGAGGAGGGGAGAAAAAGGAGGGAAAGTGGGAAAGAAGAAAAAGAAGAGTCCCTATTTTGTCTGTTGTTAGATTTCAACTCTGTGTTTTAGAGGGCATTCCTCGGCAGGGTTATCGTCCAGGCCCTCTGTGCTATTTTAGGAAAGGATGAAGTATCTGACCCATGCACGAGGCCTTTACAGCTAATGTGTGCCTAAACACTTTGGAAGGTGAGGACACTCAGGTTCCCACTGTATATCCCTCATCGGCCTGACCACTCAGGACTCAGAAAAGCTGAGGAGTAAGAACCAAGCACTTAAATAGATGTGGGCCACTCACTGGACCTCTGTGGGCAAGCTCCTCAGTATCAATGTGGTGCTCATGGTAGTGTCATACACCTTCAAAGCCTGCAGGGAGGAACTCTATAGCAAGTAGCCATAAAGGTCAGCTACCACCATCATCGTCTGAGAAACTTTAACAAAAAGAAAGCATGGAGGTGAGGCTCAACATTAGCATATCTGCCTAGAATCCCCCAGTGAGGGGCTGGGGTGTGGCTCAGTGGTAGAGCACCTGCCTAGAATCCCCCAGTGAGGGGCTGGGGTGTGGCTCAGTGGTAGAGCACCTGCCTAGAATCCCCCAGCAAGGGGCTGGGGAGATAGTGGAGTGGTACATACAGTACTTACCTAGACCCACCTCTCAATGAGAGGCTGGCTGGAGGTATGGCTCAGTGGCAGAACACAGGTCTAGGATGCCTGAGGTCCTGGAATCCATCTTAAGCACAGTGCACACACACACACACACACACACACACACACACACACACACACACACACACGAAGGAGGGGCGTATATGGGCGAGAGTTCAGCTAAGGTTGGCGCAATCCTCAGCTCAGTAATCCCTTTTCTACTGGAACATTCAACAACCCGAGGGCAGAGAGGAAGCAAAGCTGATGAACGCATCAGTACTGCGGTTGGTACTTGGCAGGTAGATTGACTAGAGTACTGGGGAAGGCATGTGGTAAGGGTACCTCCAAAATGACTGTCATTTAAGGTTTGAAAACTCCTAGGCAGCATTTCTTTAAAGATTAAAACTGGCTCAACAGCAATACCCCATCCAACAAACAAACAAAAACCAGGCATAACCAACCAGGAAGCCCAATCTCATATGGAACTAAAGATTATGAACAAGCAGGGTAGGTGCTGAAAGCTCTACAGAGACAGACGACAGACAGACAGAAAGACAGCTGGATATGGAGAGGTGGAGACTCATTTGATGTGTTTCTCCCTCCATCTGCACTCTAATTTTTAAGAGACATTTTGTCCTTTAGCTTGAGAAACAAAGGCAGGCATGGTGGTGGGCATCTGTAGTCCCAGCACTAGTGAGGAGGAGGCAGTAGGGTCAGGAATTCAAGGCTAGCCTGGCCAATCTCAAACACAACAAAATAAAAACAAACAAACAAACAAACAAGAGGCACGGAGAAGGCGCAGCACTCTGGATCAAGACTGACAACATGTGTGTGTGTGTGTGTACCTTGTTCATATCAGGATATCCGGGATGAGGATAGATCATGTCAAATGTACTTGTGAGAGAGACAGGAGTAAGGAACTTAGCGGGAGGAGAGAAGCTGCTGCTACTACAAATAACGCCATGTATTTGCTGGTGCGATGGCAGCAAGCTGTCATCTGAGAAGGGGGTCTAAAAAGCAGTTGCACACTGAAAACACAGCGACGGATGGTAGGCATCAACCATCTTCTTCCTTCTTTCCCCAATCCTCCCCCTCCTCTCATTATTATTTACGTGTGTGTGATAGAGACAAAGAGACAAAGAGAAAGAGAAGCAACAGGATCAGGACTTGGAAGGTCTGGCTTTTTGAGAAGTTTCTGTTGCTGATAAGATTGAATTTGCTGTCTTTATCACACACACACATTTTACATATATTTAGCTGATGCTCAGTTCTAATAGTTCTTGTAAGGAGAATACATTTAAATTGGGAAAGACAGGACACACGAGAGTCTCGGGATGCTCTGGGGAACTAGAAATGTCACCACTACCTGGTGACTTGCTATTTATCCAAGTTGGCGAGTTCCAGACTCCTCAGACACAGCTTGCATCTGAGACTCACCATTTTAACTTTCACTATTCAACTAAAACTACTTTATTTTTGTTTTACACGTATGGGTTGTTTTGCAGAATGTAGGTTTGTGCACTATGAGCGTGCAGTGCCCATAGAGTGTAGAAGAGGGCACTGGATCCCTGGAACCGGAATTACAGATTGTTGTCAATTGAAATGTGAGCACTGGGGACTAAACCCAGCTCACTGCCATCAGTAAGAGCAGCCAGTGCTCTGAATCATTAAGCCATCACTCCAGTCTCTTTATTATTTAGTTTTTGAGATTGAGGTTTCATACAGCTCAGGCTGGCCTCTAAATTCTTTATATAGCCAAGGCTAACCCTGAACTTCTGTTCTTCCTGCCTCCACTTCCCAAGCACTGTGTGTATTGGTACTTTTGGCTTCATGGAATGCTGGGGATGGAACCTAGGGCTCCCTGCATGATGGGCAAGACTCTACTAAGTGAGCGACATGCCCAGATCAAGGACCACTGCCTCTAGCAAACTAAGCCTTGGATGGTATTTACTCCTGAAGAACATCTAGAAAGGTTTGCCTGTTAGTGGTGTGCAGTGGTGCAAAACTGTAATACCAGTGCACAGGATGCTGAGGCAGGAGGATTGTGACTTCCAGGCAGGCTTGAACTATAAAGCGAGACTCTGTATCAAACCACTAGATGACTTGCTAAAACTTCGTTATTTATATATTGGGAGAAAAACTCAACCTATACTTTTACAGCCTTAAACTTGGCAAAATACTGCATGGGAGGATCAGTTATCTGAAGCCATGGCTGTCCACTAACCAGTCCAGTGTTGTACATGGTGGACGCCCATAAAGAATGAGCACAGGGAAGTAAGTGCTTTGTTTGCACAACAGCTACTGGTCATCATGGCCCATTTGCTCAGGGTGCGTGTCCTGTGTTGTGCTAACCTTTCACACAACGCAGCAGTGTCTGCCAACGTGGAAATGAGCAGAATAGCCTGCCTGTCTCTGAAGAGCCATCCAGAGAGTAAGCAAAGCACAACACTGTCTCCCTGTCCTCCCTGAGTGTGGCCCTTACTGTGAGCTTGGCATGCCAACCACCCTGCACTTGAGTAGGGTTCTTTATTAGGCTCGGTGGAACTAGGTTTGGAAAGCCATAGCTGCAAGGAAGACCGTGTCCAGTCCTAGGTGCGGTATCCCTCCCAGCAGATTCGACACAACTGGTGTCTTTGTGGGTGAGAGACATATGCACGTATGTGTTCTGTTCGTATGTGAGTCCAAGTGTATGCATGCCACGGCACACGGGATGTGAGGTGGTTGGAGGATAACCCCACCTTCTGTCTTGTTTGAGACAGTCTCTTACTGTTGCCACTGCCTATGCCAGGCCAGCTGGCAGGCAAGCTCCTGGGGGCTCCTCCCATCACCTCTTCCCATCTCGCTCCAGCATAGGAATGCTGGAATTACAGAGGTGCGCAGTTCACCTGGCTTTGCATGGTCCTGGGGATGCAAACTCAAGTCCTCACGCATGCGAAGCAAGCATTTTACCCACTGAGGCACCTCTCTAGCGCCAGGGCTTGTCTTCTCCCTCACTGAAGGGAGGTGAGGTGCTTTCAAGAGTTCACACCTAGTACTTTAACCTAACTCCAAAAACGCATGACAATGCATAGACCCTATTTGTTGTTTGGAATAGTATGGCTTTCACAGGGTGAGTCTGTGGGTGGTCTGAGCATTAAAAACACAAACCAATGAACAAAGAGCTGCACTGCTGGGCTGGGGGTGTAGCTGAGTTGGTGGAGTGCTGGGCTAACAAGCACGAAGCCTTGTGTTCCATCCCCAGCACCACACAAACTGGGTGCAAGCCCATAATCCCAGAGAGAAATAATCTCCGGAGGGAGAGGCAGGGCAGTCAGAGATTCAAAGTCATTTTCAGTTACATCAGGGGTTCCTTTTAGTGCTGAGGTCCTCGTTAGCGGAAACTGTGCCTTGGCAGTGTTCTATTGTTTGTATTATTATTGTATATGGGCACTGCCATGGGTGTGTCGAGGACAAAGGACAATTGATGGAGTCAGTTCTCTCCTGACACCTTTAATTTAGTTCTAGGGATTGAACTCAGGCTACCAGGCTTGCACAAGAGACACTTTGGTCAGCTGAACCATCTCACCAGCCCTTTCTTCTATCCTTTGAGACCAAGTATTTTAACTAGTGAAGCAACTCGCTCATCATGAACGAGACACAGGCTTGAATGACAAACCATATCCTCTAAGCATGCTGGGAGGATCTCAGCTGTCCTTCATCATCCCTCAATTATTAATTGAGACAACCTCGAGATAGAAAGACAGTACGATGGTTAATACTGACGGCCTACTTGGAAGCACCTAGGCTCGCTTAGGGGACAAACCTCTGTGCCTATCTGTGAGGGAGTTTCTAGACTGGATTAGCTGAGGTGAGAATATCTGTCAACCCTGAATATTGGCGGCACCATCCCATGGGGTCGTTGGTGAACAGAATGGGCAAAGTGAGGTGAGCGCCAGCATCCATCTCTCTCTGCTCCCTGATTGTGATGCCATGTGACCAGCTGCCACACGCTCCCGCCGCCATGACTTCCTGCCACACTGGACGATACCCTTGAACCGTGAGCCAAAGTAACCGCCGGCCCTTAAGCTGTGCTTGTCATGGTTCAAACATGGAATTGTTCATAGCT
>NC_022010.1:25984468-26062775 GCF_000317375.1 Microtus ochrogaster | reverse complement strand
GTAACCGCCGGCCCTTAAGCTGTGCTTGTCATGGTTCAAACATGGAATTGTTCATAGCTGTGAGAACAGTAACACAGATGGGGAAAGACAATGACCAATGACAGATGTAGGGGGTGGGTGTGAGAGCGTGTGCCCAAGGATGGCTTCTGCCACCATGCAATCATCACCAGCATCTGGGACCCCTCTCCCACAGTCCCAACCTCACCTGCCGTCAAACACAGCCGCCCACAGCCTCCCGCCTTCCTCATCTCGGGATGTCAATTGTTCAGCAGTGTGGAAATGACAGCCGCTTGTCACACTCCACATGAGAGGGCTCCCTCACTGAGGTAACTAGCAAGCCATTTCTAAAGCTGTCATTCTCTGGTGTCAGTGCAAGCCACTGTTCAAAGGTAAGCTCTGACACGAGCCAGGCAGCACTGTGACTGTTATTGCCACGGACTCTTCCATGCTGTGGCACCAGCGGCAGCAGCGAGCACCCAGGGTTTGTTTCACCCAATTATTTGTTTGTCATTCGGAAGCCCGGGATGTTGAGCAGGTATCGGGGAGGTATTTTTGGCCCACAGTACAGGCATCAGTATAATGAGGCCCTCAGGTAAAGGTCTGTTCTGTCAGTGAGGTGCTGGGGTGATGTGCCGGGGAGAAGCGTTGAGTATCAATTAGAATATTTGAATAAGATAAGGGAAGCAGGCAGGATGCTGAGAAGGCTCAAGAAGTTGGGCCTTAACTTTTCAAATGCCTCAAAATCCAAAGCGTAGGCAGTTTTCAAGTTGGCTTGGCAGCTGACGCAGATGGAGTTGGTGTGAGGGGCTGGCTGTCTTGCCTCAACTAAGGGTCTTCAGAAAGGAAGGAGGCTGGAAGCAGGTGTCAGTAGCACCCAGGGGTGCGCTCTGGGGGTGAAGACCTTGCTGAGTAGGGCAACAGATCACTGACTGTTCAGAAGGGGCCATGAAATGGGGCATCCTCTCAGCTAGTCGCCCAGATCTTTGCCTAGAGCTTCTTCTTCCTGGGAAACTATGAACCAAATTACATGTTTGGTATCCTGCGATGAGGGCACGATACAGGGGAGTTTAGACTCTCCATGTGGCTGACTGTAGGAAACAGACCCACAAAACTTAGTTGGTGGGCTGGTGAGATGGGGCTCAGAGGGTAAAGGCACTTGCCGCCAAGCCTGAGGACCTGAGTTCAAACTCTGGGATCCACCGGGTGAAGGTAAAGAGTTGACTCAGTCAGGTTGTCCTCTGCCCTCCGTACACACACTGTGGCACATGGGTACTGACAAACATACACACACAAATAAATGTAATAAAGCCTTAAAAAATTTTTTTTGTTTATAATAGTATGATAGTATACCACCAAAGCCCACAGGCAGGATTGGCCCGGCTCCTTGCACAGGAAATTGTCTCCGGGGTTCTCACTATGAAATTCTTTCTTCTTAGGGTTCTCAGCCACAGAAAGTAAGAGGGTCAGGGGTTGGGGAGATGGCTCAGCAGTTAACCGCTTGCCAGGCAACCATCACTAATACCACATAAATGACAGATGGATGCAGCAGCTGGCCTGTAATTCTAGCCCCAAAAGGAGGAGACGGGATCCCCAGAGCAAGCGGGCTAATAAGGACTAGCCACATAGGCAAGCTCTGGGTTTAATGAGAACCAGCCTTGAGGCAGAAAGTGGAAGATTCCTAGCATCATTCTCAGGCCTCCACATGAAAGTCTGGATCCCTGAGCATCCGGACACACACATTCCCTACACACATGTGCCCCCACACATGGAAACATGCATATCCACACATGCATACTGCACACATGAGAAAAGGGAATAAAAGGAAAAATAAGGGGTGTAGTCCAGAAAAGAGGGTGTTCCAACACAGACATCTTAGACAGGGCACAGAGAAAGTTAGTCAGGGGCCTCATTAATTCAGGCATAGCTTGTCATCTCCAGGAAACTTTCAAGAGATTCAAAGTAGTTGGGTCTAATGACATCTGCCTATAATCCCAGCACGCAGGAGGTGGAAGCAGGAAAACAAAGAGCTCAGCACGCACGTGGAGGTCAGAGGACAGCTTGCAAGAGTCAGTTGGCTACACAGTGAGTTGGAGGTCAGCCTGGGCTACATGCGAACCTGTACCAAAGTAGCCTGGTGTAGCCAGCCGTTCATGCCTGTAGTTCCAGCATCGGAGAAACTCAAGCAGGAAGATGGAGTTCAACACAAGCTAAAGGGGACCCTATCATGAAACAAAACAAAAGGGAACAAGGGAGCTGGAGAGGTGGCTCAGTGGGTAAGAGCACTTGCTGTTATTCCGGAGAATTTAAGTTGTGTTTCTGGCATCAACACAGACAGCTCAAAACCACCTGTAACTCCAGCTCCAGAACCCATACACATGAGGTACCCCTACATACATGTGCCCCCAGACATGGAAACATACACACCAAACACATGAAAAATGGGGAAAGGGTTTACAAAGGGGGGCTCTGATGCCCTCTTCTGGTTTCCGGGGCACCCACAAACATTTACCATTCACACACACACACACAAACACACATTTGTAAAAGAATAAAAATAAACACTTAGCTGGATGTGGTAGCGCAAATCTTTAATCCCAGCACTCAGGAGGCGGAGGGAAGTAAATCTCTGTGACTTTGAGGCCAGCCTGGTCTACATACCAAGTTCCAGGCTAGCCAGGGCTATCCAGTGAGAACTTATCTTAACAGAAACAACAAAATTCTTTAAAACAAAACCAAGCAAACAAAAAAAAAAAAAACCTCAGTCTATATCCTTTAATCAGCTAATAAATTTATTTTTGTAGCGCTGAGATGTGAACCTGAGATCTCGAGCATGCCAGATGAATGCTCTACCACTCTCTAGTCCGGGATTTTTCTTAAAAACTTTCCCCTAATAGAGTAGATATGAGAAGGGGCAAACAGAGGTAAAAGTCTAACACTCGGTAGATGCAGCACGGAAAGACTGAAGTCAGTATTAATGGTTCCCGTGGAGCGACGGCAAAGCAGGGTGATCCAGCCATCAGACCTGGATTAACTCGGGAAGAATCGGGGCTCTCACGGCTGGACGGACGCCTGAGGTGTGCTGCCAGCTCTTGATGGATGGAGGTGGTGACATTCTTTCCCTGATCCTCAACAGCCCCTGCCGGCCTCATTTCAATTCTCAGTGGGACCATGAGTCACCTCCTGGAAACAGAAGCTGCCTAGCCACGGCCCCTGGGGTGCTCTTAGGCAGGACTTTCTCCTTCCATCTAATCCCCCCCCCTGCTCCCCCACCCCTTCCTAGTCTAGAAGGGAGGGCGCCCAGCCCAGGAAAAGGTCTTAGGCAGGACAGTCCGCCCACTTGAGAACTCAAGTACAAAAGGAAGTCTGCACCTAAGCACTTTTATATACAGAGGGGTTCTGTAAATATTTATAAGCCGATAAAATGCTTCCTCTAACACCATCCAACACGGAGACAGGCAGACACTGCGTTGTTATTTCTCTTCAGAAGGCCATGAGCCTAACAGCTGGGTTTTTATGGAGAACCTCTGCCCTCTTATCCCCACCTTCCTCCACCAGTGTGTTCATGTGTCCCATACACGTGTGTGCACGGGTGTGCAAGCCAGAGAATCTCAGCTAGCACTCTCCGGGCACCATGCACCTTTTTACTTCTTAGAAACCATGCTTACTTGTGTGTGTGTGTGGGGGGGGGAGGCATGCATGACAGGGTACAGGTGTGGAGGTCAATGGTTCTCTTCTTCCATCCACCACGGGACTCTGGGGGATCAAGGCTTCAGGCTTGGCAGCGACTGCTGGACCATTTCATAGGCCCCGCCTTTTGTTCTTTATTGAGACAGGATCTGACTTGCCAAGTGAGCCAGACTGACTGGCCAGGGAACCCCCAGGGGTCATTCGTCTAAAACTTCTTTTTAAGTGGGTTCTGGGGAATCAAACTCGGGTTCGCCAAGCACTTTATTAACCAAGCCATCTCCCCACCTCCCCTCTTTTCTTCCCTGCTAAAGTTCATTCAATCTCCCCTCACCTGTAAGATCTTTCTTGTAAAGATGGGGCCCACACTAGAAATACCAGCACTAGGGAGTCTAAGTCAGAATTGTTCCAAGTTCAGGGCAAGCCTGGTCTCCACAATGAGTTTCGGGTCTTCATAACGAGACCCGATCTCAAAGACTCCCAAGGTGCAACCTCTCCTCAGAGAAGAGGTGTAATTTTCTCTATAAGTCCTCACAAATTCAAGACTGAAACCATAGGGATGGCTCCCCGAGTTCAGTCCTTTGCAGTTCAGGTTACTGACAATGCCATTCACTCAGCTCAGATGCAGACACTTTGGACTCCCAGAACCTAGAATCTTCCACCACCCACAGTCTGGTCTTTAGATCCAGAGGAAGCTACAGGAATTGCTTCCTTCGGAGGCGGTGTCTGAAACTGGCTCTCGCGTAGCCCAAGCAGTCGAGGGTGGACCTGAACTTTGGATCTCCCTGCTTCCAACTTCCTAGTGCCGGGATCAGAAGGGTGCCTCTTCATGTGGTTTATGTGATTCTTGGGACCCAAGCCAGGGCTTTGTGCATGACAGGTAAGCACTCCGCCAGCTGAGGCGCATCTACAGCCCAAGCTCGAGTCCCCTGTCTGACTGCGGCTTTGCAGTGTGGCCCTATGCAGATCCTCAGGCTGTTCCCTGGAATACTGGCGATTATTTAACAATTTAACAAGGCCACTATGTGTGCATGTACGTATATGTGTTCTTATGTGTGGAGAGGGCCAGAGGTCAAAATAGAGTATCATCTTTTATTACTATCTACCTTATTTGCCGGGCAGTGGTGGCGCACACCTTCAATTCCAGCACTTGGGAGGCAGAGGCAGGCGGATCGCTATGAGTTTGAGACCAGCTTGGTCCAGAACTTAGAGCAAATTCTAGGACAGCCAGGCTACCCAGAGAAACCCTGCCTTGAAAAACAGACAAATGGGGGTGGGGGTTGGAGGGGGGAGCCTGGAGAGATGGTTCAGCAGCAAAGAATGCTGGCTGTTCTTCCAGGTGTAATTCCCAGCACCCACAGGGCAGCTCACAACTGTCTGCAGCTCTAGTTCCAGGGGAACCAACACCCTCACACAGACATGCATGCAAATAAAACACCATTGCACATAAAGTAAAATTTAAAAGAGAAGCAAGCAAAAGGAAACTAACCACCTTAAGATTCACTTTGTGTGTGTGTGTGTGTGTGTGTGTGTGTGTGTGTGTGTGAGAGAGAGAGAGAGAGAGAGAGAGAGAGAGAGAGAGAGAGAGAGAGAGAGTGTGCAAGTGCATGTACCTTGGAGCACATGGAGGCCAGAAGATTTGGTGCTGCAATAACAGGCATATGTTGGATACCTGGCTTGTTACAGAGGCCCCAAATTCAAATTCTGCTATTTTTTTTTCTTAATGTAGGTCCTAAAGATAAACCCAGGTCCTCTCGTGTGCATGACAAGCACTTTCTTAACCAAGCTCTCTCCCCAGCCCTCACCCACTGACATCATTTGTTTAATAGCTGACAAATCTGATTACAGGACTCCATGTCAAACCTTTCTTCCGGATGAACTTTATGGATAAGGAAGCCTCAGATATCGGCTCAAGCTGTCCAGCAACAGTAGGGTTCTCTCGGGGCCAGGAGATTTCCTCTGGGAAACCCTTTCCCTTCTCCAGGCAGAAAATGAGAAAATGATGTCATCAGGGCCAAAATTAGGTTTTAGTGTTACTTTGTTGAGAGATGTGAAAGGTGACAGATAAGAGGGCGAGAATGTTTTCCAAGTGGCTTTCAAAGGCGGCCAAATATAACCGCTTCCCACATCAGTCTATTAAGGGGAGCACTTGAGACATCTCCCTCTTCAAAAGGACTCTCAGAGAAAGCCATAGTGTGCTCCCAACCTCCTCCTTTGTACGGGGAGTCTTATGCGGGTCAGGCAAGCAGATCGGCAGTGTGTGCAGGGACGGAATGCCGCCACCTCCTCCCGCCTGGCAAAGCACTGGGAGCTGAGCTGCTATGGAAATGCCCCTGCTGGAAAATACTAGCTCACTACTAATAAAGCTGGGCTGGGAAGGAGACCAGGGCACAAGAAGCAAAGGATTGCTCTGAAGACACACGAAGATGCTAGGTCACAAAGCTGGCTGAGTTCTGTCAACTTGCCACAGCGTAGAACCATCTGAGAAGCGCGTCTCCATGGAGGGATTGCACAGAGCAGGCTGGCCTGTGGGTATGTCTGAATGAGACCGTCTTGCCTGCTAATCTGACTCAGCCCACTGTGGGTGGCACCATTCCCTGGGCAGGGGATCCTGTGTTGTATGGTGTAGAGGAGGCTGGCCGAAAGTGGGCAGGTGGCACGGGAACACTCATTCCTCTCTGCTCTAGATTGTGGACCTGGTGGGGAACCAGTTTCCTCTATGGTTTCCTTACAAAGATGAACTGTCACCTGGAATAATTAAGTCAAATAAGCCCCTTCCTCCCCTAAACTGCACTTTCCCTGGGTATTTTTATCAAAGGCATAAAATGAAACTAGGACAGTAGTTAAGAAAATGAGGTATGCTGGGGCTCCCCTGTAATCATAGTACTGGGGAGGCTGAGGCAGGAGGGTCAGTGCTTGTTCAAGGGCAGCCTAGACTATAAGAGAGCCTGTCTCAACTCATCTTTCTAAGGGTGGGGCAACTGGAGGTGCCTTAGGTTGAACCCTGAAGCAAGAGCCTGAAGATGATAATCAGGGTTACCTTTGACCAGATAATAATTAGGCACCTAGAGGTGTTGGGAAATCCCAAGAGCACCTCCATCAGGTTCAAGTGTCTAGTAACCACAGGGGACATCAATCACCTTGGGAAGGTGTGGGAGAAAGATAAAAATGGATAACTCTCCTGGATGTGGTCCTGACCAGTGTCCTCCCAGATTACCCAGTCTTCCCAGGGTTTTCAGTACTGGTCATTCTGTTCTGTACCCTCTTAAGGAAAGACACCCACCTTTCCTGTTCGGTTCTCTGCTGCAATGGCAGGGCTGGCTACAATTCAAGACTGGAAAGCATACTCCCTGGAGCCAGGGGGACCTGTGTCTTAAAAGCACTGTCACTTTGAGTCACGTGGCTTTTCGGACTCTCCGAGTCCTCACTGGACAAATGAACGACTTTCACAGAGCAGTGATGGCTGAAGACAGAAGGCCACTCCTGAGGGCCGTAAGACGGCTCAGCGGGCAAAGGCACTTGCCACCAAGCCGGAGGGACTAACTCCCTCAAGCTGCCCTCTGACCTCCACAAACACACTATGGCACACAAGCACCCAGAACAAATAAAATTTAATAATAAAAAGTAAGTCCTTAATAAATGCCACCTATGCCTATTGTACGTAACATCTCTAAGTTGGAACCCCTTCCTCCCTTCCTTCCACCTCTCTCCCTCTTTTCATATTTTTTTCTTATTTTTTGTTCTTCTGAAACAGGCTAGCCTGGAACTTGTGTCAATCCTCCTGCATCAGCCTCCCAGGTACTGGGATTACAGGCATGTGTACATAAGTATTTTTGGTTTTCTAAGATAGAACCTTACTATGGAGCCCTGGTACCCCATAGCTCAGTCTGACCTAAAACTCACAGCAATCCTCCTGCCATAGCCTCCCAAATGCTGAGATTACAGGCATGCATCACCATTATCTTCTGGGCAGGAAGTCTAGATGATGTCATGCATATAAAATGCTTTAGCCAGTATATAATTAGATCAAGGTACATGGTAGGCTGGGCACTTTAATATATAATTACTTCATTGTAGTACCACAATAGCTCTATGAGACGGGTTTGATTACTCCCATTTTATAGGAAGAAAATAAAAATGGCGATGCCCCAGACCCCTCTTCGGGTAAGTGTTGAAGCTGGGAGTCTCTAATACAAGCCCACATGTGAAGCTGGCCAGGGCGCCACAGCTCCTACTACCCTGCTGCCAGCTGTCTCCTCTGCATCCAAGTGTGCCAGGTCAACCTTCCTCAGATTAATTCTGTGGAGCCTGGCCAGTCCACCATCAGTTCCCTGAACACCCTGGAGGTCAGGATCCTAAACGCCTCTTCTGTACTCCTTCAAAGAGCAGAGGCATAAAGAAAAAAAAAAAGAAAGGGCCATGAAAGGAGGGGAAGAGACAAGAAAGCCATAGGAAATAAGTGACATAACAACAGAATGGGAGACTCTCTGGGGGGAGGGGGGAGGAAAAAGACCAGCAACTAGAGAGGTGGGTAAGGGAGCGGAAAGTAAAATGGTCCGGGTGCGTCCAAAACCCGCAGTGTAGAGGCTGAGGGTGGAGCTCCATTGACAGTATACACCAGGCATACACAAGACCCTGAGTTCTGCACAAACTGAACACTACGGTGTGATCCTAGCACTTGGGAAGCCGAGGCAGAAGGTTCAGGAGTTCACAGTGCTTGCTACAGATCAAATTTAAAGTCAGCCTGGACTGTGTGAGATCGTATCTCCAAAAACAAACCACCGGGCCAATGAGATGGCTCAGCGGTTGGGGGTGCCTGCTGCCCAGCCTGATCTCCTGATCCCCTGATCTACAAGGTAGGAAAGAACCCAACTCCTGCAAGTTGTCCTCTGACGTCCACACTAGTGTCCCGCTACACGTGCATGCACACACACAAATGCAATTTTTAAAAAGGCAAATAGACAAGAAAATCTAAGGAAATTTCTCAGCTAACCAAAAAAAAAAAAAAAAGTATCAAAAGCAAAATTCAAAGCTGGCAGTGGTGGTGCACGCGCCTTTAATCCCAGCACTTAGGGGGCAGAGACAGAGCTCTGTGACTCTGAGGCCAGCCTGGTCTACAGAGTGAGTTCCAGGACAGCCAGGACTACAGAGAAACAAACAAATGGGTAAATACAAGGAAGCAATTAGTTTTATGAGGACTGAATGGACTTACACTTAATACGGATTAAGCAAAGTGGCCAGAGGGAAACAGATCTACGCAAGAGCCTGATGGCTTTATTTCAGAACTATGGAAACCATGCCCATCTAGTTGCAGTCACCCAGAAAGTCAGCCAGACAGATGGCCCAGTCAGAGGGTAGTACAGCTTACTACTCGTTAGCTCATGACTACCTGTAACTTCAGCTCCAGAGGAACCAACACCGTTTTTGTTCCCGGGGCACTGTACTGTATACACACACACACACACACACACACACACACACACACACACACACACACACTAGCTTCCTGGGCTGGCTGTGTCACCAAGTCAATGTTTGCTTTCCTTTCTTCTAAAGTACATCTTTGCTCCCTCCCTCCTGCCCTCCCTGTGGGAGGCCCTTACTCCCTTCTGGATAGGCCAGGTAGCCACTGGTTTTGGCCAATGAAGTACGTGGAAGAGCAAAACACGGCCATGCAAGCTGAAACTTGAGGATGTGTCTAGAAATGCTCTAGGGTGTGTCCCTGTTCCTTCCTGTCTCCAAAGACAAGTGTCGCAAAGGGACTTGATTCTCGGCCCAGTCTCGGAATAAGGACAGAAGGGTATCGGCTGAAGCGTTATGCTCAATACCGAAGCAGGCTAACAGAGTGCCCAGAACTGAAGTGAAGAGGCAGAGTCGATACAGGGCCGCTGCTGTGTCCTCCCTCATGGATGGGTTCAACACAAAAGCCTATCTGACATGGAGGGTCTCTGCCCTAAGTTACCAATAACAAGTACGCCTCTATTTCCCAACTCCTGGCTTCACTCTAATTGGTGTTCTGTAGTGTGAGGGTTAATAATGGTTGTCAACTTGACGAGCTCTAGAGTCATCTAGAAAACAAACTGCTGCACATGGCTGTGTGTGATAGCTTCCAGATTAGGTATTAAGGGGTTCAAGACAGACTAGAAAGAAGAAAGAGGGCTGAAGAGATGGGTTTAAAGTGCTTGCTGCTTGCTAACCCTGACAACCCAAGTTCAATCCCCTGTGTCTCACGTGGTGGAAGAAGAGAAGCTATTCCTGCGAGTGACCTGCTAACCTCCACACGCAGGCTGAGACACTTGCAAGCCCACACATGTACATACGAGCACACAAAAACAGAAGGAAGGAAATAGAGGCAGTATGTTTGAAAAAGAGAAACGGAGCTGAGCACCAGCGTCCAGCTCTCTCTGCTTCCTGACTCCAAGTGCAGTGTGACCAGCCGCCTCCTGCTCCTGTCCCCTGCTTTCTGGAACTACCATGTTGGACTGTAATCTTGAATCATGAGCCAAAATAAACCATCCCTTAGGCTGCTTTGATTGGGTCTGTCCTGGCTAGTTTTATGTCAACTTGACCCAAGCTAAAGTCATTTGAAAGGAGGAAATCTCAATTGAGAAAATGCCTTTGTAAGATCTGGCTGTAAGACATGTTCTTCATTAGTGTTTGTTTAGGAAGGATCCAGCCCATTTGGGTGGTGCCATCCTTGGGCTGGTGGTCCTGGGTTCTATAAGAAAGCAGGCTGAGCAAGCCATGGGAAGCAAGACAGTAAGCAGCACTGCTCCAAGGCCTCTACATCAGCTCCTGTCTCCAGGTTCCTGCCCCGTTTGAGTGCTTGTTCTGACTCCCCTCAGTGACTGACCATCACCTGGAAGAATAAGGGAAATAAACTCCTTCCACCCCAGGTTGTTGCTGGTACAATGTTTCACTATAGCAATGATAACCCTAAGACAAGGTCTTCTGTTGAAGGAACAAAAAAGTAACTGATAGAGACTGCTACGTAGATATCAGCAAGATTAGGGGACAGGAAGGCAGGACTGCTTGCTCCCGGAAAACCACCAGCCTGGAAAACCAAGGGCTGGAACTACAGCACTCTACTGATGAGACCAATGGGATCTGAGTTGTATTTCTGGTCCTGGGAGAAGTGGCACCCTGGAAGGCCTGGAAGGTCATTAATTGTTGAGTATCTAAACCTAGTTTCAGAAGGCCTAAGCATTTACCATTACTAGCTAGCTAGTTCTTAGTGTTAAAGAACAAGAGTGTCTCACTGCCTGCTGCTGTAAGAGATAGTCCACGTAAGACTGTGAATCACCTGGCCAAGAAAACTATCTATCGAGAGATGTTAGAAATAGCAAGAAAGCAGGCGGGGGTGGAGGGGTGGCACACGCCTTTAATCCCAGCACTTGGGAGGCAGAGGCAGGCAGATCTCTGTGAGTTTGAGGCCAGCCTGATCTAGAAAATGAGTTCCAGGACTGTTAAACAGAGAAACCCTGATTCGGAAAAAGAAAAAAAAAATCTTGGGAAACCTGCCTGTGGTGTATATCTGGACATGGGTCTCGCTGGATACAAGCCACCCTCACGGCTTAAGAACCTGTCTTCCATTACTCTACAGTAAAGTCTGCGCGTCTTCTATGCTATGACTCTACGAGTCTCCTCTGGATTCTCTCTATGGAGATCATAAAGACTAGGGAGTCAAGGGGAGCTCAGAACAAGATCTGGGTGGCTTTGGGAGGTTTGCCCAAATGGAAAGTTTTGCTACATTAGCCCCATAGAGTCCCAGGAGAGTGCAACACAGGGGACTAGCTTCTTCCACTCCTATCTGCAGGCTTCACAGGGGCTTGTGGAAAATCATTTCCAGGAGGAGCGGCAGCCCCACAGCCCCTTAGGATCTCCAAACACCCAGTCATGGAAATGCGGTCTCCTGGTAAATCCAGCAAAACTGAGTTAATCCTGGGGAGTCACCTCCGGGGCTGGAGGGGCTCGGGAGGAGTCACAGAAAAAGGGAGAGCTGGACTGGAGGGCTGGCTCAGTTGGTAAAATGCTGAGTTTAAGCTCCTAAACCCTTAAGGGGGGGGGGGGGGAGCTAGGCATGATGGCACAGGCTTGTAATCATAGCACTGAAAGAACTGGTGGGGTGGAGACAGCTGGGTCTCTGGGGTCAACTGGCCAGTTAGCCTAGCCTATCTGCAATAAGCCCACAGCACTAGCGAGAGAGAGACCATGACTCAAAAAACAAAACCAAACAAACAGAAAAGCAAAAACAAAAAACCCAAACAAGGTGGGGCTGGAGATAGGACTGGGTGGGTAAAATGATTGTCCGGCAAGTACAAGGACCTGATTTTGGATCCCCAGACCTCCTGTAAAGCTAGATGTGGTAGTGTGTGTCTATAATCCCCCGGCCCCTGTGGGTGAGATGAGAGACAGAGACGGGAGAATCCCTTGAAAGCACGTAAGTAACTAGCCGGATGTCCAAAGTGATAAACAAGAGACCCTGTCTCAAACAAAGTGGGCAGTAAACACTGAACTGACAACTAAGGCTGCCACACATATGACACTCTCTAAGATATGGTACTCATGCCCCACCCCCCACACACATGCACACACACAAAACGCAGGTACATACCAATTGAAAGACTGCGAACTCAAGACAAGGTTTTCCCTGGTGGATTCAAGAATTAAATTCTCTCCCAACAAGAACTGCCCCTACTTTTCAAAGCATAGACCAGGACAAGGAGGTAAAAGTGGTTTGATGTTCACTCCAGGCTAACTAAAGACAGCTGAGTGAAAGGTTCAGGCACCATGAAATTAATAAGGTCACCGCTGCACTCTCTCTGTTGCAGGTTCAGGAATAAATTGGGGAGAAATCTGTGATGCCCAGAGAGCAGCCAGCTCAAGTGTGAATCTATCATTTTCTCCACTGACGTCTTCTAGCATTTTCTTTCACAGTATATTTACCGGATTCCTAGCTTGCCAAAGTTGCTTCCGAAGCCTGAGTGGCACTGGGTTCTTAAGAGACATCGAGACCAATTTTGTTTGCTAAATAAATTCCAGGGTAGAACACTCTGACTTAGGCCCAGGCCAGGCAATGGTTCTTACGTAAGCTGTAAAACAATAGTTTTTATCTTCTCTGGGGGACTCACTGCATGTGTGTGTGCATGTGTATACGCGTGTGTATTTTACTGCCAAAAGAAAATAAATGGAATCAGCACACACATGATAACGCGCTCTTTGCTAACTCATACTAATTGCTGGGCTAATTGATGTTTGTTGAACTTTCTCCGTTTCATTGAGTGATTAGGTACAAGGCTAACAGTTGACATCTGTAGGCGCTTAACTGGCGTCTGTAATTACTGTTAATGTTAAATAATTGTTAGTTAATTGGAGTGGTAACTGACTGAATGGAATCCAGATTGTGGAGCAGAAAAGAAACCTAGTTAAATAAACATACATTTTTGGGAGAAAACAACATGTTTTTCTCCCCCCTGTAGATGTCAGAAACTGGAAATTACCCAGAAGCATGGGATAGCCCACAGGCTTTCCTGTAGGAAGAACCCAGAAGCATGGGATAGCCCACAGTCTTTCCTTTAGGAAGGAAGCCACACCTGGGGCTGGAAGAAGTGTTAGGAAGCCTCACTAAAGAGGAAGGAGGCTTTGGTCTTCAACACCTTTCGGTGCCTGTCTGCAACACAGACTTGGTGTTTTAATAGCAATCATTGTTATCACAATGGCCTGCTGTAATTGCCTTCCTCTCCCAGGAAACCAGACACTAGACCAGTGTCTAAAGGAAAAACACTGCATACCCATACCCATGAATGGGCTGAAGGGGGCTGAGGAGCTGTCAAGCTTTTCTGGCAAAACTGCTGGGTGTAAGGGAAACTATTTCAGACAGAGGATGCAGAACTACCCAATAGAGGAAGTGAAGGGCTTTCTAGTGGGCTCAGAAACAAAACAGAGTGTCTGAACGGTCATGAAAAGAATTTGCTAGGGGCTGGAGAGATGACCCAGCTGGTAAGGTGCTTGCCACACAACAGGCACAGAGTTCGGATCCCCAGCACCTACACTGAAGTGGAAGGTGTGGTGAAGCTCTCCGTAATTAGCCCTGGGGAGACAGAGACTGGTGGATCCCTGGGACTTACTGGCTAATCGGTGCAGCCAGACTCACCGAGAGACTTCGTCTCAAAACAAAAGGTGGAGAGCAATTGAGAAAAATACTGAACATCGATTTCTGGCCTCTACATCCACAGACATACGATGTATTGCGTAGTGACGGGTTCCCCAGTGGTCACGGGAAATGCATGATCTGAGGAGCTGGCCTTCTTCCTTCTGCAAGGTGGTAGGGTGGCCAATGCTGGACCTTCAAATACCACCTTAGATGTTTTCAATGACTTACAACTAAATGCTTGCAGTGGGATCTAACTCCTGCTTCTATTTCCTCTTCCTGCCCACCCACAAGTCCCTCAGAGGGCCGGGGGCAGTGGCTGGATAAAATGGCTGGATAAATGTATTGATTGAGTGATGAGGCTGGGTAGATGGTTGAGTAAGAAGGCTGGGGAGATGGCTGTAAACTAACCATACAAGCATGAGGACCTGAGTTTGATGCCCAGCACCCATATAAAAGTTATTCATCCCAGCCCTAGGAAGATGAAGACAGGAGAGGGGCCCCAGCCACCTAGCCTCATCTGTGAGCTCCAGGGCCGGTGAGAAAGCCAGTCTCACACAATACGGTGGAGAATGGGCAGGAAAGACACCAGCAAAGACGTCTGGCTTCCACACGTGCGTACACACTTGTGTATCCAGAGAGAAACACTTTCTCCCCACGTGGAATATTTCTGGTCTCCCGCTGGTAATTTTACACTAGCAGGACAAGGCATCTGTTTCCCAGAATTCTCTAGGAATAATTCTATACAAGAGCTTCTGTCTGTGAGAGTCAGACTTCCACAGGAAGGCCAATTTCCATGACAAAGGGGGCCTGATTGCGTGCTATTTGTGGTTTGGGGTGGGAGAAGAACGAACTACTTCTAACTCCTTTGTCTCACATCAAGCACCAATTACCCTTCAACACTATTTAATTCTCCACATGTAAGACATTTCTATCTCTCAAAACCCCAAGAAAGCCAGTTCTGAAACAGCACACACACACACACTCCCCCCAAGGGAGAAAAATTAAAAAATGAATATTCTGCCTTCTCCTTATCTGGGATTTCAGAGTCGATAAAAACAGAACTCATTTGAAGAGACTAAACTTGGCTCAGTTTACTGTGACACCCATCAGGTTTGAAACTGACATGACAGTCTTTCTTACTCTAACCCCAAAACACCCTAAGGGGTGGTAACATGGGCTCCTGTGTCCATGATAAAGAGGTATTAAGTTTTAAATCATATTTCCCTCCTTAAGCTACTCCACAATCAACTGTATTGTTTTTTAGGTGTGTAACTACTTTAGGGGAGGGACTTTACTCAAGACACAATGTTGCCTTTTTTTATTTAAAGAATCCTCTTCCTTCAACTAACAAGTACAGATAACACTGTTGCTTATTAGAAACTTACTATGTGTGAAGTTGCTTGCAATACCTTAGTTTCTCTATTTTGGAGACAGGACCTCTGGTTGGTTTTGGTCTCATTTTATAACTCATTATATTGCAGAGGGTGATCTCAGATTTCTGGCCCTCCTGTCTCTACCACCTCTAGGGTACTGAGATTCCAGGTATGAGCCACCACACCTAGCTTATACAGAGCCATGCATGGAAAGCAGGGTTCGCCTCATACTAGGTAAGCACATACCCATCAAGCCACACCCCCAGCCCCGGAGGTATGTTTGGGTCTCATCTCAGATCTCAGAGGCAGTCTCTGATGTTGATCAAAGCAAACCACCAGAATCATTCAACAAACCTCTATCAGTCACTTTCCTGTTGCTATGCTAAACACCGTGACCAAGGCGACTTGGAGAAAAGTTTATTTGGGTTTAGGGTTCTAGAAGGATGAGAGCCATGTTGGTGGAGAGGCACAGTTGCAAGGAGCAAGCATGGTGGCTGAAGCAGGCTGTTGAGAGGTCACATCATCCTTTACCACAAGCTCGAAACAAGACAGCCCATGCTAGAAGTGGCATGAGGCTTTTAATCTCAAAGGCCACAACCCCATACCTCTCAAACACTGCCACCGACTGGAGACCAGGTTTTAAAATGGAGGCAGTTCTCATTTAAACCACTACAGGGACCCCTCTTGACTGTGTCCCACTGGGCAACCCCAGAAAAGGGTGTGCCTCTAGTCAGTATGCTGAGGCCTTGAAGAGTTCAGGGTGATCAAGCATTCCATCTGGGATGCCCATTAGAATTCCCCACATTTGGTGCTGGAGAGAAAGTAGGATTCTGCCTAGCTGGTGGGTAGTGGGACACTGGTCCTTCACTTTCCTGAGGACAAGCCATGCTCATCACAGGATTCGGAGGCCTCTACCCTCCCGAGATTATTCCCCACCACCACCCTCACAGACACCCTTAGAGAGTTACAGCTTCTCTTCAAACTAGCTCGGGGGATATTCCCTAACAGGATCTAAGTCTCCACCGTGGGACTGCTGTATTTTGACTTTAAAAAAAGAAAGAAAGGAAGAAAAAACAAAACACCTCTGGGCATAACAGGATCATCCCACATCCAGTTTGGAGCAGCGCTTACCTCGTCTGGTAGCCATGGCAACTTACTGATGGGGAACAATATACAGTGGTAGCTAGGTCTTTTGGTGATTGTCAGCCGAGCTGTTAACAGCCTTAGTAGGAGGCTAGGAGGGTCAAAGGACCTCATCCAGGGATTTAGCCATTACTCCCTTCAGCCACAAGGGATCATGGAGGATTGGGAGACTCCATCGTCATCCATGATAAGGTGGGATTTTGTGGTGATGTAGCTGCTCTAGGGTCACAGACATTCCAGCAAATAATCCCTCATCTGTGTTTTGTAAGTAAGGCCAATAAACGAATTAGTTCACCAAGTAGGACCTTGGTGAATCCTTCATTACTCTGGTCAGTTGTTGGTGCCCTATCGAGTGTAGACATTTATCCATGTCAGCCCAGGAGAAGTTAATGAAGCAGGCACGAAGGTGGGTGTGTCTGTGGGAGTGTGTGTGTGTGTGTGTCAGTCAAACACACTTCTTGCATGCTCTCCCTGCAGCCTGCCTTGGCTTCAGGAGGAGTCCTGGGAGAGGGACTGTGAGGCGAAAGGAGGTCCTCCTCTCCTAGCTGAGACAGGCCCCACAACCAGGCTGGGAGGAAGCAGACAGGACTCATCACTTCTCCTTCCTTGCCTTCTCCAGGAGGCTCTGCTCTACAGAGACTGAAGGGTTGGGATGAGGTTAATCCTCTTGGCACCTGCCTACATACCCAGGAGGCCAAACTGCAGAGGAGCAGCTATGGGAAGTGAGAAATGATAACAGGAAAAGGAGAGATGGCTCAGCAGTTGACTGCATCCTGCTCTTTAGAGGCTCTGATTCCCAGAACCCACCTCGGGCAGCTCAAAATCACCGGTAACTCCAGCTACAGGTGATTCGATGCCCTCTTCTGGCCTCTTTTGGCACTGTATCCATGTACATAAACCCATTCACAGATAAATAATTAAAAATAAAAAGTAAATCCTAAAGGAGGGGCAGCCTGGTCTACAAAGTGAGTTCCAGGACAGCCAGAGCTGAGAAACCCTGTCTTGACAAACCAAATAAAACAACAGTAATAGTTATTACTATTAATAGGTAGTGGTGGTATATTCCTTTAATCCCAGCACTTGGAAGGTAGAGGCAGACAGATTTCTGTGAGTTCGAGGCCAGCCTGGTCTATAGAGCAAGCTTCAGGATAGTCAGGGCTATACAGAAAAACTAACTCCAAACATCAAACAAACACACAAACAAAACATAATAAATATTGTCCACGTTGAATCAGTTGCAAAATTCTTTTGTGTGTGTTTGTGTGTGTGCGTGTGTAAACTTAAAACCTGGTATCAAGCGTCTTCCTCAATCTGTATCCAGCCCATTGTTGTTGCTGTTGTTATTGTTAGTGCGCTTTTGAGCACAGGTGGGTGTGTCATACGTAGCAACTGTGCGAAGGGCAGGGGACCACTTTGTGGAATTGGGTCTCTACTACCAGCCTTTCATGGGTTCAAGGCACTGAATTCAGATTGCTACACCTGAGTGAAAAGTGCTTTGACCCACTGAGTCATCTCACAGGCCTCTACCTTGTTTGTTTTTTTGTTGTTTTTGAGGCAGGATCTCTCTGCCTGAAAGCATCCAATTAGGCTATGCTGACCCCAAGGATCTTCCTGCCCCTTCCTCCCCACTGCTGGGACAGCAGGAGTTGGCCATCATATCTGGCTTTTAAACAAGGGTTCTGAGGATTCTAATTTAGGTCTTCATGCTTATAAAGCAAGAACTTTCCCTACTAAGCCGTCCCCCTACTCACAGAAGCTCCTTTTTAAGTACAATGTGGCTCCAGAAGTTGGGGAGTTACAGAGTCTATTGCTCCCATAGCTGTTCAGCTCACAGCACAGGGGCAATAAGTAAGTCAGTCTCTCTCTGCTTCTGTCTCAATGGGAAAACTCATTTTTTCCTTTGGCAGATGGTTGAATCACAAAGACAGAAGGATTCATAAAATTCACATGAACATCCTGTAAACATTTAAACACACTGAGATTAGATAAGGCAACTATGACCTTGATTAAAGTTGAGCTATTTTTTTTAAGTCTATAGCAATAATCCTGATTTGTAGGCTGGGGCTCCACACCTCTATTGAAAGGCTCCTTCTCACTGGTTATGTTCCGTATATAAGCAAGCACACGCCACCTGATTAACTTGTAAAACTGGAAATAAAAGGCATCAAAAGAAGCAACATTTTGGAACACCTATGTGGGGTCTTACTCCACTGAATTGGATCAAGTCTACAACACAGGAACACTCCAACAAAAATCAATTGGTAAGTTACAGAAAACATATTCATCATCCCCCTGTCTGTTCCGACCCATGCCCTTCGCCAATTAACGGTTTTATCCCAACTGGAGATGCTGGCCCAGAATTAGATTTATGTAGGACTGAAAACTCTGACCTGCAGAGGCTAAATGGCTTGTTCAAGCACACAAGCAGAGGGATGGACTTGAGCCAGGGCCCCTTGCTGTTACAGCCTGGGGCTCTGTCTCCAAGCTGAGCAGGCCAACACCAAAGTTGCCAACTCCAGAGTCCCTGGCCCACTCAGCCAGTGAGCTTACCGCTGCCCTCCAACAGTGAAATTTTATGGACCAAATCCGCACACCCACCAGACCACCAGGCTTGGAGGCATAACCTTCCCAGCTAAGCCTGCTACTCTGAGACCAGAAGCCTGCCAGGTTCCTGTGGAGAAGAGGGGGTGATACGTGGCTTTGAACATGACCCTGAAGAGGGCCAAGGTGGGACTCCCTAACACCCTTGTTAATGTACCCAGTAAGAGAAGGCCTTTAAGAACGTCCCTGCTGTGTCTGTTACCTGGTGTAAACCTGTCCTTTCTTGCAAAGCTTTAAAACAGAGTGCGTGTGTGCGTGCGTGCATGCGTGCGTGCGTGTATACATATATACATACAAACAGAGAGACCCGACTGACTTTTAGGTAAGCAAGCCGGCTTTTCATATTTACTTGAACTGCTACTACCAGGAGTAAAAGCAGACACCAAACCACATGTGCCTAGCGACGCTCACTGCACCTGTCTCCCAGGAGTTACCGACATCAATTCTACACAGTGATCTTTTTTGGGAGGGGGAGGGAATAGTTGTTTTCCTGCTATTTAGCAATTTGAAAACTCTGCTAAGCTGTTTGAGATCCCCCTGCATCCCTCAGTCTCCTTCTCCAGGGAGAAAGGGTTGAGTACCAGGTACTCAGCCTACTTCAGCAACACCTGTACTAGCCCACCAATTCGGGAGCTTGTCATTCACGCTACCATGGGAAATTAGCATAAGGCATTAAGGGGAAACTCCAGGGGAGGAAAGGAAGGCCATTTTGATGGAAATAAGGGGCCGAGGAATAATCCATCATCAACTAAAATGCTTATTTGTGTACGTTTTCCCAAGCAAAGCTTAGGAGAAAAGCCTGTGTTGATTTTAGTATACACAAAGAAACCTTAATCCTTTCAAGGCCACTGAAATCACCCCTCACTTCTCTCAGAAAAGCAGCTCAGAAGAAAAGCACCCGGTCAGGGGCATGGCTGTGCACTGCCAAATCGACGCCACACATCACTCAGTGGAAGCAAACACAAATAAGAACACGGGAAGTGCCGGACTGGAAACTGGAGGCTGGGGGTGGGATGGGAAAGAGAGAGAAGAGACAGGAAGGAGAGAGAAGGGGCTCAGCCATCAGTCTGGGTTTTCCTCCTCAAGTTGCAATTGGAGCCAAACCCAGAGCTTAGAAAGGGCCATAGCAACTTAGCACCAAAAAAAAAAAAAAAAAAAAAAAAAAAAAAAAAAAAAAAACAAAACCCAACCTGTCCCAGGTGACTGGAGGTATGTGTGTGCCAGGGTTGGGAAGGTCAGAGAATCATACGAACTGCTTTGGATAGTGAGTGACCTGCCCTGCCTCAGTTTCCTCTTCTGTTACCTTTCCTTTTACTTTAAATCAAGGACACCTCCAAGGCCCACTAATTCTTCCCTCTCAATAACACGATCAGAAAGCCATCATATGTTCCTACCACTGAGAAAGATGTGCTGTCAAGAAACCACATCAGCTTTCACTGGGCTTTTAGAATTATGAATAACAAATTTATACAAACTTCTCAGGTCATTAAAAATATGATGAAATATAAAGCTGGAATCGTATCATGCAATTACAATCCAAGATCATATTCAATATGACATTAATTCTGAGAGTCCCAGCAAAGTTCTAAGCGCACAGGCCCTGGGGACAACTTCAAATATAATGTACTGTTTAAAAATCAGGGTTGGTTCAATTTCAAAATAATGGGAGAGCACAAATTAACTGTACACAGACCTCTTACTAACTAGTAAGCAAAAAGAACAAAAATTAAAAATTTTAAAAATGAAATAAACTGTTTGCTGAAATGGTCTCCCATTTCACCCCATGAACACCTAACTCCTGATCCAGCACTCCCAAGCATCCTTAGTGATACAGAGAGTACCACAGGCCAGCACATCTTTATTTAGCTATTATTTAGCAATAGTTATCGTGCAAGCCCCTAAGTCAGATTCTATAGCGGGAAGGGGAAGGTGGATTGCTGTCCCTTGCATCACTCAGATGACACACCTATCGAAGCCAGTGCAAGGAGACTCACCTAAATTTCACTGTGGCTAAAGACACTTCTGCAAAATAAAGACTGCTAAGAAACCTCCCGGCAGTTATTTAGGGTGAGTCTTCCCCAGATGCATCTCGGCATCATTAGCCTCTCTTACTCTTTAGACTGAGGTTTGCAAGAAATAAATGGGGAAGTGCGTAATTAAATTCTGCCCTCTTGCACATTTATTAACTTTACAGAGAGCCCAGAGCAGAAAGGTTGGCTTATGGCTATGATGCCGTGTATACTAAACACCCCCGCTGGTTACGACCGTCTGAGGTCCACATGTACTATTTATAATGCTCCAGACAGCCGGAAGCTGATAACCAGCAATCAAGACATTGTAAAAACATTCTCCTCGATTGCAGCTGCCTACATGAAATTAACACCACCGATCAATTTAAACAAGGAATCAGTAAATTCTTTCAAAGTGAACTTTCCCTCCCTCATCTCAAAAACATCCAGATTGCACAGCGCGCCAAAGCACAAAACGTGAAGACAAAAAAGATGACATGGATTTTCCTTCTCTCCTTCTCAGACAATGGCAATGAGATGCATATTTATTTTAAAGCCACCATTTAGATTAATAAAGAGGGGGGTCTTACCTTTGTTTATAAGAACAGTGTTGAAGAGTTTTTCGGAGCTAGCATCTGATGCCTGAAAAACAAGAAGGCGTGAAGACTGTCAGCAAAGACCATCATCCACAGCATCCTGGGTTGCTATGATTTTAAATCAATTGACAATATTTTAGGAAAATATAAGAGCCCGTAATTTCCCCAAATCCTCCATAAGGTGGTGCTGGTTGACTGCGGGAGAAAGGCCTGCACTGCAGCTATTTATTGGGGGAAAGAGGAAAAAAAAAATCTGATTTTCAGAACGTGTCCTTATTAGACATATTATCGGTGCAAAACATATTTCTATGAAATGGTCCACAAGGCAATTTAGCTAATTCACAAATGATTTACCAATTCCGTTGACAGATCATTATTTTGAAAATGCCTTTTTGTGGTTTTTTTGCCACTAGATTTTCTGTTTTTCAATTTTCTTCTACAAATTAGAAATCTATATCTTTTGCACATTAAGCTTTTCCTCACTAAAGTGTCAACCATTATACCCAGAAATTAATTTGTTTTTGAAGGTGTTTCGATGACCCCGATGTTCAGGGTTTCTCACAGTAACCAGGCCAACCTCAGTGTTTCAGATGAGGGTTGACCCTGTTTAAAACCTGGCCACTATGCCACCAGGGTTACTTCCTTTTCGTGTTTTTCAGAGATCATGTCTGCTAATTATTACACTGGCATGAGGGAAGCCAATAGCTTGTTTAAATAGCAAGATTAAAGTCAATTTAAAACATATACTAATGTGCTGGGAAATGAACAGTGAGTAGTGGGTTTCGTGGAAGAGGCGGTAATGTTGACGATTTATTGCTTATTCCTAGGACTTAGAAAAAAGGTAAAATTAGTAAGTTCACTGTTCTGATTTGAAGATACCCCTTGGAAACATCAAGGCCCACCTATATTTATACTGTGTTTGACTTATAACCCTAATGAGAAAACTCTAATGTTTCATGTTTTATACAGAAATGCATAAATTTGACCAAGCAAGTCACAGAATGTTCAATAAATATGAGAGAAAGAAATATGGGGAACAGGGGCGAGGAAACTTGGGCTGGCTTTGGGGGACAAAGAAGATATTCTATGTAGTCTTTCAATGCTACATTGATGGAGATGAAATATTTCTGTGTATAACTGAGGGAAATGTTCCAGTTCACAAGGCCAGGGATATAAAAAGACCTAACCTATTTTTTTTTATTATGGCTGGTTCTCATTTATTTTAATTCTAATCTTCCTGCTGCAGGGGTGGGTTCAGAGGATTAATAGGATCAAGGGCAAAATTGTACAAAATAAGGATTCAATCGCATTCACATGTGAAAAACCATACAGAGATTCCACCCTCTACTTTTGTAGGAAGAATAAAATGCAGACGTAGCTGTCCTCACATCGTAAGAAACACTAAATGAAATTATATTATGTTATAGTAGCATTTCATAAAAATGAGCCACAGAGAAAGTCTTCAGGGAGGGTGTTCAGCACCAAACAGTCCAAGAGATCCGCACGGCACGCAGAGACGTGTGAATCTGACAAAGCACAGGATTTCTCTGCTGCACCAGAGGTGTTACTATACCCACACAGGAAAGCGATGTCTACACTTGTGAGCTTTCCCGTTTAAAATCTAGCAATTCAAAGAGTTTTCCTCATTCTGAAAACGCTGTTAATTGCTCTTACAATGCTCATTAGCGAGTCATGGCTTCAAAACTAAAATGGAGTTAATGTTTTTTGAAAGAAAAAAAAACTACACACATGCACACACAAGCAACACCCTGTCTCTTCAATTATTTTACAAAACTAAAATATCACTCGGAAAATTGGGGGTTTTCTGGTACAGTGAGATTAACGGCATACATAAATAGGTTTGTTTTTTTTTTTCTTTTTTAAATTACTGCTTTTCAAAAAACGGCAAAAAAGCATAGCTGGGGGAAGCAACTGGTTAAGGTTGCCATTTTCAGTAGCTCTGGGTATGGAAGCCAGGGCAGGATTAGGCTGTAGGTGGCAGCCCCTGTGATTCGGTCCCCTTTGTGAGCACCACGGGGCCGGCGCTGAGTATGCTCTCAAGTAGATAGCCAAGTGACCCAGAGGACCTGATGCTGCTGTGTCCGGCATCAAGGAAACATGTCCGATGGATATTCAGGGCGCTCTGAGCAATGCCTTCTAATGGAAGCTTTTTGAACCCTTCAATTTACTGATGCCCGCCACAAAATGCTGAATTGTCTCTCGCGAGCCTTGTATTAAAGAGATGTCTCAAAAAAGGCCTCCTTTGTAAAAAGCAAAAACACCAAAGATACACATGTCTAGGTGGCTTGGGGAAAAAGTCCTTCTGGTCCCTTGTTCTCCCATCTGGCCTCGTGGACCACCTTCATCCAAATTCCTCGGGAGCCCCCTGGGCAAAGTCTTGATAGGTGCAAATTTCGCGTAGCTCTTTCTTCAAGGAACTTTCCTTCCTTTCACACTTTTAAAAATCATTTGTGCAGAGTGGGTGTGATGTCTCAGCAGGTAAGTATGTTTGTTGCCAAGTCTGCCGACCTCAATTCGATCACTGCAGCCGCATAAAGGAGAAAGGAGATAACGGATTCCTGAAAGTTGTCCTCTGACCTCGTCATATACCCTTCCACATACATAAACATGTATTTTTTTTTATAAATCGTTTGGACAAATCGCTGGGTTCCTTGGCTCCTTAATCGTGGAGACGTGTTCATTTTGTTACTTTTAAAAGAAAAAAAGTACATTTCCCTCTATGACTTGGATCATTTCCCTAGCCAGTTTTTCTTTTTAAATTCACGACTACTGCAGGTGCGGTGAATCTAGCTGCAGGCGCACCGGGTGTCTTCCCTCATCTCTCCGGCACCCAGTACCTTTAGCTGCTCACATTTTAATGTTTCCGTTGCCATTTCGTTTCCTCGTCTTGACTTTGATGGGCTTTATACACTTAGAGGCTGTGTCTACAATTCCCAGAGAAACAAGCTCTGTAGGGCATTTTTCCGGGAAGGTAAATGGGTGTTATTTGCCTTTATATCAATACTTGCTATGCTCTAGAAGCTGTAGCTGGCGTGGAAAGAAAAGTTAAGTCAAGCAGGTTGGCTAATAAGAAAAATGAATAAAAATAAAGAAATAAAAACCGCCCGCACACACGGGTGGGTCCCAAACGTCTGGAGCTGCACCCGGATCCCCTTAAAACTCGGATCACAGAGGCGGCCCTCCAAAGCCGCACCAACAGTAAGAAGGACTTCGGGAGCAGCCAAGACAATCCTCTTGGAAACTTAAGCGCCGGTGAGTTCCTGCACCAGCCAGGCTCTTTGCTTCCTCGGGCTCCGCGTGCGCACAAGAAGGAGGGCGGGGACCCGGAGAACAGTGAGGGGGGACAGTGACCCGTCAGCAGGCAGCACCGCGCCAGGGAGCCCTTCCTAGCCCAAGCGGACGCAGGCATTCCAGCTTGGGGTCTAGTGGATCTCACTGGGGAAGCATGGGTCCCCTCCCCGGAGGTGGGATAGTCTCTATCCGCCAGGGCTTCCCGGGCAGGCGCTCACGGCTCACCGGCCGAGCCCAGCGGGTGAAGGGAGCCAGGAAAGTACAAAGGGGAGCGGGGGAGGGGTGGGGGGAGGGAGGCCGGGCCCGCCAGACGCCAGCAGCCCGCCCCTGTTACCACCCTGGCCCGGTGGCGGCCGCAACAAAAGACCCCTCGACCCCTGTCTCCTCCCCCGCAACCGCAGGCGGCGAGCAATTGAGTCATCCCACCCCCCCCCAGGGGTGCGGGGGAAAACATTACCTGGTCGCCAGGGGTTCCGCGGTCTTGTCAACCCCAAGTTCATGGTTTGGGTCCTCCGCCGGGTTCCCTCCGGCTGGATCACCACACACCACTACCCGGAGAGAGCAACCAAAACCCACAGCAAAGAATACGCCCAACTCCAGCCGGCCCGGCTAGGTCCACAAGTCTGTGTGTTTTGCTAATTCCTCTCCAAAGTCTCAAAGCCGAGACACGCGAACCAAATCCGAACCGGAGCCGCAACAGCAGCAGCGGCCGCAGCAGCAGCACCCGGCTCCTCCGTGGCAGCCGGGAATCAGCACAGAGCGCGCACATCCAACGCAGCCAAGTCCAGGGCGGGTGGCAGGGAGACGGGGAGGGGGCCGGCCCGCGCGCTCTCCGGGTGGCTCCTGCGGGGCGCGCGGGGGACCGGCTGGATCAGACCAAGGGCTCAACTTGGTGCGCCCTGGGGACCTGGCAGAGCTGAAGAGCAGCGGCCCAGAAGCCGCCGCCGTGGCGCGCGTAGCTAAGATCGAGGCGGCTGCGGCGGCGACAGGACAAAGGAGACCATGTGCGGAGGGAGGGAGGAGGGAGAGGGAGGAGGAGGGCGTTCGGCGGCAGCGGCGAAAGCTGCTCCCCGGCGGCCGCCTCGGGCTCCCCGACAGCGGGTGCCGCCTGCACGGCAGCGCCGCGGGGTGATCTGATGGGTTCTGGATCCTCCGCGGAGTGGCACCGAGACGCTCCGGGGGTGGCGATCGGCCGCGGGTGTCGCCCGCGTGCGGTGCGGAGAGCTGTGGTTGAAGCTGCTGCGGGGCGCGGACTAGCTCTGCTCCGGCCTGCCTCTCCCGCCTGTTCCCGGCTCAAGTGAACTCCATCGGCGGCACGCCGCCAGCGCCACCGGCTACCCGGGGCCGGATCGTGGCAGGGAAAGGGGTCCCTGGTAGCGACGCGGAGACACCCCTTTCTCCCGCCCTAGCTCTGGCGCTCTGGACTTCGCTCCCCGGATTGTACCGAGCGCGCCTTACTCCAGGCGCTCGCGGCTCTCGGAGCGGGACTTCTCGGCGCGCCCAGCCGGAGCCGCCAGCCGGTGCCACCGCCCCTCCTCCGTCCCGCCCCGCGCGCCCCGCCCCTCGCCGCCCCTCCTCTCCGCCCTGGCGCCCGGTTGGCCCCGTGGGGGCGCAGTCCCTGGGTGCGACACTGACAGCTGTGGCTCCCACTACATCCCGCCTCCGGTAGCGGATCGGGCCCCTGGTCCCCTTGGCGCCTTTCCCCGCGGGCAGGAACCGCGAAACTCCACTCCCTTTGCAGTTAGGGCTTCCGAGATTTGTGCTAAACCAAGGAAAGGCTACTAGGCCCCGCAGCCTGGGGTTGAATTGCATCTAGGCCAGTCGCAAAAGCAAAGAGCAGGTTCTGAAAGGGCAATGAACGTCCAGGGTGGTAGATCTTAGGTAGACAGTGGGACAAATAGTGGGTGCCCAATACAAAATAATTATTTCATTGTTAGATACGGAGGGGGAGGGGATCAGGGTCTAGAACAAAAAGGTCTTGATCTAACCTCCACCCCATGTATCACAGACCCAAGCAGTGTTGGGCTTTACAAAGTGGTCACTTAGACATCTTTTCATGTTGCACAATTCCTCAAACTATTCGATTTGTGTACACATTCACACCCACCAAGTAGTGTCTGATGCTTCTTCCCCTTTGGTCCAGCAAAGGGAAAAACAGAAGAAAAAACACTCCAAAGCTCCATTCTATGAGTAGAGTAACTGTGTCACCTGTCACCACAATGTCCCCTGGAGCCCAGCTAACCGCCCTGGAAGGGAGGAGGATGGATGGATGGATGATCACTAATGGTGCCCTCAGCCATTTGAGCCACTCACCTTCTACCATAACACACAGCCCCTCTCTTTCATTTTTAAGTATGTGTAACATTCTCTCTCCCCTCTCTCTCCTTCTCCCTTCTTTCCTCTCTTTCTTCCCTCTCTCTCCCCACACCACCTTGTATATGTATGTGTGTGTGTGTGTGTGTGTGTGTGTGTGTGTGTGCCCATATGCTACCCGTGTTCCAGTCCCCTGGAGGCCAGGTCCCCTGGAGCTGCAAGTGACCTGACTTGGGTGCTGGGAACCAAACCCCAGCCCTTGGCAAAAACAGCAAGTACTCCTAACTACTAAGCTGTCTGTCCACTCCCCAAACGTGACACTTCCTAAGGCATTTCGACCTCCTGTTTTACTCCCTGTCCTGACACCCGTGGCCCCGTGAAGGAAGTGAGTCATGCCAGGGGGACGGATGAATGAATGCATCTGCAGTTTTGACTCCAATCCTGCAAGCTGATGAGGTCTCTCTCCTTGGACCCAAATCCACGGAGACAAACCCAAAGAGTGCAGGCAAGGGAGGCCTGGGCTGTAACATGCACTGTGGGTGAAAAGCAAGAGAGAAGATCCAGTTCCCTCAAATGCTACTGCGACCCAGGAAACGTGGCTAGAGAAGAAAAAAGATGGACAAAGGACAGGGATCCTTCAGAGAGATGTGTTCCACAGAGATGTCATTGAAAGGGCTTACTTAAGAAAGACACCCATATCTCTATGTCACAGCACTGGCTGTTTGGACACCCCAGTACTTGGGAGGCACAAATGGAGGAAAGTGAGTTCCAGGAGACCCACCTTAGTAAAATGATTCAGTAAAATAATAGTAAGATGTACATATCTCATCTTTTTTAAGTTACTTCACCACAGCTGATGCCAAGGACCTCATGAATAAACAAATAAAAAGACATTTTCAAAGGAGCCAGCAAGATGGCTCTGCACTGTAAAGGCGCTCGCCACCAAGCCTGACAACTAGGATTGCGGGTCTGTGGCTCACTTCCTGTAAGACAGGAACCGACTCCTACAAGTTGTCCTCGGACCTCCCCATGGACACACAGAATGAATGAATAAAGGTAATGAATTTTAAAAAAACTTTTCAAAGAAGAAATGGGGGGGGGTGCTTGCTTCACAGAGACATATTCTGTCCCTTTAGAAAAGTTAATTTTGAAAATAAGAGGTCTTTTGGTGTTTTACTGCTCTAGGAAAGGGCAGCGTGAGAAGCTTGGGGAAAATGAGTTTGACTACCCACTTTGAGGGAAGGTGGCCTATAGTTCCAGCAGGCCTGAAACTCTCTGTAGCCAAGGGTGACCTTGAGCTCACAGCCTTCTTCTACAGCTCTGAAATTCAGTCCCTTTCCCAATCTTCCTAATTGGGCATTTCACATTGTTTTATTAAGACAGTATCTCACTATGTACCCCAGGCAGACCTCTGTGCCAACTGGCCATCCCCCTGCCTCCTTCCTTCCCAACGCTGGGATTACAGACATGGACCACTATATCTGGCCCTATTTTGGAAGATTTTTGGTCCAAGTCTGGAAGTCATTATGCCTTTTACAGTTCAAAGGCTTAATGTACGAAATATTTCTGGCTTCTTAACATCACTTTCAGACTCTGAGCTATATCAAAAGACTTGCAAAGAGGTGATTTTGTAAAAACATGGACTCAAGCTGAGGGAGGAGAATCAGAAGTTCTGGGCCAGCCTAGGCTACGTAAGACATAATCAGTCAACCAGATACAATCAAAACGTTCTTTCTATTGTGAAATTAATTATTTCCGGAGTGTTTGTGAAATAGGGGGCAGGTTGTCCATGTTCCAGTACATAACTGCATCTATGATCATACAGTCAGCCATTTAAACTCAGAGGAACACCTACACACACACACACACACACACACACACACACACACACACACTTTATTTTTTAGAGTCTTGAGTAGCCCAAGCTAGCTATTTGACATAAAAGTAGAAGGGGGCCTTTCTGGCAAAAAGGGATTCAATAGGGTTGGGAGGGGAATGGAGGTGACCATGACACCAGGACAGAAAGTATTATATACGTGTGTATGTATGTATGTAATTGTCAAGGTAAAAAAAAAATCTAAGATTTTAGTCAAGTTTCTTAGTCAAAAATTTCCAAACTAAATGAAAAGCCATCTTCCTCAGTTTCAATATGTATCTAAAGTCAATTTTTTTTTTAATGTGGAAAGCTGAGGCAGAAGGGTTATGATTTGAAGCCAGCCTGGGCTATATAATGAGATCATTTGTTTAAAAAAAAATAACAGAACAAAACAAATACAGTAATTATAAATCCATCTACTGTGCTAATATCTGAGAATTTGAAATTCGAGGTGACAGTCCATGGGTACTATGTTACCAGACTTAACTTGGCCATATTTATAGAAAATTCTGGCCTTAGGTTGAATGTTTTGCATAGAGAAAGTTCCATTAATCTATTTGTATTTAGCCTTGGGACGTAATGAGCTCGAGGCACTGCCCCAGCAGAGTAGTACGGGGAGTAAAGGAAAAGGAAGCCTTTACAGAAATCTATTCAAGCCTTTGGTTTTAAATCACTTAAGCAGTTTGAAAGAAGCACTGAAGGGAAGCAATAAGGCCTAAGTTCCTTCTCCAGCTAGCCTTGGGTAGATGCCACTTAGTCTGCCTTATCTTTCTTAACACCCCCCCCCTTTTTTTACTGCAGTTGGGGAGGGGCGGGCAGGGTCTCTTGTATCCCAGGCTGACCTTGAACTTGCTATGGAGCTGAGGATGACCTTAAATAAATCAGATCTCCTGGTACCTCTCAAGGGCTGGGATTACAGGCTAGCCCCTACACCTGGCTTCTGTGGCACTGAGGATCCAATCCAGGACTTCAGGCATGTTGGCAAACACTGTGCCAGCTGAGGCAAATCTCCAGTCCAGGGCCTGCTTTTTGAACCAAGAGTCTCCTGCTCCTGCACTGGTCAGCCAAGAGCCCTGGTGTTGGGAACAAAAGCAGAGAAGCTACTGCATGCCAGGAGACAGGTGCATGCCAGGAGACAGGTGCATGCCAGGAGACAGGTGCATGCCCGTCCTGTCACGGTCTACCTTTGTTCCTGCCAGTTTCTTCCCTTCACACAGCCATTCTGTCTGGGTTCTGGGACTTTGTTGTGCAGGCCAATCCCTTTAAAACCACCAGATCAGGGCATCTTCCTTTTAGATGCATGCCTAGTCAGCTTCAGCGAGCCGCCAGGCCTTCTGCCTCCACAGCATCCATCCCGTCAGCAGGCAGGGCTGAGTTTTGAAAATGGAAGCCTCATAACTTGTCATGCAGAAAGGAGGCTGCCCTGGCTCACATTCCCATTGCTGTAAAGCAAAAACTCCTCCACTACGGTATGCCTCCGTCCCTACCATCGATCACGGCTGTAACAAGAGGGAAGTAAATAAATGGAACCGTGTTAGTTTATGGTGCATACTACTGAGATTCAGGGGGAATAAATATTTTCCAAGTGTGGAAGTCAAGGAAAAGAATTTTACTTTCAAACTTCAGAGCTGACTATAAACTAAGAAGGGGGGGGGGGAAAGTATAAGAAAGGATATAAAATATACCTTCCTTTACTACCAAATCTACATTAAAATATTAACATTCAGAGGCTGACACCAGAGAAGAAAGGCAGCGACAACTAAAAATAAATTTCATCTGTACTCATGTCACCCAGTTGTCGACAGATCCCTCATCTGATTTGTTTTCCATTTCTATGTTGCTAGGGAGGAAACCCTGGGTCTTGCATACACATATCACACAAGCACCCTACCACAAACCCACACCCCCAGCCTCGCACTGGCAGGGGCTCTACCACTGAGCCATCCCTGGCCCCTCACTGGGGGATTCTAGGCAGGAAAATAGGGTAGGCCAAGCAATAAACTACACAAGACGGTCTCATCTACCGGTTTCAAGATTGAGCCTCTACTAAAGATACTGACATTCATACATGTGGTAGGATGTTTCTCAAAAAAAAAAAAAGTTTGCCATGGTGACATCGTTTACATCACTGTGGAGAGGGAAATAAACCAATTGGGACACTCTCCTAATTCCAGACCAGGAAAATGAGAGAGGAAGTGTAAGAAAGACCGTGGCAAGGAGCTGTGATGACAATGGGACTCTTCCAATTACGACTGTGACCTTTTTCACTCTGCCCTGCTCTACCACACATCTGTGTAGCCAGTCTCAGTTTCTCACTCCCTGGCCACACCTAGAAGTAAAAAATAAAGGACCAGAGAGATGGCTCGGCAGTTAGGAGAAACTGCTGCTCTTGGAGAGGATGGGAGTGGTTCCCAGTACAGGAACTCCAGCTCCAGGGGATGGCACGCCCTCTGGCCTCTAAATACATCGACCTTACAGGCACAGACCCAAGTAGAGATATATAAACACACATAATAAAAAAAACAAAACAAATCAATGCACTTATTTTTTAAATCAAGGTGGCCTCAAACATTCTTGTAGCCAGAATGTCCTTCACCTCCTGATCCTCCTGCATCTGTTTTCTGAGTGCTGGGATGACAGGCATGTACCACAGAGGTTCTTTTTTGAAACAGTGTTTCTCTATGTAGCCCAGGTTGCTCTACACTCAAGATCCTCTTGCTTCTGCCTTCTGTGTGCTGGGATTACAGGTGTGCACAACGCTCACCTCAAAACTGATTCTGCTGTCTATAACCTAGGGAAGTTTCCGGATCTGAGAATTTGTGGCAAACATATCTCTGCCATATGACCACAGGAAGGACATCTGAGTGGTTTACTGTCCTCGCTGGTTTTGTCAACTTGACACAGTCTAGCGTCATTTGAGAGAAAAGCCTTCATTGAGGATTCGCCTAGATCAGATTGGACTATGGCTCTATCTGGAGTCAACTGTCTTGATTTCTTATTGATGGCAGTGGGCACAGCCCTGAGGGATGCACCATCCCCAGGCAGGTGGTCCTAGGCTGTATAACAAAACCAAGCACAAGCTAGGGAGGCAGCCTGAAAGCAAGCAAGGCATCAAGCAGCATTCCTCCATGTCCCTTCCTTGAGTTACTGCCTGGATTTCCCTCGGTGATTGATTATGACCAGGAAGGATAAGCTAAAATAAGCCATTTCCGCTCCTAAGTTGCTTTTGGTCAGAGTGTTTTATAGCGGCAGCAGAAACCAAACGAGAACACTCACCTGCCCTGGCTTTACAGACTGCAGAATGACTGACATCCTGAGCAATGGTGGCTGACTGAACACTGGTCCATCTTCCCTCCCATCGTCACTCAAAGGCTTGAGCAGCTTCCGCTGGAAACAAGCTACCTAGAAGTATTAACAATCCCCAGGATTCGTGGACTTCTACTCATCCATCAATTGAATAAATGGAGCTTTTGTTTGAGGCTTCATGATTGAACACTTGCAGAAGTCCTCGCTAGGCAAGAACAACATAATTGCCTCCACTGTTTTGGTGAATTATACAGTTTCTGAAGTAGTAAGAGGGATGTTAAAACGTCACAAAATCCCCTTGGTGTAAATTTCCTAAAAACATTCTCATTTCTGGCTTCTCTCTTTTATTCTGGTTTTAGCTCTCATCTAGTGGGGGACTCTTGAACCCTCTCTCTATATCCTCCATCTCCGGCTTCATAGGTCAAGGCCCGTGTTCTTTAAAACCAAATTTAAATTATGTTTAGTGTGTGGGGTGGTAAGAGATGGGGCTGGGAATACAACAAGTTGAAGAAATTGGTTCTCTTCTTCCACAAGGTGGGTCCTGGGACTTGAACTCAGGTCTCTAGGCTTGGCAGCACATGCCTTTACCTACCAAGCCATCTCATCTGCCCCAAGAATATATCCTTTGCAGATGAGCAAGTAATACAAAAATACCAGTGATGATCAGAGATCAGGACAAGCCTGTGCGTACACCTGCAGGGACCTGCCTCCTCTTCTCTGGTCCCATGCCCCTGCTATTTGCAGATGCTGGGGGCACACATTTCTTCTGCTACTGTGAAGGATACATTTTCTTTTTCTTTTTTCCCCCGTTTTTGTTTCTGGCGTATGTATGGGGGTGGTGTAAGCTGTGTGTGGGTGCATGTGTGTGTGTGTACGTGTGTACATACATATGTGCAGGCCCACTATGTTCAGCTCTTGTCTGTCCAGTCAATCATATGAGTACCAGTGTTGCAATACACACACACACAAACAGTCACCACCAGCATTTCCTCATCTTCTGATGCCCTCTGTGTAAGACAGAGTCCACGCAGTGTATCACATCAACATGCGAACAGGGAAATGATAACACCTCTCTGCCAGCTAGAACCTGAAAGAATGAAGATACTATCTCTGGCCCAAACCACACTGTAAAGTCCTTTCTGCAGATGGCCACCCATTTGGAATTTCACACACTATAAAACAGAGAAGTCTAAACACAGAACACAGCTAAGTTCTCCTGAAAATGATTACGAAGTAAAATGTGATACCTGGAACCCAAGCCTTACTATAAATTAATTCCGAGTTTGTTAGCCACTTTCCCCATGGGAAGGTAGTTCTGACTTCTGAGCTAGAATCCTGTTTTATCCAACAGAACACGGAAGAAGTGGTGTGTTGGAAAACCCAGTCTTGGTATTAGAAAGGCCTGCAGCTTCTGGTTTTTCATGCTTTGAACCTAGTAACCAGACTGTAAGGACATCCCAGTAGACCCAAACCAAAGCATACAGGGGCCTCAGGACTAGAGACCTAACCTGGCGCTCAGAAACAACTTAGCTATCGTGTGTGTGTGTGTGTGTGTGTGTGTGTGTGTGTGTGTGTGTGTGTGTGTTTAGGTCACAAGCTTATATTCCTGGCTTATTTTTACAGTCATTTTGGGAATCAGTCTCAGGTCCTCAGGCTTACATGGTACTGCATGGGCAGAGATGTATCCACAGGCCCGCCATTCTTCTTAGAAGCTGGGTGTGGTTCCTCCATCTCTAGTTAAATCTGCCTCCCCTGTCATGCAGAACTCAGAAGAGCTTTTGCCTTCGCAGTTTGCAACACTGTATGCAAATAAATAACTGTTGTGCTTTAAGTTATTACATTTCTGCCTTGTTACAAAGCAATCAGCAACTGAAGTAGCAACCTGGGTATCTGCCAGCTGGGAGAAAAGAAAGGTGAACACAGGGAGCCTTGGGTATGGCTTTTGTGATCCATGGTCTCAGCCCCACACCCCAGCTCCCCACTGGGGGATTCTAGGCAGGGGCTCTACCACTGAGCCACACCCAGCCCCTCACTGGGGATTCTAGGCAAGTGCTCTACCACTGAGCCACACCCCAGCCCCTCACTGGGGGATTCTAGGCAGGGGCTCTACCACTGAGCCACACCCCAGCCCCTCACTGGGGATTCTAGGCAGGTGCTCTACCCCTGAGCCACACCCCAGCCCCTCACTGGGGATTCTAGGCAGGGCCTCTATCACTGAGCCACACACCCCAAGCCCTCACTGGGGGATTCTAGACAAGTGCTCTAAAGACAAGCCACACACCAGTCCCTCACTGGAGGATTCTAAACTGATTCTCTACCACTGAACCAGACTCTTCAGTCCCAACACGAAGAAAAGAAAGAGGATGAATATACAGGGAAGAGATCGAGACCTGAGCATGGGCTATGGATCTTGCCTGCAAGGGAGAGGACCTTTAGGTTTGTGAAAGATGCTCCAGAAGTCAAAACGAGTTAACAGAAGAAAAAAATAAAAACACAGCAAAATATTCTAACAAGGCAGTTTTCCCTGTAATAAAGTCAAGGAAATGTAACATGTCAATATTAATGAGAGAATAAATCTGTCCCTCCCTTTCTTTTGGAGACTAGGGATGTTTGCAAAACTAAAAAGTCTTCAGTAATCCCTTCTTTTATCCGAAACAGATTGCAGTTTTAAGCACAGCCCCATAAAACTGTGGGTTCAAAGGAACCTGAAACCAAATTAGCATAAAATCTGGAATTCTCATTGCCACCAAATGTACAGCTGCCATCTGACAGCTCTGCTGTGATTTTTTTTTTTCCCAAATAGAAACTGAAAGTAGCTGAGGTGACATGGGCCATGTCTCCGACTTTTCATGCTTTATTGCTTTTCTCCTGTAGATACAAGTACCAGAAAACAAGGTCTAACCAACCTGGGAGTCCAGGGCTGTGGTTCGGTTGGCAGGACACCTTGCTTGGCGCACAGCAAGTGCTGGTTCCATCTCAGCACTACATTAAACCAGGAATGTTGGTGCGGGCCTATAACCTTAGTATTCAGTAGGTAGGGGCAGGAAGATCAGGTGTTCAAAGTCATCGTCCTCTGCATAGTTCCTGGCCAACCTAGGCTCCCATGGAACCCTGTCTCAAAAAACAAATAAGGGGGTTGGAGAGATGGGGTTGGGGAGATGGCTCAGGGTTTCAGAGCACTTGCTGCTCTTGCAGAGGACACAGATTCACTTCACAGAAACCATGCTGGAAGGCTACAACAGTGCAATTCCAGCTCCAAGAATCTAACACCATCTTCTGGCCTTCCTGCCCTCTTCCACAGATGTAAATTAAAATTAAAAAAAAAAAAACAAACAAAAACCAGTATCCATCTTCTTCCAGCTCTACCACCAATACCTTAATTTTGTCACGAGGCATGGTGACACAAACCTGGAATCCCAACTCTGGAGAAGTAGAGGTAGGGGAATCAGATGTTCAGGGACACCCTTGCAGTAAATTCTACATCAGACTGCATCCAAAGAAAAAGAATATCCACAGGGCAACCTGTCCAACAAGATTAGCTGGGGAATGACCACTAATGTTAGTGACAGCCAAGAGGGTTGGGGTTATCCCATTCAGAGGGAATATTTGCAGAGTACTTTCAGGCAGGCTGGATGGTTTAAGAGGATGCCAGAGGAGGCAGAACTCCCCTTTCCCAGGCTTTGCATTACAAATGGCCAGGAAAGAAGTCACTGACCCAGGCTTTTGCTTGGGTCATCACAGATCTCCACTGACTTCTGCAGATACAAAGGAGGGAGGGTTGTTTGGACTGTGGCTTGAACATCACTTTGGGGATCAAAAGTTAACCTTCCCAGGCAGAGACGGCTCAGCTGGTAATACACTTATGGCCAAGGCGAGTGACCCAAGTTTGATTACCAGAAACGCACGTGGTGGAAGGAGAGGGCAAACGCCTGCAAACTTTCCTCTGGCTTAGAGCAACCATAACTGCATACACAAGATAGATATACAAATTTAAAAAGTTACACATGGCCCACGCACATAGGTCAGAACAAACTCCATAATGCACAGCAAGCCCTCCCTCCACACTGGAAGGTTGTTGTTCCCCCCTCCCTAGGAGGGAAGGTGGATTTACCCAGCACCATCCCAAACCTCCTCCTCCTCCGATTCCCCATATGATTCACTGAATAAATCCAAGTGACAGCTGGCGGGGGCCGCCTCAACAGCACATGAAAAGCAGCCTGCAGCCCCGCAGGGAGAGAGGGGCCAGCTCCCTCCTCTCCCCTTCACAAGCTTCCCCCAGGCTTGCTGGATTCTCCCATCCACTCTCTCTGCTCCAGTCCTGGCCATCTGCTGCTGAACTAGGCACTGATGTTAACTTAACATCAACCACTCAGACTAGAGACGGGAGGGGCCTAAGCTGCGGGACTTGGGTGGGCTGGCTCAATTGGAAAATTACCAAAAGTTCGCAAGGAAGCCAGCAATGGAGAATTGAGGCTTCGTTCACCTGCACCCTTTGAAATCTGTCTTGGTGTTGTTGTTTAAAATAGGGTCTCTTGTAGCTTAGGGGGCCCTCAAACTTCCTATATAGGTAGCTGAGGGTCTCCTGTAGCTTAGGGGGGGCTCAAACTCCCTATCTAACTAGCTGAGGATGGTCCTGAACTTCTGATGCTCCTGTCTTCATCTCCTAGAGTTGTGAATCACAGGTGTGCATCACAATATCCAGTTTTTGTAGTGCTGGGGATGGAACTTGGAGCTTTGTGCATGCTAGGCAGGCACTCTGCCAACTGAGTGACATCCCGGCCTCCCCTCCCTCTCTCTCTCTCTCTCTCTCTCTCTCTCTCTCTCTCTCTCTCCCTCTCTCCCTCTATTCTTCCACACACACACCCTTTTTCTCAGTTTCCCTGCCCGGATCTCTTTCAGAGTTCTCCTATAGTCCAGGCTAGCCTTGAACTCGCTGTGCTCACTGTGTTGCCAACAACGACCTTAAACTCCACCTCCCGTGTGCTGAGATCACAGGCACGCAGGGCCTTGCCATGCGCAGCTTCTACTGTTGCCGTACAACTTTTACATTCTTTAGGAGAATAAAAAAAATACAGTGAGCATCTGGTATTTACACAAGAATCTTAGAGTTGATGGATTTAATTACAAGTGTTAGTCAAACAGGAAACTTGTAGCCAGGCTTTCAAATAGCCACTTGCCTATAACGAACACAGTTTTACTTGCGGCTGCTGGTAAAGGGTGCTACTTATTACTTGGCAATGAGTGTTCTCGGAGAAAAAGAGGTTGGTTGGAAAACAAAGCAGTTGTTGGCTGGTAGCTTTTGTTTCAATTTATGACGGTGTCCGTCTTATACAAAGATCAAGCGGCAGACAACGTTCTCTGCAAGGCGGAGTGCTCTGAGTTGTTTTTCATTAGTACCGGTGGTGATGGATTTTTTCTGGGTTACCAGAGCTCACTTACAGCTGACAACATGCATTTGTGAGATGATTGGCTGACTGCAAGGGTGCAGTACAAGGCCAGCAAAATGCCTACAAATCACTGACCTCTGCAGGGCTTAGAGGCTGGCTTCATCTCAAGAAGTAACATGACGGTGTACCTACCACTGCAGTTCCAACACCTGGGACATGGAGGCAGAAAGATCGGGAGTTCAAGGTTAGCCTCAGCTATGCACTGAGTTCCAGGCTAGCCTGTGCTACGTGAGACTCTAAAAAATAAAATGTGTGTGTGTGTGCAGCTGGGTGTACCAAAGCACTTACATGGAGGTTAAAGGTCAGGGAACAGGAAATGAGCTCTTTCCTTTCACTATGGAGGTCCCTGGAATAAAACTCAGGTCAGACCTTATCAGATAATACCTTTACTTGGTGAGCTATTTTTCTGATCTCTCTCTCTCTCTCTGACAGGATCTCACTATGCCGCTCATCCTGCCTCAGTCTTGAATGCTGGGGTTAAAGCGCAGCCCCCTCACTCCGGGCTCTCTAATAATTCCTTCCTATCCAATGGTCACTTTAGAGACAGAATCTGGCCTGGAAGCTGGCACACGCTTTTACTCCCAGCACTCAAGAGGCAGAGAGAAATGGATTTCTGTGAGTTCTGAGGTCAGCCTGGTGTACATAAGCAAGTTTCCAGTCAGCCAGGGCTATACAAAGTGACTCTGCTTTAAAACAAAGCAAAATAAACATATAAATAAAATAAAAAGAAAAAGAAAATATTTCTCTCCTTTTCGTGGTATTTACACAATGAATTTCCACACAGGGCGTCCCACTGGATTTACCTTTCCTGCCCCCACTCTCTTGGAGTTTCCTGGTCAATCACCGAGGTGTCACAATTAGGGGGTGGTTTGCAACCCTTCCATCTGGGGTGTGCAACTGCTCTTCCTTATCAAAACAGTCAAGGCGGCATTAAGCCCTGGCAGCTGTCAGACAGCACTAGGAGCCCTGTTAAGTACATTTGTCAACTTTGTGTTTTCAAAACCAAACCAAAAGGGTGACTGTGTCATCACATGCTCCTTAATCTGAAAACCAATAGAGAAGCACTTCAGAAAGAAAGTGCACACACATGTACACATGCATGCGTGCGCGCACACATACATTAGTTACATTTTAAACTTAATGCTTTCTTGTTCTTTTCCAAAGATTTGTTTTATTTTTACGTGTGTGTGTGTGTGTGTGTGTGTGTATGCGCACATGCATGAGCACACACAAGCACACATGCACATAAGTGCAGGGCCTGTAGAGGCCAGGAGAGGCACTGGATCCCCCAGAGCTAGAGTTCAGGTACTTGTGAGCTGCCCTATGTGGGAACCAAACACTTCCCTACACACCAATAACCGGCTGCTGGTGGTGGCACATGCTTTTAATCCCAGTACTCGGGAGGCAGAGGAAGGCAGAGCTCTGTGAGTTCGAGACCAGCCTGGTCTTACACAGTGAATTCCAGGGCAGCCAGGGCTACACAGAGAAACCGTCTCTTAAAAAACAAAGAAACAAAAAACAAAACCACAAAAGACCAACAACTGCTCCTAACAGCAATCATCTCCCGGGTCTCTGCAACCATTCTTTTAACCAAAACATCCCTAACTAAGGAAAAGTTCAGGTCACCCTGGGAAGGAATTAAGCCCTATCTGACTTCTCCTCAACAATTCAGTCAAATAGCAAACAGTCTGAGCTGACCTCGAAGGGAAAGAGCCTTTCTTCCTAGGATCTTCTATTATTTTATTATTATTTGAAAATTTGCCTTGCAAAAGACCTTACTGTGCAGCCACACTTGGCCTTGGTAGCACAGACCTTCAACTTCTGAAGTGGCCTCTAGATGCTAGCCTAAGATACCAGGATGTAAGTCCTTAGACGTTGGTAATGGAAAGTCTGGGTCATCGGAACAGGCAACTGGGATCCAGGGGAAAGTTCTGGTTTTAAACTAGCCTCTTGGGCCTGCTGGACTCAGTCCTAAGAAGTACCACATGTCTCGAACTCCACCTCTTTCCTTCTCTCCTGGCTTGTCCCCTTGTGTCCGGAAAGTTACTAGCTTCAGATCCCTTTCCTCTGTACATACTGTTGGGTCTCGTGGTTAGAGTGGCTTTGAAATGTTTTGTTGAGACAGTCTCACAGAGCCCAGTTCAGATCACAACCCACTATGTAGCGGAGGATGACTTTGAACTCCTGATCCTTCTGCCACCACCTCTGAAGTGCTGGGGTTGCTGGCACAAGCCCCCACTGCCGGTTTATGAAGTGTTAGGAGTTGGACCTATGCCTTCACATATGCTAAGGAAGCACTCTAGCAACTGAGCTATTTACCCAGCCCGAAAGAGGTGTGTCTTACCTATAGTACTTTGTCTGGAGCAGAAAGCTGGAGTGGACATTTGTTACACAGAGCCTTTGGTTCAGCTCTGAGCAATCTCCATAACAGCGCTACTCATTTCAGGGGTGGTGTCCAGGGCTAGGGGTAGGAGAGGTCAATTGGAAGTATTTCCACTGCATAGATCACACTGGAGGTGTGATCAAAACACTCAATGCTGGAGGCTGGGGAGATTACTTGGTGATATGATAAGGGTTTTTTTTATACTGCAAGACAGTAAAATGCCTGTCACACAAACATGAGGACCTGAGTTTGACTCCCAGAACCCACATAAAAAGCTGGATGTGGTGGTGCATACTTGTAATTCCAGAGCCAGGAGATGGCGAAGATCCCTGGAGGATCCCTGGAGTTTGCTGGCCGGCCGGCTTAGCCTAGTAGGTGAGCTCTAGGCCAGTAAGCAATCCATTCGCAAAAGACATGGTGGGATGGGGTTGGGGGTTGGGGGAGAGGAGCAGAAGGATTCCTCCACAGGTACAGGTGTTGGCCATCCTGCCTGACTAGCTCAGTTTGATCCCTGGATCCCACATAGAGGACCGAGAGCCCTGACTCCTGGGGTAGAAACCTCCGTCGGAATTCCGTTTGGTGCATGCAGTGTATTCTAAGTCCCATGCCAAGAGGACTTTAGCACGTCATGGTTAAGAAAATCAACACATGCCTAAGAACTTGATAAATACTTCCCATAACAAAACACGACTGGCTGCCACGGGAATCTCATGCTGTCTCTCATTAGTCAACTTTCCAGCTGTCAGGCAAGTCCGGCAGAGGTGGGTGGCGGTCTGTCCCTTCCTGCATGCCGAAAAGTGCCACTATACGGTTCCCTTGATGCTGCAAGCTTTCTGGAGCCTGCTTTGAAATCCAGAGAACACACCTAGTTCCCTCTCCCCACAGGAGAAAGCTCTCTGGCTTCTAAGGAGAGGCAAAGACGCTGGTTTTTGAAGTGGCTTTCTGTGGAGAAGGTGGGGAAGGGCAGGCGGCCATTATCAGTGGCTACCAGGTGCTCTGGGATGGAGGACTGGTGATAAAACACTCGGCTGACACTGCCAGAGGAAACCATCGGTCCTCTCCTTCCCGGCCCTTACACCCTCTTCCTCGTCTTCCTTTTTGATTTTATTTTTTTTTGAAAGGAGGCTTTTTACCCTCATTAAATGAAACCTTATCTCTGAAAGACCCGCAATCCTCTGCAAACGACAAGTGTGCCTAATCTCATTTTCTGACAAGTGATTCTGACAGCACCTTCCTTTTGATTTCTGAGACATGTAGTTAGACATATATTAATCTGTCAGTCACCATCCCCAGCAAGAATGAAAGAGAGGGAGAGAAAGAAGCGAACATTTGTGAGTATGAAGGCGAGACAAGAGGCTAGGATACCTATTTAACTGATGCCTGAACACTCCTTTTCTGGGATTCCCCTCCTCCTCCTCGCCTTCAGAGGGGGGCTCTGCAAACTGCCCAGGCCAGGGCCTGGGTGACAGGCATCTTGAAGGATCAGTTATGGGGTTCAGTGTTCTGGAGTGAGGCATCCCAATTCCAAATCATCAATCTTCCCCTGTAGCACATTCATTCACATACACTCCAGCAAAGTGCTGTGTCAGCATGGGAGGGTCACCATTCCGGATTTTAAACCGTGTCCCCGGATGGTGGGATGGCTCGGTTACTAACGAGTCTGTCATGTAAGCATGTGGACCTGAGTTCTAGTCCCAGAATCACTGGTTGACAAGATAAGTCAGGTACAGTGAGTGTTGTTTCTTCCAAAATCCTAGTGTGGATCCCTGGGGTTCGCTAGTCAGCCAGCCTAGGCTACTTCGTAAGTGAGAGACCCAATCTTAAAAATGAATGCTGCCTGAGGAACCAGGCATATCCGAGCTGACCTCTAGCCTCCAGATGCACATGCACACACGTGTGCACACCGATACACACACACACACACACACACACACACACACACAAATCAAACAAAAAATCATATCTGACACTTGGGGTTGGGAAGTTACTAGTAAAAGTTACTCCACCTGCTATGTCCTGGAGTTCTGACGCTGAGCATCTACGTAATGCCAGGTAGGCCTGCTGGCAGCCATTCAACAGGCATACACAACAGTCCCGTTCAGTATGCTGCCTCGCTGGACTAAGATTTGGGGAGCTACAGGTTCAGCAGAGACTCTGCCTCAACAAATACAGCGGCGAGTGATCAAGGAAGATGCCTGATGCCAACTTTGAGCTTACACATGCATTCATAGACACATGCATGTGCACCCTAACACAGAAATGAACAACGCAAACATATACATGTACATGTGAAGAAAAGTCTGTGATAACTATCTCCTCACTTTGTAACACCTCATGGAAAGGAAGAAAAAAGGATTCGGCTAGATAGCCTGGTGTTCAAATATCTCAGCAACAGAGTACTTGCCTAGAATCCCCCAGTGAGGTGCTGAGTAGGGGTGTGGCTCAGTGGCAGAGCACCTGCCTAGAATCCCCCAGTGAGGGGCTGAGGTGTGGCTCACAATGGTAGAGCACCTGCCTAGAATCCTTTAACTTCTGGTGATCCTTCTGCCTCTACCTCCTTAGGGCTGGGATTACAAGTGTGCACCACAACACCTGACTTAATTACTCCGATATTTATCAGGATGGTAGGGGTACAGAGATACAGCAGGCAGACATTTAGGTATATTTGCTTATCCTTCAGTGAGTATGCTTGGGAATCTGGAATGCTATGAAAGCAGTCTCCTCCTTTCTGGAGACACCAAATGTGCTTTATAAACTTTCCTGGTCTGTGACAGGCCCTAATAGAGGGATGGATCCATTGCCTCTGTTATGTTACTTCTAGTTCTGTCTTGTAGGGCACCTTCTCCACTTGGGGCAGTACAGCCCAGGATCAAATCTTCTCAAGCACTTCCCTCTGCTTCAATGGATCAGTGTGATATTAAGGACTTAGTCCTGATTTTCATCCACCTCGATCTGTAACTACAGAGACATCTTTTATTCTGCTTTGATTCAAATCTTTTTATTTGGCATGTGATGTTTTCTGGACACTTGTAGAAGAGGATCAGAGTGATATCTAGATAGAAACTGTAATTTGATGAAGACAGAGGTGAAAGAGAGGAAGCCATACCAGAGACCATTTCATTTATAAAAGTCTTTCTTCTCCACCCACAGCCATCGGCGTGCAGAGAGGACAATGAAAATGGGGTTCAGTTAAGAATGCCGCAAAACAGAAATCAAATATAATATTAAAACACTCAGGTGCCATTATTAAATAAGTGTTTGGTCAAGAAGGTCATTAGACACTGACAAAGGGCACAGACCCCAGGAAGCCTCCAGCAGAGGGGGTAGAACACACACTTGTCCGACGTCTGTGGTTAATACTATTTAGTTGTTTTAACACATGCCTCTGTTGTGCTGAAAGTGAAAAACAAGTATACAAACTCCAATTCAAATTTTCATTTCAATTTTCTTTGGAGATAGGGTCTCATGTAGTGCAGGCTAGCCTCAAACTCACTATGTAGCCCAAGATGAACATGGGCTGTCCATCCCTTGTCTCTACCTTCCCAGTGCTGTGATTACAGATGCGTACCACACATTAGGTTTACTTGGACCTGGGAGTGGAATCCAGGACTTTGTGAGGCAAGTGCTTTTCCAACTGAGCCACATTTTCATCACCAATGTTGCCCAGAGATTGGTGCTCTTGACTGTTTGGCTAGGACAAGTCACATCCCTCATTAACCCGAACAAGCTGTATTGTACATGGACCCGAATCTGTGAATTGTTTCATCTCCTGCTCTGGACTATTCTGAAACATCTTCAGTGTTCTTTCACCAAAGAAGAGCCATGGAAAGAACACACAGAAAATACTGTCATTATGACTATTCATATAACAACCTCTACACCCAGAAGACAGACAAGCAATTGTCTAATTAAATTTATGTCTACTAAAAATCTAACATGGGGCAGTGGTGATGCATGTCTTTAATCCCAGCACTTGGGAGGCAGAGGCAGTTGGATCTCCATGTGTTCATGGTCAGCCTGGTCTACAGAGGGAGTTCTAGGACAGTCACAGCTACATAGAGAAACCATGTTTCACAAACCAAAACAAACAAATAAACATGAGAAAGGTATTATCGGTTGATAGAACCACATATGAGACAGATTGAAGAGACCTAAGAGGTATTTTTGTTTGCTTCAGGGTGTGTGAAAGCATATGTATATGCTTGTATCCATGTGTGCATGTGTGGGCGTGAGTGTGCACCTTTGTATTCATCTATGTAGAGGGTGAATTGGTCATAACCTCAAGTATAATTTCTCAGATGCAACCCACCTTGTTTTTTTGTGACATGCTCTCTCATTGGACCTGGGGCACACCCAAGAAGCTAAGAAGACTAGCCAGTGAGAGCAAGGACTGTTGCCTATTCCTTCTTCCCCCAAAAGAGACACACCACCTGCTGTCTAACAGCTTCCTTCCATCCTGCAGAGAAGCTTCTTAAGCCTAAGGGTAAACAACTCAGATACCTTCAGGAAGTCCCTGAAACTGACCAGATTCACTAGGCCCCTCCCTACCAGAGTAAGCAAAAAAAAAAAAAAAAAAAGCTAAGAATCCTTCACAGAAAAAAAAAGGAAGCTGGGCTGCAAAGAAACTTTCAGGAGAAGTAAGCTTCAAAGAAGACTCTGAGACCACACCAGCTGCCTGGAAGAAACAGACACCATTTGAGCTGCCTGGAAAGAGGTTAAGACCAACTAAGGACACCTGGAAAGGACACTCTCTACCCTGTTGAGCTCCCTGGAGGCTTTTGTGAGCTGTCACCAATGCTGGACTTTGGTGATACAGCTTCTGAGTCCTTTCTCTTCCTATAAGTAACCTCAATAAAACTGATTGTTTCACCAAGCTGCACTTCAGAGGTATCTGTATTTTTGGTCTGTCCTGGGTTCCCTATCGGGTGAGTAAGCCCGTGTGTTACATCTCCCTAGGAATAGTTTTGTCATATACACCACCACACAGGGCCTTTTTATGTGTGTCCTGTGGACTGTACTTACTACTTCTTCTCATTTGTAAGGCAAGCCCTTTACCAGTTAAATCATCTTTCCAGTCTATCGCCCTCTATTTTGAAATGGGGTCTCACTGCATATCTCTGGCTAGCCTGGCACTCTCTTTGTAGACCAGGCTGGCCTTAAACTCATAGAGATCAGCCTGCCTCTGACTCCTGAGTTTTGGTGTTAAAGGTTTGTACTACCACAATCATCCCAACCCTTTTTTTTTGAGTCAGGGTTTCATGTAAACCAGGTTGTCTTGAGTTTACCATTGCCGAAGGTGGCCTTGAACTCATGACCCCCTCCCCACATCTCCACCTTCCTAATGATGTGACGACATGCATGTTTCACTAGGAATGGTTTACACATGACTGGGGATGGAATCCAGAGCTCTGTGCATGATAAGCAAACATTCTACCGACTCAATCACATTCCAGTCCCAAAATTTGAGTCTTAATCCTAACCGTGTGACGTTGGGTGGGTCATTGTAATCTCTCTAAGCCTCAGTTCCTACTAAATAAGTAGAAGGGACTGGACTAGAATACAGCTAGATCCCCTCCAGCTCCCGAGTTCTGATCCTTTGTGTAAACATGGCCCAGGCATTCTTTTCTCTTCTGTTGAACCCCGTGCACATCCTAGGGTAGGGTAGGTGAAAGCCAGAGAAACAAGATCCTTGGGAAACACATAATCTGAATAACCAGAAGGGATGTAATTAAAATCAGGGTTCTGTTCCCACAAACACACCCAAGGATCTTCCCGTACAAACACCACAGTAATTAAGCCACCTGCAAACCACACGTTACCGCCCTCCAGGCCCTGCTGGGCTTAGCTCGCAGCCTGACTCAGGAATCCAGGTTGTCCTCACCTCCCAGACAGCAAGCCTCACTCCTGACAGCATTCAAAAGCGTGTTTTGCCGCCGGTGGCTTTTGTGAGACAGGAGCATTTTTTAAAGTCATGCAGGGGCATGAATACATTTCTGGAATTTTCAAAATCATTACGACGATGAAAAGAAATGACAAGGAGCCAGCTTGCATCTGAATAGCCTCGTATCTGCGCTAAGCCCTCCTCTCTCCTCCCTTCGCCTGCAAGAGGTTCACCACAGAGTAGCTGCCAAATTGGTTTCTCAGGAAGCTGGCACTGGCAGGACCCTCTCCAGGGACGTGGGCTTCACCACCTCAGTCCTCCAGGGCTAGGACCTTCCACTAGCTGGACCAGACCCTGGCACCATCTGACCAGAGTGGAGTCTATTTTCAACCTCCTCTGTTTTTAACAACCTTATGTCATATGTTCACCCAGACTGGCCTTGTGGCCCAGAAATTATATTTGGTCCTGTCATCTGGCTAACCTGATAAACTTATTGTACCCCAACTGGGGTAAACGGGGCCAGCCAGGGACAGCTGGGGGAGGTCTGTTTTAAGTCCCTAGATAACATCCGGGAGAGATGTCCTCAATCACACATTACAAATGAGGTCCTGGAGGACCTGCCTGAGAAAGATAATGTGTTCTCAGACATTTCTGGAGTCGATTCATTGGGCAGGCATCTTGGCTATCTTTATAATCTCAATGGGTTCACCCCCGGGGACCCAGCACTTGGAAGGCACCGAGCATCTGATGATCCGAATTCAACAGCTGAAAAGCGATGAGCGGCCCTACATAATCTGGCCAGTCAACAGACCAGCAGCTGCGGTCTTGCCTGAAAGTGCACTCGCTCCCACGTGCAGCTCTGGGGGCAGGTGAGACGGCTCAGGGTGCAGAGGTGCTTCCTGCCAAGTCTGATGACCTGAGCTTGATCCCTGGGAGCAATAGGGTGGAAGGAGAGACATTACTCCCTCAGGCTGTTCTTTAAGTTTCTTTTTATTCTATGTGTGTTGTGCTTGTATGTCTGTCTGTGTACCAAGGGCATACAATGCGCATGGCATGAGAAGCGGGTGGAGGGTCCCCAGGGACTGTAGGTATGATGCTTGTGATCTTCCATGTAGGTGCTGGGAATTGAACCTGGGTCCTTTGAAAGAGAAGCCCGTACTCTTAACCACGGGTTGTCCTTTGACCTCCACTTGTACATTGTGACACGTGTACTTTTCCCTTACCCCAAATAAATTAAAGGTAAAAACAAAACAAAGCAACTACAGAGTTGGTTTGGGAAGATAGGTCAGTCAGTGAAGTGCTTGCCTTGCAAGCACGAGGACCCGAGTTTGGTCCCTGGCAGTAGCCCAGAGGTGGGGTGGTAGGTGCTTGTGATTCCAGTGCTGGGGGGATGGGATGGATCGAGTCAGGGAACCCCTGGGGCTTGCTGGGCTTGCTGTCCCAACCTACTTAGTGAGCCCTAGGCCAATTAGAGACCCTGTCACAAAAAAAACAGGTGTTGGGGCCAGCAAGATCAGAAACATTTTGCACCCTACATTTTGCTTGATGACCTGAGTTCTAATCCCAGAATACAGGACGGAGGGACAGAACCCAAAATTATCATCTGACCTCCACAGGAGTGCAAGGGCTGGTATGTGCCCCCACAGACTAATAAACTAGAAATGAAGAAAACCCAAGATGGATGACATCTGAGGAACAGAGCTCAGGGCTGTCCTCTAACCTGTATGCACATACATAACTCATATGCTATGCAGACACACACACACACACACACACACACACACACACACACACACACCAGTCTCAAGTTCCACTGTGACCCATTCTAGTCACTCTTCATGTTAGCAGGACCACCAAGGACTGGTGTGCACATCGATAATTGGGAGCTAGTGCCCAACAGACCAAGAGTAGACAGAGAACGTGAGGATCCCAATTCCCAGCCAGGGCAGCAGGTTCAGAGGCAATGGTGTAAGAAGACAGTCAGAGCGGAGCTGCACTCTATTCCAGGCTCACAACTGTGCCTGTGATGTCGACAGAAGCCCGTATGTGAGCGGGAGCCCAAAGGTGTCATAAACAGGTGTCCTCATTAACAGATTCAGCCATCTGTGTTCATTCAGAGGAATTTCACTTTAAATTGGAAAACTGGATCCCAGGCTCAGCGATAAAATAAATTAATTAAAGAACATTTTTGAGCCCAAGCTGGCTCAAATTTCATACGAACCCAAGGATGAACCAGAATTATGGCTCCTCCTGCCTCTCTACCTCCCAAGTGCTGGGATTACAGGTGTGCACCGACCACACCCAGTGTGTGCGGTGCTGGGGGTGGACCATGGGGCTCTGCGCATGCTAAGCAAGCACCCTACCAACTGAGCTACAGCCCCAAACCAAAGTTGGGAATCAAGACCTGGCAATGAGCCAACAAGTTATTTCCCACATCCTTATGGTAACTTCTTTGATTCGAAGAGCAAGTCATGCAGGGCTTAAGTTTACGCAGATTGGTTAGTGAAACATGGGAAGGTGCGAAGGTGATTTCCTGGGGGACCTGGTGTCAATCTTCCAAAAGGGTTATCTGAAGACCTCCTCTGACCCAGCGAGCAGTTCGCTTCTTGGCTTGGGATTTTCCAGCCTGGCTTCAGAAACCCCATGTCTTTCTTAGTGCAGGTATATTCCTCAGTTGCCAAGGAGGGTGGAAAGCCTCCTCTGCTCACATCTGTATTATAATAAATGCATTATAAATGAGTAAGTAGGAGACAGTAAGGAAATGATGTTTTACTTTTAAATGCTAATTACGAAGCCCTGGTACTGTTAATGTGCGGGGTGTTCTGTCAATTTTTAATGTTTATGCCAAGTGTAGTCTTCAATTTAACATGAGCTTTTAATCCTTTGAGTACTAAATTGCCTTTTAATGCTTGCCGAACAACATTGTGTTTGTAGAGTCAGGCCTGAAAAATGTATTTAGTACAAGGTATGTTGTGGGAAGGCAGGCAGAGGGGGCGGAGGGAAGAGAACTTTTTTTTTTTCCCCTCTCTCTCTAAGAAGATGGCTGGTAGGAACAAAAATCAACAGGCTCCGTTGGTCTCCTCTGAACATTTCTCATTCCTTCTGAGGTTGCAGCGAGCGCTTCTCTCCTGTTGCAGGTTTAGCCCTGCAGTGACAGTTCTTGGCTCCCAGGAACACAATCAGCCCCAGGGTCCACCTTGCCCCAATCAAAGGAATGCCTGCAGGAACAGATGCAAGGGAAGATTCTGGCCGCCCTCCTGGCATGTGCCAAGCTGGGAGGGGAAAAGGCGCTCAGAGCATGCTCAGAGGTGTCGGCGCATTTCCTGCTGCCACACAGAGGGAAAGCGTGGGAGGGGAAACTAGTACAGTTCCTATAATGACAGGGAGGCAGGGGATGTGGTAGTTTGTAGAGTGCTTGCCTAGCATTCATGGGGCCCTGGGTTCAGTCCCAACACCACCTAAACTGAGTGTGGTTAGTGTATATCTGTAATCCGTTTGTGAGTTCAAGGCTAGCCTAAGCTACATGAGACCCTGTCTCAAAGAGAGGGCAGGCTCATTCACGGGAAAGACAGAACGGGGTGAGAAGAAAGTGGGTAGTGCATCAGGACACTGTTTGGTTTTGTTTTTCTTTTTCTGGGCACTGTGTAGGCAACCTGGTGCTTAGACCTGTAAAGGCCACCACACCCAAACCTCATTCTGATCGTATCTCCATTCTAGAATTTTCTTTTCAGCTCTCAGTTAAGCCACATTGATTTCCTCATGCTTGCCAAGTATGTACCCACTTTGGAGTTCTATATACCAGCAAATCACACACACAGCACTCAGGCTATGGCAACAACTCTGTGGTACTGGGTTCAGTTCCAAACACCAAGTGATAAAAGTGCTGTGTATGGAGCTCAGCCGGTAGAATGCTTTCCTAGGACGCAGGAAGCCCTGGGTCCCATGACCAGCGTGGCCTCAACTGACCCGGGGAGTCAAGCCCATGACCCCAGCATCTGTCTGCTTAGTGGTAGAGTTGATTCACTGCTTCCCAGCTCTTAAGAAAGGCATTTGTAGGGCTGGTGAGATGGCTCAGTGGGTAAAAGGTGGCCGAGCCTGGTGACCTGAGTCAACCCCCAGGACCCACGTGGTGGAAGGAGAGAAATGACTTTCTCAAGTTGTCCTCTGACCTCCACACACAGGGCATGTGGCATGTGACCACTTCCCACAGGACAAATTAATATTAATATAATGTAAGTAAAACTAAAAACAAGGAAGGTCACGATCACCTTGAGCTATATATAGTGAGTCTTAGGCCAGCCTGTGCTATAAGATACTCTGTCATAAAAATAAAAATAAGTAAAAAAAGAAACCCAGTCTCCCTCCCCTTTGCTGTTTTTCAAGACAGGGTTTCTCTGTGTAGCCCTGGCTATCCTAGAACGCACTCAGTAGACCAGGCTGGCCTTGAACCCACAGACCCGCCTGCCTCTGCCTCCTGAGTGCTGGAATTAAAGGCAAGTGCTGCCACCCCCAGCTTCTCTAAAATATCTTAATGCATTTATCTGTTTGCTTATGTTTGGGAAGAGGTAGTCACAAGCAGTGGTGCATCCATATAAAGGCCAGAGGACAATTTGAGGGAATCAGTCCTCATCACTGAGTTATCTTACCAGCCTGAAGCTTAGTTCCTATTGCCTTGACTTTGATGAAACTATACTTTGGAAGGAACTAATTAGTTGGGTATAAGCTACTTATGGAGTCTGGTTTGTCTGGGCCTAGGGTAGGGTCCTCAGCGGTATCTCTGTCATCTCCTAGCGTAGGCTCCTGGGCATGTCTGCTGTCCTTCCTTACTGGTGCAGGAGGAGAAAAAGGAAAAGGTGATGAAAGCCTACAGGAAAGTTGAGTTTCTGGAAGAAAGCGTTTGCTTCCAGAGGTTCCCTTTTAGCGAGCAGGCATTCCCAAGGAACAATGGCCCACATACATGTTTGGTAAACTGCCTAATGATTAAATAGCACGCCACCGACATTTGAATATCAAAAGGCTATCTTCCCATAGGAGAGCCAATTGCCTGCCCGATGAGCTTCAGTACAGCTAGCAAGAGCAGAGGGAGCAGCAAGTGCATGGGAAATGACGAGGTCCCCTCTCTCCATAGTTCTGACGACGACATGACATACCGCGTGGAGTCCAACAGCTGCCACTTACAGCTGGGGCAAGTGGCCACTCTAAATATGGGCTTTTCTGAATCCGCTTATTATGTGGTTGGCTGTGTTATAATTTGATTCAAAACCCTGTATTAGCCTTAGAGGTATAAGTACAAGGGACAGGCAGGGCTGGAATTAGGCCACAAGTGTGAAGGGGGTCTTTGTCCTCTGACATATTAAACAGAGTTTTTAAAATATTGATTTTATTGTTTTAATTATGTATGTGTGTACGTGTCTGTGTGGGAGTATGTTCATGTGATTTCAGGTGCCCATGGAGGCCAGGAAAGTGGTTCAGATTCCCTGGAGCTGGAGTTACAGGTGACTGTGACCCACAAAGGCACTGGGAACTGAACTCCAGTCTTCTGCAAGAGCAGTACTTGATCATAATCACTGACCCATTTCTCTGGTCTTTGACCACGGATTTTTTAAGAAGATCATCCACTGTATGGCCCTCCCTGAAAACAGCAGTATGAACAGAAGAACATTAGTCTGTACACCCAGAAGAATGTCAGTCTGTCCACCCTGCTGTGGCTAGGCCTATCTGCCCACTCTTAATCCCAATCAGTTCATTTCCATCTTGGTGTAGTCATAAAACAACAGTACTAGGGAGGCCAAAGCAGATGGATCCAGGCCAGGCTGGGCTATATGGTGGGACAATGTCTTAATAGGAAAATAAATAAGTAAATACAGAACGGCCTCAATACCTGGGTTCTACTCAGGATGATGGGAACAATAACCAAGCTTCTACTGGTAGGCAAGTCAAACGAATAAGTACACTATAGTCTAGGTATCCTGCCTTGGTTCAGTAAGTCTTAAGGAAAGAACATGTTTCTATTAAGCTAGTGAAAATTGAATGAATGAATCAAAAAAGAATAAAAATACAATATAGCCCCAGTACCTGGTTTTGACTAAACATTACTTAGGGAAAGATAGTATCTCTGTTGGTAATCTACTAAAACAGTAGTTCTCAACCTTAGGGTCACAGATTGGATATCCTGCATATTGGGTATTTACATTACACTTCATAACAGTAGCCAAATTACAGTTATGAGGTAGCAACAAGATAGTTTTATGGCTGGGGGTCACCACAACGTGAGGAGCTGTGTGAAAGGGTTGCAGCGTTCGGGGGGTAAAAGAACCACTGGACTAAAAGTTCAATGGATACAGCTTGGGTATCTGTGTTTGCTTCAAGATGACTTAAGGCCCAATTTGGAGCACCAGACAGAAATCTCAAGGTCCAAATCAGGAGCAGAAGGAGAGGGAGTACGAGCAAGGAACTCAGGACCACGAGGGGTGCACCCACACACTGAGACAATGGGGATGTTCTATCGGGAACTCACCAAGGCCAGCTGGCCTGGGTCTGAAAAAACCTGGGATAAAACCGGACTCGCTGAACATAGCGGACAATGAGGACTACTGAGAACTCAAGAACAATGGCAGTGGGTTTTGATCCTACTGCACATATGGCTTTGTGGGAGCCTAGGCAGTTTGGATGCTCACCTTACTAGACCTGGATGGAGGTGGGCGGTCCTTGGACTTCCCACTGAGCAGGGAACCCTGATAGCTCTATGGGCTGACAAGGGAGGAGAACTTGATTGGGGGAGGGGGAGGGAAATGGGAGGAGGTGGTAGGGAAGAGACAGAAATCTTTAATAAATAAATAAATGGAAAAAAAATGATGACTTAAGGCAAAGATCAAGTCTCTCTGTAAGCTACTAACATAACACTGCCGTGCAGCTCCTGTACCCTAGAGGTCTGCCAAACTCCCGATTGCTTCCCCACAGTAGTAACTTCCCGGTGAAGGAGTCCATTTCCTGGCTTTTCCTACATGACTAGTTCTTGGCTGTGAGCATGGCAGGATGATGTGGGTCCGTTTTCAGACTCCTTCCTTTCGGAGGAGCTGGATTCCAGAGTCCCTCCCTAGAGCAGAGTCCTCGGCCATCCAAGGATACCAACACTGGGACTCTTCCATCAGCAGCAAAGAGGGATCTTTTCCTTTTAAGCTTTTATTCATTTTGGTGTGTCATTTGATAAGGGAACTATTTCATGGAACCTTCAGTCACTCTCCAAACACAAACAAACAAGCAAGCAGACAAAAACAACCCTTCAGTTGCTCCATAGAACTTTCTTCCATCTATAAAATGGGGGTAACTTCTTAAAAACAAAACAAAACACCAACAACTACAACAAACCCCTAGATATACGCAATGAAAAACAGTGGACAATATGGAGGAGCAGCAGCCAAATCCAGCAAGTCTTCATCTAGCCCCAATACTCAACATAGTATAAAACTCCACAGCATCCACTTCTTACCTTATACAAAACAAACTGAGTGCTCACTGTGAGGTTCATTCTTGCCATGGTCTCTGAGTGCCCACTCCCTACCCAGCCAGGGGCAAAGGTTGAGAAAAGAACCTGTGTACACCTCGCTGTGAGGCATGGCCCAGAAAGGGCTCTTCTGCATACCTCCCTACCCTCCATTACGGAACTTTCTCCTAGGAAAAGGCTGGAAGAACGTGACATTATTATTTCCTCATTTGGGATGGATTGCTACAGGCCTGGGCATGCAGGCAACAGTGCCAGTGGAGTGATTTATGAAGCCTTGTTCCTCTCCTGGCCCCATGATACGGTTATAACTCTCCCTTTCACAGCAAGGATTATGGCGTTCTAATGACTTGCTGCCCACGCGTTATCTTCCAGTAACCTGCTGGGTTTAGAGCGGGTGGTTGTTTTCTAGGTGGTAATTAGGATTTTCCTCTTCCTGTCTTTAAGGCTTTTCAGTTTCTCTCGACTCCTTGTTCATAGCTTAGCTCTAGGAAAGCTGGACAGAGGTGCCTGACTCAACATAAAGCTCTGTATTCTTAGCACAGGCCCACGTGTGTGCGTGTAAACATGTGCATGATCATGTGCACACATGTATGCATGGAGCCTTGAGACTGAGGTTGGGTGTCTTCCTTGACTCTTCAAATCCTTACTATTCATGACAGGCTCTCGCTCTGTAGCCTTGGCTGGCCTTGAACTCACTGTGTAGACCAGGTTGGCCTCCACTTTAGTGATCTGCTTGCCTGATTCATGAATGCTGAGATTAAAGGCATGTACCACTATGCCTGGCCCCTTACTTTTTAGGACAGGGTCTCACTAAACCTGGACCTCAGTGATTCGGTGAGCTCGCCAATGAGCTCCAAGGACCCGACTGTCTTTGCTTCTCCAGCACTAATGCTTCTGACTTGTATGTGGGTTCTGGAGGGCTCTGAATTCAGGCCATCATGCTTAGATGGCAGTCACTTTGCTGGGTCACCTCCCCTTTCCATTCTTATAGTGAAAGCTCACTCTAAGTCACCTGAATGTCCATGCTGGTCTGGAATTTGAGATTTTCCTGTTTCTACCTCCTGAATGCTAGAATAACAGGTGTATGCCACGATGCACAGGAATCAAACCCAGGGCTTATGAATGCTAAAAAAGCAACCCACCAATTAAACTACACTCCCTGTCCCCTTGGGCTCCCCGTTTGTTTTGGAGATGGGTCTTACTATGCTGCTCAGGCTAGATCTGAATTCATTATGCATCCCATAACGTCCCTGGATTTGAGATTGTCCTCTCTCTACCTACCAAATGCTGGGATTACAGGCATGTGCCCCCATGCACTGCGGCTGCCTGCCAGCTTTCTGACTGAGTCTCGACATGCATCCTAAACTCACAGCTGTGCCAACCCCGCCACCACTGTGCAAGGGATGGCAAGCATGCTGCAGTGGGCTAAGACAGCAATGTGGCCCATCCCACTCAGAGCCAGCTTTCACAGGGACAGCTCTGTTCAGGGAGCTGCTTGACCATGTGGGACAAACTTTGTGGTTTCTCAGCCAGCCCAGTTTCTCCCGCTCGGGTGTCCACCTGCCTGCTAGGGGCTGTCACTCAAACTGGCACAGCAGGAAAAGAAGCCTTGGGTGGCCACTGTTAGCCTGACAGCGATTCTGCTAATTCACACATGAGAAAGCTCAACTGGGTGAGCACGCTCAAGATCACACAGCCAGCAAGGGAGAACGTTCTGGAGCCATTTTCTTACATTCACATCTCGAGGCAGGAAACGGCCGTGGTAAAGGATATCGGGTGGAAATGGGAAACTGAAAGTCTACACTGCATGAGTCTGGGGCGATAACTCAGTTGGCGGAGCGCTTGCTTTGTAAGCATGAGGATCTAGAATCAATGTAAAAAAGAAAAAAAATCTGGGTGTGGTGGCGTGCTTATAATTCCAGTGTTGGGAGCTGGAGACAAGAAAATCCATGGGGTTCACTGAACAACCTATTTGGTAAGCCAGGCTAGTGAGAGACACTGACTCAAAAAGCAGGGTGGACAGTACCCCAAAGAGTGACATCTGAAGTTGTTCTCTGGCCTGCACATGGTCCCTGCAAGCAGGGGCACAATGCCTGGGATCCACACAGAACAACAAAATCAGAACAGGCAAGGAACTAGGTTTGTAGGTGTGGGGGTGCAGGGGGTACACTAGTACGATGGTTCTCTACCTTGTTTTTTTTTCTTTTTTAAGATTTATTTTTGTTTGTGTGTGTCTGTAGGTACCTGCACATATGCTGGAAGTTGCCTAAGAAGGCCAGAAGAGGGCGTCAGATCCCCTGGAGCTGGGATAACAAGCAGTTATGACCTGTCAAACATGACTGCTGGAAACCAAACTCTGGTCCCCTGGAAGAACAGCAGGGATGACTCTTAACTGCTGAGTCATTTCTCCAACTTCTTTTTGTGAGACAGGGTCTCTTACCTAATCTAGCACTTTCTGACTGGGTGGCCAACGGGCTTCAGGGATCCTCCTGTCTCTGGCCTAGGGCTCCCGAGCATGTGCTTATAAAAGCACACACTGGCACAACTGGCTTTTTATGTGGGTGCCGGTTTTCACACGTGGGTGTCAAGCAGTTTACCACCTGTGCCACCTTACCAAGCACCCTAAACTCTGAGCCACTCCTCACTGTAGTCACTGAGCAAGCTGTGTACCAGGCGGCCTGGAGACCAGTGCACAGTGACCTTTCTTCCCTTTTCCCAGTCCCAGACTGCCTTCAGCTAGTCTCCATCCTTCCCTGCTGAGCTAAGGGAAGTCTCAGGGCAAGACTTCTTGTCCCTACCCCCAGCAAAAGGCAGCAGGGAGCCCTATAGAGGCTCAGAGCTAGGGGACCGCTATTCTAACAACCCTCATGGCCTACCAGGGAGTAGACTGGAAAACCAGTTTAGATTCGCAAGGAGGCTGGTATTAAACTCACCAGTGTCCCGGCTCAGGCAGCCACGCGTGTTAGGGCATGTGAATAATAAAAGAAGAACTTGTAATTCTACTAAAAAATGAAATTCCACCATTTCTGCAGAATAAACAAAACCAAAATATCACATTAGCTCTGCAATACGTCTGGCTCCGGGGCTTCAGGCTCTCATTACTGTTGGATTTTCTCCATGAAGGATCCCTCCGTACTCCCCCTGCCCCCTGAATAACAAAACACGCAGCCTTTATGACGAACTTCCCTTCCCTTCCATCTCCTGCCTGCCTGTGGTTTACCCATATCAGAAACCAATAGAGGAAAGTCACCAAGACAATGAGCGTCTGTCTGCAGTTCTTTTGCCTGGTGTGCTCTGAACTGTCTTCCAGAGAGTTCTTAGGCCCCCATAGGGTGACAAAGAAAGAAGCGCCCCTCATGATTTAGGAAAGATGAAAAGAGCCACCCCCAGAAGCCCGTGCTTTTTGCTTGCATGAGGTAACTTGGAGGGCGTCGGAGAGGGGCTGCTGGCTCTGGGTTCAAAGCGAATCTGCCCCGAGAGGGGTTGGATTCAGACAGCGATGGATCAAAGGCTCTTGGAGGTGGCAGCAGCTAGCGCCTCAGTGGCAGAGAGCTTTGACGCCCTTCTTTGAAGACATCTGGCACCTCAGATCTCTGGGCAGGAGTGTGTGGCAATGTCTGTGTGTTGGGGTTCCCAGTACACCACCTAGGACCCCCCAGGATCAACAGCAACATCCTCAGGCAGGGTCTCATATAGCCTTGGTTGGTCTTGGTATGTAGCCAAGTCTGAATTTCTCATCCTCCTCTCTCTATCTCCTAAGAGCTAGGATTATAGGCCACCACACCCATCCTGACCAATTTTAATCAATTTAAATTTTATATCATTATGTATGTGCACGTTACATGTGGGGCGTGCCTGTGCCATGGCACGCATGACAAGGGCAGAGGACAACTCTGTGTAGTCTGTTTTCTGTTTTCATCTTTGTGTGGTTCTAGGATCAAACTCAGGCTCCTAGGATTGTGTGGGAAAACCTCTACCCACTGAGCCATCTCACTGGTCCTATATCCTTATTTTTTGAAGCAGGATCTCACATAGCCCCGTCTGGCTTGACACTTAGTATGCAGCCAAGGTTGAACTTGATCTTCTGATGCTCTTGCTGCCTCCTTTTGAGGGCTGAGATCAGAGATGTGTACCACCACACCCGACCTATGTAGTGATCAAACCCAGGGTTTGGAGCATGCTAGGCAAGCGTTCTACTAAGTAGACATGGCCATTTTTCAAAAGAGCTCAATCAAGCACATGGTCTACCAGCTTAGATTCAACTGTTCTAGACTGATGGAACGGCAGGATGGCTGAGGCCTGTGACAGACCCTCGGTACAGTCAAGCTGTCCTCAATGCTTCAGAAAAATGCATTGCTTTCTCTGCCCCGCTGCCTCTCTAGGGCAGAGAAAGTATGGCTCCCCTATGGTGTTCCTGCAAAGGAAGGGAAAGGAAAACAACTGGAGAGGCTTGGATGGGCAGGGGTCTGGAAAAGTAATCACTTGCTGGATCTGGATCTGGGCCAGCAGGAGACAAGGTTCTCAGGCTTCTCTCCCTAACCAGTACCCAGAGACACGGCCACTTTACATGCGGACACGGTCACTTCACATGCGGACATGGTCACTTCACATGCAGACATGGTCACTTCACATGCGGACATGGTCACTTCACATATGGACACGGTCACTTCACATGTGATCAAGGGCTATCTGGAGGCTGCAGTGCTAACTGGCCAACTCCATGCGGGTCCTTACTATACATGGGGGAGAGAGGCCTAATAACAGGGATAGGTTTGGTTACAGCTCAGACTCCTTCATGAAATAACATGGAGAGTGGCAGATAATATCAAATTAGACACTCAGCAATATTCTAGAGCTGGCCCTGGCAGTGGTCCGAGAAGACAGCAAATCTCACACTATCTAGCTTTGAAGTCTTCAGAAATTTTTCTTTTTTCTTGTAGAGTCGGGGTCTCCTATAGTCCAGGCCAGCCTGGAACTGGGTGTGTAGCTAAGGATGACCTTGGGTTTCTGATCCTCCAGCTTCCACCTCTTGGTGCTGGGGTTATAAAAGTGTGTCGTCATGAAACAAAAGTAGTCAGAGAGCATGCCTCCAGCCCAAGGCCACCTCCTCTACCTTTTTCTGTGTACTACATGGAGGAGATGGAAAAACAAAACCGTAGTGTCAAGTAGGGGACATTTCCTTATGAGCTATTATTGGCCAGGAATTCTCCAAGGGCCCCCCCAATTATTCAAGCTCTTGCCATTGCTCCTGGCTGCCCACTAGGCCTACATGATAAGATCCTGTTGTTAAAACTACCATAGGCTTTGGATGCCAGACACAGTGAAATGAAGGTGAAACTGAGCAGGAAGCTTCCTCCCCATGTCTCCTGGGCAGAATAAGCTGGTGTACCCACAACCCACACTGCAGCAAATAACAAGAGATCCCGTCTCAAGTGAAAGAGCGTCTGTGACCTCCACACGTGTGACGGCACATGTGCACACACATACATACAGATACACATGCGTATATACACCATATACACTTTAAGATAAAAAACAAATAGACAAACAAAAGTTCGAGTATCCCAGAATAAACCTAGAGTTATCTACATTTTGTTTTTAGCAATGGAAATCAAACCAACCCAAACCGTAACTGAACTTCAGGGCAACCCCATTTTCCCACTGGGTTTATCTCTCTGAAAACAGTTATTTGGGCGTTTGACCCTTAGTGGAGATGATGCCCCAAGCCCTTACATCTGTGAGCTCCTTTAGTTTAGAATGTGTCAATGCCCTCCCTTCCACTGTGTGTTAGGACATGAACCTGTGAATTCCATTCAAGGCTTTTTTTTTTTTTTTTTTTTTTTGCAGTACGGTTACAGATATCCCAGTCCTGGGATGATGACAAGGATGCATCCGCACAGCTGGCTGGACCATCACTGTTTTTAAGATCTAGTTCATGTGTGTGAATAGTTTCCTCGTATGTATGTATGTGCACTAGGTGCCTTCTCGCCGCCCATAGTGTTCAGAAGAGGGTGTTGAATCTCCTAGAACTAGAGTTATAGATGGTTGTGAGCCACCGTGTGGGTGCCAGAAATTGAATCTGGCTCCCCTGCAAGAGCAACAATGCTCTAAATCACTGAGTCATCTCTCCAGTCCCAACTACCGCTTTTCAAATAATTCCTTGATGGCAAAGGTGGCCCTGTTTTCTGGGCTATGTTATATTCCGCAGAGATGGATGTCAGAGCAGAAGGAGAACCGGAGTGGTTTCTAGTGGTTGCCTTCGCTGGGCTGTTGAGAAGGATCTCAACATGAATGACCCGAGGAGCACCTAAGTTTCCCATCCCAGCTCGACACCTCCAATCCACAGGGCCATCAGGCACTGCCACCTGCGTCAGTTGCACGAGATGGAAAAGGGAAGCACTGTTCTCTGCCCTCAAATACAAAGGGATGTTTACGGGATAGTGATTTGACTTGAGACCTCTTTTTACAAACGCTTAGTCAACACAAGTCAAACAACGAGGGGCTGGCCAGCCGCAGAAGTAAATAAGACTGTCTGCAGGTTGAGCCTGACTCTCGATGCCTGGGCAGGGCCAGGCCTGGCTAAGGGGCTGCTGCTCATCAGGTCTCGTGAACCACACAGCAGCCTGGTTGGTGGTCTGCTGGAGCCAAGGCAGTCGGCAGCCAAAATGGGCAAAGATAGGGGTCTGGCAAGGTCCTCGTCTGATCAGACCAGTCAGTCGCCTCTGAGCTGGCTGGCCCGGCCCTGGCCCTGGCTCCGGCCCTTGAACAGCAGAGACCTCCTGGCACCAGAGTGAAGTCAAACTTGCCTCCAGCTGTCTGTGGCACAGTCTGCTTGCTGCTGCACAAATGGTGGTGATTCAGCCATTGGGGATGCTTCTGGGGCAGTGTTCCTGGATGTGGAAAAAAAGGATCCCTGGGGAGAGCAGCAAGATAGCTCTTCCTCATTTACACTCCACACATCATTACAACCCAGCCAGGGGCTTTCCCAGAAAACCTGGCCACTGAATTACCCCTGACGTTTGATTCAGGGCTATCCAGGTAACCTAGGAAATAAGATGTCCCCTTGCAGGTCACCCTCAGGACATGTGATAGCCAGCTAAAGATTATTCTCAAAAAACTTTACCTGATGAATTTTTTTGTTTGTTTTTGAGGTGGGGGAGGGGTTGGCCTTTTCTGTGAGACCCTCATGGGCTTCTCTATATTTCCTCTCTATTAAGGTTTGCCTATGACAAGGCTAAGATCCCATCCCTCCCACCCCCAACCCAAGCACAGCGAAAGTAATTAGTGACCATTTAGGGGCATGACAGATTGGCCAGTTAGGAGTGATGCTGAGCTCCGACTTGAAGCTCCACTGTGGTGTCTACGGCAACAGGCAACATCAGGTTTGTAGGTCTGTGGCTGCTTCTTCCCAGTTTCCAACAATTCAATCATCCAATAGCAGGAAAGGCAAGACGGAGCTCTGCTCAGAGAGACGCAGTGCCCGCATTTCCTCCTGCAAGTTCATTATCGCCTCGCCAAAGCATGACGGCAGTGTGAAATGGGTTAGACTCACGCACGGATGCCTCCGTTAACGGCCAAAGGAGGAGAGAAAGAGAGAGGGGGGGAAAGCTCGCACATCATTAGGAACGGAATAAACGATATCAAGGCACAGAGCAGAAATGATTTGATTAGTAATTTCCAGTTTTGAAAAGATCTGGAAAACTACCAAATGACTATACAGAAGGTATGATGGAGTTCTTAATTGCTATAACTGCTCTGGGAGAATTGATGACTTGTGACATAGAATACAGCGCAGTACGCTAACACTAATAACTGTTAATTAAATGCTGCAATGATATACTCTCAAAATGCACATACAGCTTACCATAATTTCTAGATTAAAAGCTGCACTGTCAGAAGCCAAAGGCAAAGGGAAATGGGGGAGAGGAGGCAGCGTTCATGTCTGAAGTCTGCCCTGAACACAGCAGCCCAAAGACACGGCAGGGAGGGGGAATACCGTTAGCTGGAGAAATGTAAAGGCTGGCTGGCTGGAGCTGGCCCTCCAGAGGGTGAGTTATTAATTCTGAAAGAAGGCTAGCTGTACCGGGCCATCTGGCAGATTTGGGAGGGATGGGTTGAGGGCCCAGCTTCCGGTTGGATCTGCTTGGCTCCCTCCCAGTGATGTTTCACCCTTGGACTGAGGATGATGCCAGGTCAGAGATATCAGGGGAGGGCATGAGGCTCCTGGGGGGGTGGGATGCTGTGGGTCTACAGAGATGGGGGCGGGGCTCTTTTCATGGCAGATTCAGCTCCTAATGAGTGTGGGGAGGCTAGGAGAGCTGATGGGGCTGGGAGGGTGGGAGTAATTCGCAGGAAAGCCTCATTTGAATGGAAGATAAAAGACCTCAATTAATCTCTCTCCCTTTGGGTGAGGAACGCATGTGAGCCTGAAGGAAGATGAAGAAACACTGATGCTACTTCCAACTCAATTATCCCGGGCACAGCGCAGGGAGTGAGCTGGATGGATGGACAAACAGAGAGGGGACGAGTACTCCTTTTTCCATCTGTTTTTGTTTTATCGAAACAAGGTTTCACATAGCCCAAGCTAGCCTCAAACTCCCTATGTAGTTAAGGACCTTGAACTTTGGATTCTCCGGCCTCTACTTTCCCAGTGAGTTCTGGGATTACAGACATTAGTCTTCATGTCTGGTTTCTGAGGAGCTGTGGATGGTACCTGAGACCTGATGCATGCTAGCCAAGCCTTCTCTGAGCTGAGCCATCTCCCTAGACTGTGACAGAGTCTCATATAGGGCAGTCTGGCCTCACATCACAAGTTTCACTTTGATCCTTATTTTCCTGCTTCCATTAGTTATTACCGAAGCCTCCAGCAGAGGGTCTCAAAGAGGAGACCATGGAGCCAGAGAAATGCTTTTCTGCCTATGTCTATGGAGCATTCGCTTATTGGCAGAGCTGAGTGAGGAGAGGAAAACATAAAGAGAGCCTCAAACATTAAACCATTAAATAATACTTCAAAATGAGGAAGAAAAGGTTGTTGTTTTTCTTTTTAATTTTAATCTTTTTTTTTTTTTTTTAATACCTAAGGATAACCCTGAACTCTTGGTCCTCCTGCTTCTACCTCTTGAGGGCTGGGATGATAGGTGTGACCCAGCATGCCCAGCTGAGGTTGTTTTGACACAGAAGAAAGGTAGGCTGAGCCCACGTTTAGAATAGTAACCTACAGAGGAGAGCCTTGGGAACTGCCTGACATTGCAAATGGCTGCTGCTTTGCTTAGTTTAGTATAATGGCCACTGTGACTGTAGGAATACAGGAATGGGTTTGCGAAGCCTGGGGAAGACAGAGAGCCAAGGTGATATATCCTGTCAGACTTTTATAATTGACTGACTTCCTTGGATTTCCCCAGGCAACCTAGAGCAATCTCTACTCTCCTGTCTTAGGACACCAGTGGTTCCCCTGAAAACCAGAGAAACCCAGCACTGGGAAAGTGGCTTGCTTGGTATAGCACTTGCCGAGCACAGAGGAAGCTTTGGGTCTGATCTGTTGCCTGGCATAAACAGGTGGAGAGGCGCACACCTGTGATCCAAACACTCAAGGTGAAGAAGGCAGGAGGACCAGAAGGGCCAGGGGTTCAAGATCATCTTCAGTGAATTCTAGTTCAAGGTTAGCCTGGGCCACACCACATGAGCCCTGTGTCAAAGAAAGAAACAAGGGCGACAACGGGAATAAAGAAAAAATGCGCATGTTCCACAGTAGCAGAAGCCTGGTTCTCTTGACAGAGGTCACTACCAACACCAGTGGGTAACAGATTTGATGTTTGAGTCTGAAAGCAGCCAATGGCTGGCTTGTTCATTAGACCAAAGCAAACCAAAGAACAAGTAAGCAAACAGTCTGCAAACAAGTGAGAAATCAGAAACTCTACTTCCAGAGAGGACTCAAATTCAGTTCAGAGTCTCTGTGCCTGGCGGCTCACAACCTCCCGTAAGCCCTGCTCCATGCGATCCTCCGCCCTCGTCTGTCCTCCCTGGCCGCTGCACTCATGAGCTTACTCACACATCTGTATTCGTATTTATGATTAAAAATAAAGATAAATCTTTTTTTAAATCACTAAAATCAGAAAGGTGGGTCCCAGCAAGTGCGGGCAAGAACACGGAGAGATGAGCTCTGCTGTGCATGGCAGTTTGCTGGTAAAATTATTAACAACGAAAAGCAACCCAATATATTTACTGAAGCCAGTCTCTCATCTATTTTACAACCGAGCAATATCTCCTGGGATAGACTTTAGAGAAATCGTTAGAGGTGCAGAAACTGCCCGTTGCAAGGATGTGTTTACCTGTAGGAGAGAGTTGGGAATAACCTTACATTGTGGTTTGAGTGTAATTGTGTGTGTGTGTGTGTGTGTGTGTGTGTGTGTGTGTGTGAACACTTGACTCCCCCTCCCCCGGATGATGGTGTTGTTTGGGGAGGTTGTGAGATCTTGGGGAAGTGGAGCTTTGTAGGAGAAGGGGGTCACTGGAGGAGAGCCAGGCCCCACATCGTGTTTGCTCTTTGCTTCCTTGCTGGGGATGCAATCCAACCAGCTACCCTCCCGCTCCTGCTGCCATGTTTTCTTATCACTATGCTCCCAAACCTCAAGTCCAAATCAACCCTTTCTTCCTTCAGCTGCAAAGCGCCTTGTCAAAATAGCTCGGTTGGGAGAGAGTGAGGCTAAAAAAACAAAATTACCCGCCCCCTGTGTTCTTGTGGGAACGTGTGTGGGCATGTGTGTGACGGGCAAAGGACGGTCTTGGAGAATCACTTCTCTCCTTCTCCCTTATGGGTTCCAGGACCAAAGTTCAGTCTCTAGGCTTGACATCAGGTGCCCTTAGCTCCTGAGCCACCTTGCCATCTCTTAAACCCCTCCTGTGATACAGTCTACCAATGAGAGAAGCAATCGATCTACCTTAGATATCTAAAAGAATACGTATTATGGTCCACAGCCCATGGACATGCTGGGGCACGACCCACAAATTAAGCAAGGTCCCAGGCTGGTTAGCACTTAGGTGGGAGAATGCATGGTATGCTATGTGTAGTATAGTCAGTGGCAAGGAGAAGCAACATGTGTCTGTGTGCTCCCTGGTGAACGAGCATTCGAGAAACAGTAAGATTTTCATGGAGGACGGGCACTTTAAGCCTAGGGTTGGTAAGTATTCAAGAACTGCTAGGGTTCACATTGCATCTTGTAGGACAAGGGCAAGACTTCAAGTTGTGGAATTAAATAGCATCCAGTATCCTGGAAGCAGCTTCATGGAGAGGGAAGCTCTCTGGGTGTGACTGGAGGGAGACATCGAACAGAGCAGAACAGGAGTCACAGCTGTGCTGGCTACAGAATGGGCTGGACTCAGACCGGAAAGCCAGGGTCTGGAAGAAGGGACTACAAGCAACAGCAAGCACCCCGCCAGATGAGCTGGTGAGGAGGCTCATCAGGTAAGGAGCTTGCCGCTAATCCTAAAAGCCAGAGTTTGACTCCCAGGACTCACATGGGGAGAGGAAGAACACATGCAAGCTGTCCTCTGACCTCCACTCACACACCTAGGCACAGGAACTTCTGTCCCCTCCCAAAAAAATAAAATAAAATAAATGTTTATTTTTATTTTTTTTTAAAAGAATATGTTGATATGTTGAGAATCAGCAGCAAAACTTGGGCCCCAGAGTCAGAATCTGGGCTTTTGGAAGGCCTGAGGGACACCAACCAAAAGTCAAGCTTACAGTGAGGCAGCCCACACTGGAGTTTAATGGCAACTTTCTCCAAAAACAAACTGTCATTGTAACTGGTGGAAAAAATGTCCCACTGTTCCAGGCCCACACTGCTCTCGGAGGGAAGTAAGCCCTCTTTCAATCCTCACCCACAAGCACCACCGGTCACAATGAAAGCCCCTGTGTCTAGGTTGGTTGGTATCACACACACACACACACACACACACACACACACATGCATATCCTCTCTCTCTCTCTCTCTCACACACACATAAACAGTGTTCTACCCTAGTGCATCATGGGACTTCTGAGTTGACGTCCAACTTCGGTTGGCTTGGCATCCAATCCCCCTACCTTATACAGTGTGGTTAGGGCAATCTTTCTTTCCTTCCTGTAAGTTTGTTTTTCAGAAGTTGGTTCAACTCATATTAAATGAGTCAAGTATTGGGAGCGCTAACGTTTTTCTCTTGGGAGAATTCTAAGTGCTAGGAAGAATTTCCTGTCTCATGCTCAGCTTGCCTCCTACCGTTCAGGCTGCCATCAGCATCTTGATGCACTATGCTTTAAAACTGTTTTTTAATGCATGTGCCCCCCCCCACTCTCTATGTGTGTGTGTCTTGCATTGCCATGTCCGGCTTTTTCCATGAGCTGTGGAAATCCAAACTTCAGTCCTCATGTTTGTGTGACAAGTGCCTTACCAGTCCTGTAAAGTAATCTTTTTTTTTAGTACTTATTTTCCTTTAAAGATTTCTTTATTTATTAAGTATGCACACACCAGAAGAAGGCACCTGATCTCATTATAGATGGTTGTGAGCCACCAGGTAGCTATTGGGAGTTGAACTCAGGACGTCTGGAAAAGCAGCACTGAGCCATCTCTCCGATGGCTCTCTCTCTCTCTCTTCTTTCTTTCATTTTTTTTTAAAGAGCTGAATGTCACGAGAGAAATACATCCATAAACTGTCTGCATCTTAGCCTCCACGAGAAAGAGCCCACAGTGCTCCCCCAGACACACCCTGCACCCTAGGGAATGCAATCTGCCCTGCATTAGAACTACAGATATGCTTTCTTCTTGCCTGTCTGACAGCCTTGATCCCTTAAAATGCCTCGCCCTCATCACAGAAAATGATGTGCTATAATGTTTTCAATTTTTTTTCTCTAAAAACCTATGAAATGGGGATAGGGGAGGTAGCTCAGTGGGCAAAATGCTTTCAGTGCAAGGAGGACCCAAATTCAGATCCCCAGCTGTAGAAAGCTGGCTATGACAGTGGATGCCTTTAACGTCAGTGCTGGGAGCAAGGAGGTGTGGAGAGGATTCTTAGGCCTTGCTGGCCACAGACACTAGCCAAACTGGTGAGCTCCAGTCTCAGTGAGAGACTGTCTCAGAAAGACAGGCAGAAACCTATTGAGGAGGACACGATGCGGATCTCTGGCCTGTACATGCATGTGTAGACAGACAAACATAAACACACATGAACACCAGGCATGCGCACAGATACATACATACTAAGTCTCATGAAAGGTAATCAGAAGAGCGCATTGGCCCCCGTTGACGAAGATGCCCCAGGTGAGGCTGAACTGGGTCTATCAGGAAGGGATGGAGGCTTCCTTCCTCCTGGTTTCCAACAGACCGTATCAAATAGCCCAGACTGACTCCGCGGCCTGTGTGAAAGGTGGAATTGAGAGGACAGACTTCCTTCAGAGCTGGTCTTAGACACAGAAGAGGGAGAGGCGGCAACCCTCTGGGAGTCACTCGGAACCATCTGCCAAGGTGGGTGTGGGGTGTGGCGGTGAATACTAGCACCCAGGATTGACGGTGGGAGCACCAGGAGTTTAAGGCCAGCCTCGGCTACATACTGAGTTTGAGGCTAGGCCCACATGGTGGAGAGAACGGACTCTCTCAGGTTGTCTTTGTTTGTTTGTGTTTTTTGAAATAGGCTTTCTCTATGTGTGTAGCTTCAGAGCCTCTACTGGTACTTGCTCTGTAGCCCAGGCTGGCCTTGAACTCACAGATGTCTGCCTGTCTCTTCCTCCCATGTGCTGTGATTAAAGGGCGTGTACCACCACTGCCCAGTCCTCAGGTTGTCTATTAGGCGCAACACATAAATATTATTTTTATCCTTTTATTCCCCCCTTTCTTTTTAAACAAAGGGGCTGTGCATGTAGCTCAGTGGGCAAAGTGTCTGGCCAGGATGCACAAAGACCTGGGTTCTATCTCCAGTACCACTTAAACTATGTAAAACAGCGCGTGCTTTTTATTCTAGAACCAAGGGAGGGTGAAGGCAAAAGGTTCAGGAGTTCAAGGTAATCCTTGACTTGTTTAGTGGATCTGAGGCCAGTCCAGGTGATGAGTGATCCTTTCTTAAAAAAAAAAAAAAAAAAGAAAAAGAAAAAAATTATTACCCCTTACTCGGGTCACGAGTCTGATATTTCATCTGGCTTTTTCCGAAACCTGGGCATTTTATATTTTCTTTCCTGTAGTGTGAGGGCTCTATAAAAGAAGGGAGGGTTTTGGTGCAGCAGTGATGGCGGTGGCGGCGGTGGCAGCAGGGAGTGCTGGTTGCTGGTGGGGAAGAGGCATGAAAAAAATTATCCTTTGACATATATTATGCGCTTAATCTTTCGTGGCAACTTTTTTACATTTGTAAGAGTTATGGATTTTAAAAGTCAGGGCTAAGATGTCTTAATGAGCATTCACCCCCCCTTGGAAGGAGAAGTAGGGCTGGTGTGTGTTAGTCAGCTGTTAGCTTTACGGCTTCTTTTCTGCACTAAAAGTGACAAGCTGAACGCATTATGGAGAGCTCAGATGTGTTATGCAGATGAAGCCGGCAGCAATATCTGCCTGCTCTCTATTATTTATGATGTCTATATAATACAATGGACTGAGATTTAAGCCATTGTGATGCAGTTTGTTTTCCAGGGTGCTAACGTACAGCACATTTTACCGAGAATTGCATCTCCGTTACATATTAATCAAATCCATCTTACACAGAGCTCTTACACTGTAAACTAAAGGGGGAGAGGGGGAAAAAAAAGATTAAAGCGCTTGGCTTTTCCTCAGCTGTCAAGGACTAGCAATAAAATAATAATAAGGGCTTCTAAATAACGTGTGTGTGACAGGCCTGGGCTCGCTCGCGCAGTCCTTTATAGAGGTTAACTACAAAATAAGTTCCAGTGAGTGATCGGGAACGGGCGTGCGTGTAATACTGTAATGCCAACGGCGGCATAATTCTTGAAAAGTTCATTTGCACAGAATTCTCCGACTTGATGAGGCAAAGTTTGGAGCCTCTTGAATCATTCTGCCACGGTGGGCGGCATGGGTGAGGCCTGCTCTGAAGTTTACAGTCCTCCCGCTTCTCAACTCGCCTCAGCTGTGGTCCATTAAAGACCCAGAGCTGCGTCCCCCAGTGCCCAAGCTGGGGTTTACTGTGGGAGGAAGTCATGGGAAGCTGCTTTTATGATGCAGTGCATTCAAAAGCTGCGGAGTTAAGTGGTTTGCGGGTCATTTTGGAGAGAGTGGATGTGTGTGTGTGTGTGTGTGTGTGTGTGTGTGTGTGTGTGTGTGTATACAAGCATGCATATGCACATCCATGCTTGTGGATATCAGACGTCAACAGAGGGTTTCTTTGTGGTTAATCGTCTACCTTTATTCGTTTAGATGACATCTCTCACTGACCTGAAACTCTTCAATCTGGGTATAGCCTGACTGGGCAGCAAGCCCTAGGACCCTCCTGTCTCTTGCCTCCCTAACACTGATATTCTAAGTATGCACTGATCCCTCGCTTCCCCCAGCTTTGCATATGGATACTGGGGATCTGGACTCAGGTCCGCAAGCTTGTGTAGCGGGCACTTTATGGACAGAGCCATCACCCCAATCATTAAAGCTTGTTGCTACTTGGGGCTTGGGGAAGAGGACAGAGACTCCTTATAGTGGGGACTAGAGAGATGCTTAGAGCAGAGGTCCTCAACCTTCCTAATGCTGTGACCTTTAATACAGCTCCTCACGTTGTGGTGACCCCCAACCAAAAAAATTATTTTTATTGCTACATCATAACTGTAATTTTGTTACCATTAGGAATCGTAATGTAAGTATCTGTTTTCTAATGATCTTAGGTGAACCCCTGTGAAAGGGTCATTTGACCTCCGAAGGGATTGTGACTCACATGGTTGGGAAATACCGGCTTAGTGGTTAAGAGTGCTTACTATTTGCAGGGTGATGGTGAAGCACGCCCTCAATACCAGCACTTGGGAGGCAGAGTCAGGTGGATCTCAGTGAGTTCAAAGCCAGAGTGTTCTACAAAACTAGTTCCCAGACAGCCAGGACTATTACACAGAGAAACCCTGTCTCAAAAACAAACAAACAAGAAAAACTAAAACAAAAGAGAGCTCGCTATTCAATGAGGACTGGAGTTAGGGTGCTGGCACCCGTGTGAGCTGGCCCATAGGACCTGTAACTCCAGCTCCAAAGTATCCAACATCTTCTTTCAGACTCTGTGAGATCTCTGCAAGCACGCACGCATGTACTTGTGTGTGCGTTCTCTCTCTCTCTCTCTCTCTCTCTCTCTCTCTCTCTCTCTCTCTCGCACGCACGCGAACACACACACACACTTTAAAAAGGGAAGATAATGAACGTGTGGCTCTCTTCAGTCAAAAGCATACTGGGAAATATTCAAGAGGCCTCCATTTCTTCAATTCTCGAGTCATGCACGAAGAATGCAGGTTACAGGCCCAATGACTCCCTATTTCATGTCTCCCTCAGAAATCAAATCCACGAGCATGCCCCCGTCATCCCAGCATACTTCTCAGGATACAGTGATGCGCAAAGACAAGAGTGGAGTTAGCGAAGACCCTGAATTTGTCCCTTGTATAGTCAGCAGTTAAGTCACAGTGGTTTGAGAATCCACCTATCTACCCAAAAGCTCAGAGTCCAAAATTTATATTCCCTTGACAGACCACCTATGTAACCAGCCCCAATGCAGCCGCGCTTGGGACAATCATCCTCCTTCCGCAATGCCTCCCTCTTCTTAGCTCCCAAGGGCTCTGGATTATGGGTAGTAGTACTATATTCCTCCTGTTTTCTGCATTCTTTAACATTGCGAAAACAAATGCCTACTATTTCGATTATTAAAATAGCATCAATTTAAAATACTTCTCTTGGGGCTGGAGAGATGGCTCAGTGGTTAAGAGCACTGGCTGTTCTTCCAGAGGTCCTGAGTTCAAGTCCCAGTACCCACATGGTGGCTCACAGCAATCTATAATGAGATTTGGTGCCTTCTTCTGGCATGTAGGTGTACATGCAAGCAAAACACTGTATACATAATAAATAAATCTTTTAAAAAAATAAAATAAAATACTTCTCTTGAGGGGCTAGAGAGTAGCTCAGCAGTCAAGAGTGCTTGCTGTTCTTGCAGAGAATCCAAGGTTGGAATTATGTTCCCAGCACCTAGATTGGGCAGCTCAGGGGGTCTTATGCTACTCCCTCTCTGGCCTTTGTAGGCGTTGTATACATGTGCACATGGACACACATAGGCACACAATAAAATAAACAAACCCAATGCAATAAAACAAAAAGAGCAGAGTTCCACCTGAGTGGGATGGGCAGGTAGAAAACCAGGGACCTCTGTGGTGGTTGGAGAGAAGAGGCTGGGTGAGGGGCAACCCCTGTGTAACTGTTAAGGAGGCGCAAGCAGAAGAGAGAGAGAGAGATGGAGCAAAACTGGGGTGACAGTCCCTTCAGCTGATCCTTCTAGCTCTGAAACAACTTGCTAGAAGATTCCTCCATATTAGTTTACTCACCCATTCCTTGTCACCTGGAATATTTACTCAAGCACTTGAAGGCTTCTAAACAGGCACAGGGGCCAAGGCAGTTGAATGAAGTCATCCCTGTCTGTCCTTCCTTCCAGTGACCTTATAGTGTATGTGACTTAAAGGTCCCTGTGTAGCCTCCCTGAGGGGGTATGGGAACACTGGTAGCTTCAAGAGGGTGATGCTTCAGGTCATCAGTGAAGCTGTTGTTCCCTTGGTAGCCCAAAGACATCTGTCTGTGCCCTAACACCAACTGTGACCACTATAATTCCATTTTCGGTGGAGCCACATGGTGTGAAAAACAGGAAAGCCGGTGCCTAGAAAGGGCGGGAGGAAGAACCTTCGAGAGCCGAAAAAGGCAGAAGGGTCCGGAGATGGCCTGATAGAAAGCCGGAGGGGGAAGAAAGGAAGAGGCCAGATCAAGCTAGAGATGGGGATCATGGCCAGAGGGAGGGAGGAGGCCTAACGACTAGCAGGAGGCAGCTGTGGGAGGCAGAAAAGCACCAACGAGGTTAGAGAGTGACATTAGGAAGCCTGAAGTCCTCCCTTAGCCAGCTCCCCCATGAATGAGTGAATGATTTTAATTAGAAACCAGCATGGCTTTCCTCAAGCCTCCTTTGAGAAGCTTTGGCCCTACAGGGATGGACCATGAGGAAACCAACTCCTCCCTAACCTCGGCAGTCCTGCACTGGGGCCTTCTTCCTTCCTGCTGTTATTCAGATGGTTCTGTGCTCTGGTTTGCTTCCCCACTGACAATGGTCGCCCCTGATTGCTCTTGAGTAGGAGTGGACATCTGGAATCGCATTGACTAAGAGAAGTCCTCCCTCCTACGGCCCCTCCCCTCGGCTATTTTCTAGCCTCGGCTGGAGCCTGGCCTTGGAGACACTTCCGCCATGGATACTGACCATCTCATTTCTTAGTCTCCAAGGGGCTTTCCATCCATCCCCCTCTGACCTGCCAGCGGGAGAGATGACCTCACATTTGTCCTGCTTATTGCTGGTAATAACCATTAGGGACAATGGCGGCAGCTCACACCTGCTGCCTGGCTAGGATGACAGACCAGGTCTCTGCAGGAGGCCAGAGATGTAAATCCCTGGCCTTTTCATCACTTCCTTGTGGTCACACAGCTGTAGTGAGGGAGACAGGGAAAGATGCAGCTTGCCAGGGCTTGCCTGCTCCTTGTCAGGTTAGTGGGCTCTGGCCTAGGATCGCTAGTAGGCCACTTCAAGCCACTGTGCTGGGTTGAGGACATAGCTCAACTGATACAATGTTTGCTTAGCATGTGTGAAGACTTGGCTTTGGTTCCTAGGACCACATAAGCTGGGCATGATGTTGCGCGGGGTGTGTGTGTGGGGTGGATTAGAAGTTCAAGGTCATCCTCAGCTACATAGCAGATTTGGGGTCAGCTAAGGATACATGTGACCTTGTGTTAAAAAAAAAAAAGTGCTGTTGGGCCTTTGCTTGCCTCAGCTACTGATTCTGAGACTTTGGGTCAGGAGATTCAAGGTACTAGCATTGTATTCTTTGTATAGCCATCTCTTTGTGATGAGCGGCTTCCTTCTTGAGCATCTCCACAGTAGCTCTTGTGGTCTCGGAAAGGATGTTAGGAACATCTAAGACAAAACTTGTGACAATAGGGTCCTCCCTGATAACCCCTTTATCATAGCTGAGATTAACCACTGAGGGGAATCCGAATCCAGTGGCCCAACCCCCTCACAACACTCTTCCAAAATGTCACACACATATCGGCCACGCGGACAGGCGCAGGGCACATCCTTCCTGCCACTGAGTCGCCAGCCCTGCCCCTTTCATCGTCTTTGAAGCAAGCCAACAGCCCGAGAGCAGGCAGCAAGCAAGCCGGGCCCCAGCCCTGCTGTAAAGTATTAACTCATACTGAACACAGTTTGTCTCCGAGGACCCTCTTGGCCCCTTCGTCATCCTGTGCTGACATTTTAATCGTGCTTTTGTGGGAGCTGGCTGGCAGTTTGTCATCGGGAATGGCGCGGCGAGGGGCCAGAGCGGGTTGCTGGCTGTGTCGGCTGCTGAGGGAAGCGGCCCATTCTGACAGACTGAGCAATAATCTGAACTTACTGCGCAGAGCCTGTGGGACACCAGCCGGGCCGCTTTATCTTCTTCATTAAAGTGCGCTCAAAAAAAAAATCCATTTTCCTTTAAAGTCTCAGGAACAGATGGAGTAAAATTAATTGCGCCATTACGTCCCGATAGACAATACCAGAGTGGTTTTCTTTCAACTGTGCATGTGTGTTACAAAGTGCTCTTCGTAAAAGGCAATTACTGCAACATTTGCCATAAAATAAAGGTTGCTTTAATGGGCAATAAACACAGGCTTCAAATTTTGTATGAAATGGGTCTCCAAAGGGCGCTGTTAGAGGCAGCTCAAAGGCACGGCTGACTTTAGTATTTCTGCTCGGGCTTCGGCTCAGCTCGTTGGGAGAACAATGATTCCCCCCCCCCCTTGGATGCATTCTGATAGAATTATACATGTGAGCTAGAGTCACTGTCTGGGCACCTCTTGCCAGATTTCTCTGGTTAGCAACTAGCAGGCACGAGAGACAGGGAGGAGAGAGGAGAGAGAGAGAGGGAGCTCACTAGGGTACCATCCAGGGTGGAACCCTCTGCCAAAGATGAAGGCAAGTGACAGGCTGCTAGTTCACGGGGGATGGAGAACACATCTTCTCTCTCCTAGGTCAGGTGAGGGTTTCTAGCAAATTCTTGGCAGTAGAACTCAGTGAGAAATCTATATTCATGTATATTTAGAGCCATTTAGGCCTGAGATTTGGCAAAAAGGCAAAATAGCTTGTGCTTTACAACCGAGACAAAAATGAGGATCATGAGAAGGCCTGGAAGGAGATTGACGGCCAGGCCCTCTGGCCAGGGCCTCCCTTTCTGCTCTCCCAGGACAGTGACGAGAGGCTGGAATTCACAGTGCAATTCAAATCTCCACCAGCTCTGCTGGAGGAGCCTGCTTCTCGGAGTCCCCTGCCCTTTCCTTAGGAAACCTCACATTAAATCTTCCTCTTCCCGTCGACACCTTGGATGGGGGCGGAATGTAAAGAGGATCAGAGATTCATTTCGCTCCACTATATTTCTACATTTCGGTAATTACAAAGTTAGCATGACATATAAATGATCCATTAATTGAAATATGGACGACACCAACTCCAATATTTATGGCATAAATCCATATTTCATTAAATAAATCCGATAAGCAAATATATCACGGAGAACGGGAGGACATTTTTATTTAAGCATGAGATCAAAAGCTCGAGGACTGTTTTCCATCCAAAATAATAGAGCTACAGCTTGGGGGAAAAATGCCTAGAACATTTGGAATTAGGTAGGGCTGGTGAGACAAGAAAGGCTGATGGTGAGAAAAAGTGATTATGGGGACACCGAGCTTGGCACACATGGTCAGGGGCACCAGCAGCCACTAGCTGCTGCTGTCTGAAATGTACCACCCCAGTAGCATTTATTCCCCCAGAGAGTCTTTAGTAGCTCCCAGCAGAGCATACAGCCTTTTCTCTCTCTGCTCAATTTTTATGGCACTCTATTGTATTTATTATTAATTATGGACAGGGTATCATGATGTCCAGTCTAGCCTCAAATTTCTTATGCAGCCAGGGATGACCTTGAACTCCTGATCCTTCAGCCTCCCCTTTCTAAATGCCGGTATTACCAGTATCCTTGTTTTAATTTTTAAATTGCATTTACTTATTTTACGTGTGTGTGTGTGTGTGTGTGTGTGTGTGTGTGTGTGTGTGTGTGAGAGAGAGAGAGAGAGAGAGAGAGAGAGAGAGAGAGAGAGAGAGAGACAGCGCGCATGTATATGGAGATCAGAGGACATCTGGTAGTAGTTGGCTCTCTCCTACTGCAGAGGTCCTAAGGACTGAACCAACATTGCCAAGCTTGTTGGCCAGCACCCTTTCCCAGTGAGCCTGCTCACTGGGTCTTACTTTTTATTTTAAAAATTTCTTTTATTTTTAAAGTTACGTGTAGGAGTGTTTATGTCTGTGTGGAGTTATGTGCATGTGAGTGTGGCTTCTCAAGGAAGCCAGAAGGAGGAGTTCAGTACCCTGGAGCTGTAGTTACAGGTATTTACGAGCTACCTGATGTGGGTGCTGAGAAATGAACCATTAAGAGCAGAATAAGCTCTTAGCTACTGAGTCATCTCTCTAGACCCCTTATTTTATTTTATTTTTTGAGAGAAGGCCTCATGATGTTATCCAGGCTGGCCATGAATTCGCCATCCTATTGCCTCTGCTTCCTGAGTGCTGGGATTAAAGGTGTGTCTACCACCACAGTTGGTTCAGTGTGACATTTTAATACATGCATCATGTCACCCCTAACATTTCTCATTTCTATGGGCCGAGAATCTTCAAAACCCTCCCTACTAGCTACTTTGAAATAATCAGCTAATTTGAGGCAACCATGAGTACCCCGTTTGCTATAGAATACATTGTTCCTCCTTCTACCTGTACCCCTGTTCCCATTATCCACCCTCTCTTCATCTTGGAGGGGGGAAAGTAACTCTTCAAAGCAGTGTTTCACTCATAAAATATCCAGTTTCAAAGAGGAAACACAACATAACAGACAGCATGCTATATCACGTCATAAAAGACGCCTATCCTAAGGGTCGACAAGATGGCTCAATACAAAGATACTCGCCTTGGAGCTTGATGACCCAGGTTTAATGCCAGGAACACTGACACGGTGGATGTAGAGAACTGACTACCACAGGTTGTCCTCTGATCTCCATACATACGCTATAGCACTTGCTCCTCCCCCCAAATAAAACACAAAACAGAAACCTGTTACAGGCTGGGTATGGTGACCCCCCAACTCTAATTCGAGCACTTGGTAGGTAAAGGCAGATGGATCTCTGTGGGTCTGAGGTCAGCTTGGGATAGTTCTGAACAAGTCTGGATTGCACAGGAAGACCCTGCCTCAAAACAACATGACATCCCCAAACCTTTACCTTCCAGAACATACTACAAGGACTTTGGCCTCAGATCCAGAGTCCAAAGAGCCTAAATGTTGCAGAATTCAGAGTCTCTCTTTAAGGTAATGAGTACGAAGCAAAATATTGGGATACTATTTATTGTAAATGTGTATTTGTGAAAATTTAAAGCCCAAATGAGACTCAACAAAAATCCATCAACAGGTAGCTGAGTCATGAAATTTCTAGGCGGCTCGTCATGGCAAGGCACACCTGTAATCTCAGCACTAGAGAAGCCCAGGCAGGAGGATCAGGAGTTAGAGGCCAGCATGAGCTCTACAATGACAACTACCTAAAAAGGAAACAGATACATATAGAGAGATGGAGGATAGATGCACAGCTTGCATGGATTGGCGGATGGGTGGACAGATGAGAGAGAAATACATAGGTGATAGATGCAGGTAGAAGACAGTACAGATGGATGATGGATAAACAGAAACATGGGTGATAGATGGATAAGACTGGAGGTAGACGGCAGATAGATGGTAAAGGATGGGTGGTTGACAGTGTTCTAATCTCATTTGTTCTGTGATTAAAAATAACTGATCTAGAAAAAAAACCATCTAGAGGTGGAGGAGTTTATTTTACCCACAATTCCAGGTTATGGTGCATCAGAAGCAAGAATTCAAGACAGCAGGATCTTAAACATCTACTCGCTAAAGCAGAGAAGATGAAAGCAAGCATGCTTCTTGTTTGAGGTCTCCTTTCTCCACTTAGCCAGTTCAGGACACAAACCCAGAGATGACTGCACCTACTTTTAGGCTGGGTCTTCCTGCACAATTTAACACAGTCAATACAAGCTAAATTATGATTAGGTTATAAACAATCATAGCCCAAATTAATATAGACAGTTCCTACTACTGAGACTATTTCCAAGTGGTTCTAGATTATGGCAACTTGACAACTAGAATGAACTACCACACACAGATAGATGATCAGTAGATTTGAAAACTAAGGATACTGCAGGATCCCCTACGGGAGCTGAGGCCCTTGGCAGAGCCTCCTATGCCAGCTTCAGCTACAAGAGCTTTGGAATAAATTTCCCACCAGGCATGTTCCCACCTCTGTGGGTACAGAGGTGTCCTATACCCCAATCTTCAGGTCTTCACATGGTTCTCAGATTGACACACACCACTCCACTCCTACCCTGTGCCTCAGCCACACTCTCCAGCCCCATTTTAATCATGACACACCCTCCCCCACACCTCTCTTTCTGTGTACACAAGTGTTCTTTTGTCAGGCAATGGTGAGTGAAAAGCGTGGCTAGGTAAACGGTTCCAGGCACATTGGAGCTCAGGTCCAACACCATTGCTGGGAAGCCTTTTCCTTCAAGCTGGAAGAGGGTCAGTAGACCTTCTTTGAAATTCCTGGGCCAATTTTTATCAGTAGCTTGATTGCATAAGAGAAACAAACAGTTTTTACTTTCACTGGGTACACGGAAGATGCTAGATAAACAACCATACAATGGATGTGAGTGAATTAGAGATCAAAGCACACACCCCCCCCCCCCATTTTCCACTGCCACCAGGGGTTCCTGTTAAGGCCAGACACCTGGCTTGGAATAAGACAAGGAAAGACATGAAGTGCAGCCAACAGCATGTTGTACAATTCTAGTTCTAGCCAGATATGCTGCATGCCTGAAATCCCAGTACTTGAGAGGCTAAAGTAGGCGGTTCCTGAGCTGGAGGCCAGCCTGGCAACGAATGTAGAGATAACCTGTCTCAAAGCCCCCACAGAATCCAATGCTGCCTCCTGTGAGCTGGGGCAGCTACAAAACTATACAAATTGTGACTCACTATTGGCCCAGATGGAATACTGAGTTGGCATTAATTAACACCTGAAGACTGAGTCCACAGTTTAACTCTACATGCATTAGAAACACCCAAAGAATCAGAACAGTAGACATTATTGCCTACTACCAACCTCAGAGACAACCCTTTTGTAGTGGTGGTATTAGTACTTTCTGTATTTGTCTGTAGTATTGGGGATTGGACAAAGGGCCTCAAGAATGCTATGCAAAAATTTTACCACTGAGCCAAACTCCAGCCCCTCACTGGGAAATTTTAGACAGGTGCTCTACCACTGAGCCACACCCCAGTTCCTCACTGGGGGATTCTAGGCAGGGGCTCTACCACTGAGCCACACCCCATCCCCTCACTGGGGGATTCTAGGCAGG
>NC_022010.1:25979302-25984368 GCF_000317375.1 Microtus ochrogaster | reverse complement strand
CCCCTCACTGGGGGATTCTAGGCAGGTGCTCTACCACTGAGCCACACCCCAGTCCCTCACTGGGGGATTCTAGGCAGGTGCTCTACCACTGAACAACATCCCTGGACTTCACTTTACTTTGTTTTAGATGGTCTTGATAATTTAGCCAGGCTGACATTGAACTTACTTTGTAACCAGCCCAGTCCTTGAACCTAATATCCCCCTGCCTCGGGATGGCAGCACCCAATCTAGCTACTCTGATTAGCGTTTTGAAAATCCTTTCAGATCACTTAGCCCTTTCCACATATAGATTACTGGATACGACCTCCATGTCTGACACTTTAGTCCACAATGGATATGGTCACAGCGTACCCGTGGTCTAGCACGTCTCAAATCATTATTTGTGCTGATGAGCACCCATAGCAAAATGCCTGTGTGGAGGGCTGTGACAGTGCCCTCCCAGTGGGACATTCGGTAATGCCGACTGACACAAAGCACCCACGGGAGATCAACAGAAATTAGACAAGCCCTTCATATCTTAGGTCACATCACAGCAAAAGGTGACAAAGAACTTCCGTAAGCTAAGAAAACTAACCACGCCACGTGAGGGTGCGAGTAACACCTCTCAATAGCATAGCTGTGCGTTAAGTATTCAGTCACTCCAGAAATGTCGAATGTGTGGGTGAAACAGAGCCCCAACAGCTCTCAGTCAGGGGGTAACTGTGAAGCCAAACTGGTCAGTCTTTATTTCCCATCTGTTTACTGCAATATGTGTATACTGAGCAGTGCTTTAGTGCACCATGAAATGGAAGGTTCTAGAAACTCAGGCATATATAAGTAGTCAAAGGACATCATTGTGCATTGGGGGGGGTGTGTGTGTGCGCGTGCACGTGCCTGTGCACATTCTTAAATGTGTATGTGTGTATGCAAGCTACAGGAAAACCACAGCTTTTGCTCCCCAGATGCCATCCATTTGATTTCTGAAACAGGCTCTACCTGGTCTGCAATGGTCTATTTGCCATGCAGGCTAGACTAGACTAGTCAGTGAGCAGCAGGGATTCTCCACATCCCTCACTACCCTGACTTGTCTCTTAGCACTGGGTTCTGGGGAGCGAATTCAAGTTCTCAGGCGTGCACAGCAAGAGCCTGACAGACTTGGCCATCTCCGTAGCCCACTGATGGGTGCCACAGAGGTTAGCCCTGTAATGGAGAGTGCGGGATCCTGGGATGTGAAAGAGGATTCTAAGTCAAGCACCAGGGAGCTCTCCGGGAACACAGGAGGAACATGCTCTAACCCAGCTCTCACCCAGCACCAAGTCCAGCTGGCTGTGAACAGGCATCAGGAACAGTTCTGCAAGGAGGCTGGTAAGCCAGGGCGTGCTTGGGCTCTCCTCCCTGCTGGACTGAACTCTCATTCACTGGCAGAAAAAGAACCTGTGGGGACTTCCCACTGCTGCATGCAGATGGGGCTTAATGAACGTGGTGATGGTAATGACGATAATTATTCAAATTCTTCCCCATCCCTGTGCCCTTGGGAGGCCGGAGCTGCCTCTGTTATCTGACTAAATCTGAGAGGTGACCCGCCTTCCTAAGTTTATTCGGTGTTGTCTTTCTTCATAGTATACATTCATCACACTAGTACCCATGTGTCGGGCACTATGTTAGGAGGCTATGCACAAGAGTGTAGTAAAGACCGGCAAGACTGTTGGGACACCCAGAGGGCTTTGTGACATTTATGCTAGGTAGGTTTTGGGGTTCTGCACAGGGGTAACCTTTAAACACAGGTAAAACCAGTCAAACAAAACAAGAGTTCATCATCTGTGTATACTTCATCTCCATGTGAGAAAATAATTCAAGAAGAATTAAAATGAAAAGATCTACACACTACATTTATTATAACTAAAATAGAAAGTAAAACACCTGGTTAAGAAAGAAAAAGCAGGGTTGGGATGAAGTTCAGTTGGTAGCGCGCTTGTTGAGCGCACACAAAGCCCTTGGGCTCCGTCCCAGGACTGAATAAACGGGGCATGATGGCTAGCACCGGTAACGCCACTACTCTGTAAGTGAGGTCAGAAGAATCAGAAGTTCAAGGCCATCCATAGTGAGTTCAAGTGCAGCTTGGGGGCACTTTAAGAACCTGCTTTAAAAAAAAAAAACAAAAAAAACAAAGCCCCATACAAACAAATATAACTAACTAAAACAGAAAATGAAGCACCTAAATAAGAAAGAGAAGGTGGGCTGGGGATGTGGCTCAGTGTGTAGAGAAACCACTCAGCAGTCACAAGGCCCTAAGGTAGATCGTCAGCACAGTGCAGAACTGGGCATGGTGGTGCACATCTGTAATCTCAGAACGCTGAAGGTGGAGACGAGGATGGGGAGTCTAAACTCACCCTCAGCCACACACAAAACTGTGCTTCCCAACCTTCCTAACACTGCAACCCTTTAATACAGTTCCTCAAGCTGTGGTGACCCCCGACCATAAAATTATTTCATTGCCATTTCATAACTGTAATTTTGCCACTGGTATGAATTGTAATATTATATCTGGTTTGCAGGATATCCGCTACACAATACTTGTGAAAGGGTTGTCTAAGGTCCCCCCCCCCCCCCCCGCCGCAAAGGGGTTACAACCAATAGATTGAGAACCACTGATACAGAGTTCAAGGACAGCCTGGGCTACACAAGACAAACATACAAAACAAAGCAGAAAACACATGAACAAACAACACAACTAAAATAGAAAACCAAATTCTTGATTGAAGAAAGGGAAAGCAAAAAATATAGCCATGAATGTTGATCAAGGGCACTATACTGGAAGTAAGAAGTCTGGGGTGAACTGGGTTATGGGATCTGCATTTGCACTGATGGAAAGTCCCAATGCCCTGGATGTTAGGCAACACCTCACAGGAATGGTCTGCACTGTCTGTCATGAGCGATTCTCACAGCACTTGCAAGTTATCTTCCTATTGATTTTTTAAAGTTATTGATAAACCGGAGGCATATACACTGAAGTATGACCTGTCAGAGTAAGTTCTATCGGGCAAGATAAGTGGAGCTGCTGTTAAGTCTGCAGTTCCCAGGTAGTCTCACGAGATGGAAAGAGCGTGTGGCTTACCGACGTCTGGGAGGACATCCTTGCGCTGTTCTTCAGGGCATAAATAATGGAACGATGTGAGGCGGGAGCTTGCCTGGCAGAGTGCTTACCTAGCACCTGAGAAACCTAGGTTCTGCCCTAAGTACTGGATATACCAGGTGTGGAGATGCATGTCTGTAATCCCAGTACTTGGGAGGTAGACACAGGCAAATCAAGAATTCAACGTCACCTTCAGCTACCTAGTGAGTTTGAAGCTAGCTTGTGGTATATGAACCCCTATTTTTAAAGACAATACACAACCTGAGGTCTGCTTCTTTTTGATAGCTAATGATCACTATTGGGGGTCGTTGACTTTCTGAGAAGAAGACAAGAACCTGGTCCAGGATACAAAGTGCTTAGCTCCCTAATACTCCTGCAGCCATGGACTTCTCTGCTATGATGGCCAGTGTCCTCAAATTGTGAGCCAAAATACACCCTTCTTTCCTTAAACCACGTGTGTCGAGTATTTTGTTAGGTAATAAGTACCTAACGCACATGCTCAGTAGTACGACTGGGGTCGATGCAAAGAAGTGACCCTCTGCTTGTCTTTGTAGATCAAGTACACTGGCATTCTTCACCTCTTGGTCTCCCAACATTCTGCGTCTACTAGACCTTCTCTCGCTGTCACGGTTTGAACGTGAAATATCTTCACAGGCTCATGTGTTTGAATACTTTGCCCCCACTTGTTTTTTTGGGGGGGGTAGAGGCAGGGTAGGAGCGGGTCACTGGGGCAGCCACTGAGGTTTTACAGCTGGGCCTCACTTTCAGCTTACTTTCTCTCCTTCCTAACTGCAGATGGGACACACCATGACCAGCTGTCTCATCATCCTGCCACGCCTTCCACTCCGCATGGGACTGCACCCTCACCAACGTAAGCCACAGTGAACCCGCCCTCCTTTATGCCACACCATGTCAGGTATCTGTGGACAGCAATGAGAAAGGCAACTGCTACACCAGCTAACCACCCCTGCACCAGCTCAGAAGGAGGCGGAGCAGAGAGCCTTAGCCCCAGCTCCTTCCGGCCACCTCCTAGAACCCTCCTGGCAAAGCCTCCCTTTCCCACGTCCCCATTTCCCTCCCTGACTCTTTGTTGGGTGCCAGAGGGGAATAATAACAAAAAGAGAACGAGAACACAATGAAAAAGACCATGACCCAGTGCCAGGCCGAGACTCCTCTCCCTAAAGGGAAATTAACAGATGCACCATCAAGGAGCTCCCAGAAGTTCTGCCAGGGGCCTAATGGAATAAGTGAAAAGGGGGTGAAGGCCTAATGAAATGCTAATCCCAACAACAGCAGCACCTGAGGGAACACGGGGCAAAGTTCACGCCTCAGGAATAGCCAGACACTGACATTTTCCCTGTCTGGGTGCGTCTCACTGTGCTGAAAAGAGAAAGGGTTTGACCAAGGTCTTGTCCTCAGCATCTCAGTTAACTTGGTTTGTGGGTGGCGCTACAGCAGAAGATATTCCCTTTCCATTAGTACCGCGAGTTTAGGTTCCTACACCAGTAAGCACATGGGATGAAATGGGTGAGGTGGGTACGCCCCTGTAATTGTAGCACTTAGGAGGCTGAGGAGGGAAGAGAAGGAGTTTGATGCTAGTCTGGGATATATATTGAGTCCCTTTCTCAAAACAACAAAAATCCCCAAAGCGATTTGAGTGTCCACTGATTCTACCAGGTTTGCCACAGCCACACAGCATGCAGCACTGGCATCTCCAAAGTTACACTTAAGAACCACACAGTTCAGTTTTTAAAAACTGCAAAACAACAACCCATAAGGAGGGTTGGGGAGTTAGCCCAGTTAGTAAAGAGCTTGCCTTGCAAACATGAAGACTGGAGTTAGATCCCCTGAACGAAGAAGAAGAAGAAGAGGAGAAGGAGGAGGAGGAGGAGAAGGAGGAGGAGAAGAGGAGGAGGAGAGTAGGAGGAGGAAAGGAGGAGGAGGAGGAGGAGGA
>NC_022010.1:25969711-25979202 GCF_000317375.1 Microtus ochrogaster | reverse complement strand
TGCTCTTTGGACTGGAGGAGGAGGAGGAGGGGAGTGGTTGCTGAAGGTTATAATCCCAACACTGGATGACTCCCTAGTTTATCCTTCTCAGCAAGCTCTAAATTACATGCACAGATGCCCGCATGCACATGATCTCATGATGTTTTAGGTATGCTTATATGTTTCCGTTGAGTCTTATTAACTGCTGTCCTTAGTTCTGTGTGGACATACCTTATGTTAGTCTACAGTTTGCAGAAGCCTATCTACCTTAAGTTCAGTTTTAGTGCGAAATTTCAGGAGGACATCTCTCTCGCGAGTACACTACAGTACACCAAACCCTCTTTGCTCAAGAAGAGGACAAAAGGAAGGCTCAAGCAGGAAGGAAGAACTCCTGGCCTCTGCCCTGCTGGTGCTTCCATCATAAGGAAGAAGTTCACGGGAAGTGTGAAGGCTGACCTTGCCCCTCCCAGCAGGTGTCAAGCCCTGCTCAGCAGGAAAGCTGGGTACTGCCTTCAGTGTCCTTCCTTGAAGCCCAGAACCAGAAACCACCTACCTGAAGCTGACAGTGGCCCTGAAGGTGGCCTGTAGTCTAAGCCAGTGACAGGGGTGAGGTGGGAGGCAATGGATAGGGAGTAGATAGGGGTCACCCCATTAGCAACCGAGTAAACAGTGGCCTAGAAGGCAGGAGAGATGCGCAGCATTTCACTGTAGTTACTGCTCCCTACAGATGAAGGGGTTCACAGCTGTACCTCCCGTTCCAGGGGACCCGATACCCCCTGGCTACCCCTGGCACCTGCACACACTCAGGGGTGTACAAAAACTCATGAAGGTACATAGACATATACATTTTTAAAAAATACAATATTTTAAAAAGAGTTAGCACAAGAACATCTCTGAGAGATAGACAGAGGTATGTCCCCCCGACTCTTCTTTTTAGTTCCTAAAAGTGGGATCCTCTCCACCATCGCTTCCCCCCCAGCTCTTACCTGCCTGGGCTCTAATGCTAATTAATGACCATTTAAGGGTCACATGGCAGCCTGGATGCAGTCGCCTTTTCAAAAACAAAAATGCCTGGATAAGACAAAATATTTCCAATTAAAAATAAAAAATAAAACCCTTTTGCATTTTACCTTGGCCAGCACTTCTAATTATTACAGAGGGAAGAAAGGAAATCAAAAGATGTGGTACAGAACGCAGAGCTTTCCACCTCCTCCTGGGATGAACTGGTCTCCTGCGAGATAACAAGCACTGAGCGGATGGCAGACTGAGCCCGCCCCAGACAACGACCAGGCACAAAGAGGCTGCAGCCAGCTAGCAGGAGGCTGTCGGCAAAGGGTTAACGCCTGCAGTAGCCTCCAGTGCCCTGCCTGTCTCTCTGTAGAACAAGAAAGCCCAGTGGGGTACCGAGGAAACTCCCACAGGGTCCCTATTAAAACAGGTCAAGTCACACATGTCGATACCCCCATTTCATAGATGCTATAATTTGTTTGACAGGAGTGAGCCCTGCTGATCCGAGCCAGAGTGAGGGCGGAATAAAGGTCTGCTAAACCGAGGGAGAGCTAGAGAGAGCCCGATGGCTTTCTGTGCCAGGCCTTTTTGAGATGCTTTGAAAACAGGGTGTGTCCAGTGCACAATACCACCACCCTTAGGAGGTGCAGGCACATATGTATCTGTGGTGTGTACATACACACATGGTACATTGTTCTTAGCTAACTGTGAGATGTTAAAAAATAAAAAAAAAGGTACAATAAAGCTTTTCCATCTCCCAGCGGAGACCAAGATCAAACCCAGCTCTCCCTTCAGTAATCCTGATAAATGCTGCGTATGTTCCAACAAAACCCAGGGCTGCAGGGCCAATGCCTTTCTTTCCCTCTTGCTTTTCTTTTGTGTGTGTGTGTGTGTGTGTGTGTGTGTGTGTGTTCGTTTTAAATGCTTGTTCTCCCCCCCATTCCCCCCCCCTTTGTCTCTTGCCAAAGGCATTAAAAAGAGATGAGAGATACTTCACAGAGGGTGGGGGCTTAATCACTGCCCCTGCTTTGCTGTGGAAGCAAGTTTTGAACAAGGCCCCTGGCACAAATGAGTTTAGTCATCACGGTTGAATACTTGGTAGGGTACAGAGTGTTCTCTGGATATGGAGCACATGGTGGAATGGGGGTTGGGGCTGGGTTGGAAATGGGGTCTTTTTTGGTTGGAAAGGTTCTCTTGGTTGAAAAGGGTCAACAGAAAATGGAGGCACGCACGGAGATGCTGAGGACAGCCCCCAAAAGCTCTGCTTCCAGGGAGACACCATTACAGAGGGACCATTACAGAGGGCTGTCTGGATGCATCGTAGGAAATCAGGAGGGGATGTCAGGGACTCAGAGGTCCCTCTGATGTCATCCAGAGGGCTCAGGTTGGGAGCGCCCTCTAGAGGTAAAGCCATTTTGCCCAAACTGGGAGCAAAACCCTGCAGTACCTTCTGGTTCTCCTTTTTTCATCCACGCAGGTCCAGCCTGCTCTCTCAGTCAGTAGGAACATACGGTTAACACAAACAGTAAGTACACACTGGTGAATAACACTAAAAGACTAATCTAGGAGTGGCAGAGAGAGCTCATCAGTCAAGAGTGCTTGCTGCTCTTGCAGAAGACCTGAATTTGGTTCCCGGTACCCAGGTTAGGCAGATCACAGTTGCCTGTAAACTCTAGCTCCAGGGAGATTCAATGGCCTCTTCTGGCTTCATAGGCATAGGCGTGCACACACACATAAACACATATACCCTTGCACCAAAATAAATAAATAAATACATAAATACATAAATAAATAAATCTTTAAATAAAAGTATGGTCTAAGTGGAAGAAAAATAATACCACTTTGGGTATACACTCAAAGGATGTTTAATCATACCACAAGGATATGTGCTCAACTATGTTCACAGCAGCATTGTTTGTTATACCCAGAACCTGGAAACAACATAAATGCCCCTTGATTGAAGAATGGATAAAGAAAATGTGGTACATTTACACAATGGAGTACTACACAGCAAAAAAAAAAAAAAACATCTTGAAATTTGCAGGCAAATGGATGGATCTAGAAAACATCATGTTGAGTGAGGTAACCAGACCCAGAGACAAATATCATATGTATTGACTCATAAGTGATTTTTAGACATAAAGCAAAGAAAAGCCAGCCTACAATTCACAATCCCAGAGAACCTAGACACCAATGAGGACCCTATGAGAGACATACATGGATCTAATCTACACGGAAAGTAGAAAAAGACAAGATCTCCTGAGTAAATTAGGAGCATGGGGATCATAGGAGAGGGTAGAAGGACAGGGGAGAAGGGAAGAAAGTGGAGAAAAATATATAGCTCAATAAAGACAATAAAAAAATAAAAAAGAGGAAGAAAAAAGGATCAAACTTTGCCCATTTCCCCACGAGGTTCCTCATGGTCTTCAGCCAGTTACTCCTGCCCAGGCTGGCTTCTTCTCTTTACAGGTTAAGACGTTTGTTACAGGGACTACATTTCCTCTAGATCTTACGCAGGGAGATTCTCAGCACAAAGACTTTTATCTTGAACTTATCTGTGCATGTGCAAGTGTGTCTGTGTATTTATGCACTTGCAGTACAGTGGTGACCTTCAGCAAGTTTGGAGAGGAAAGAGTTTGCTTGGTTTACACTTGAAAGTAGTCCACTGACTGAGGGAAGACAGGGAAGGAACTCAAGCAGGAACCTGAAGCAGAAGGAAGACACAGCTCAGCTTTCCTAGACAGCCCGGGGACCATCTGCCCACAGCTGGTGCTGTCTGTACTAGGCTGAGGCGTTCCTGTTGGATGACTCTAGGCTAATACACACCCTGAAGTCACACATCCAGGAGTGTTGACTGACTGGTGACCTAGCCCTAACTACCTTCTTCATCAGCCAGCAGAGCAGTCAGGACACAAAGCTGACATCTGCCAAGGTAGCAGAGAGGGCTTTCCCTTGAACAGAGGAACGCTTGCCCCAGAGGCTCCTGCCTTCAGGGAGAGACTGTTGGACAGCCACCTGGGTTACAAGATTTCCTCTCAGGGCTAGAATCTCAAGAAGTGAGTTAGACACTGAAAGAATTCTCTAAGGCTATCCAGAGTCCTCATCATCCAGGGCCATTATTACACCTGCCCAAAATGGTAGTGAAAGCCCAGGGCAGCCTCTGGGTTGCCTTCGCCGTCGCTGTTCGCTAATGGAGGACCTGTATCTGTGAATATACACTCTCTGCTATTTTTAGAGGCTAATTTCTTTCACTTATGTTTGTCTTATATGTGTGATTTTAAGTCCCCCTGGAACTGAAGTTACAGGTAGCTGTGAGTCACCCTGTGGGTGCTGGGAACCAAATCCAGGTCCTCTGCAAGGTTAGTAGGCTCTTAACTGCTGAGTCATCTCTCCAACCCTTCTCTGTTTTTAACCTTAGTTCTTGGGCCCTTATCCCATCAACAACCCCATCATTCTCTGATAATTCCTGCAGCTTACCTGAAGATGCTCGCAGGAGTCTCTAATCTTATTTAGAAATATCCTGATTCTGAAGGGAATTTTTCTGAGGGTGGGAAGTACATTTACTTGCTCTAAAGACATGAGGTTTTCCTCTAGATCACTCACTTATTCCCCTCTCATTTTGGCAAATATGTACTGAGCAGGGACGGTGTGTGAGACAGACTATCAAACATTGGAGATTCATAAACCTGACCCTGTGGAACTCGAGTCTTCAGATGACTCCATCGCTGAGGCATTATTAATACTGCAGGCCACAGCTGGCCACTTATCAACCAATATGACACAGGAACACTACCAGTTGACAGATCCAAATGGCGCCTGGACAGTGAGTCAGGGGTGTTTAGGACACTGCTGGGCTTTGGATCATATCAGGCTGGTGTCTGGTCTCCTTCCCTCTAATGACGGAAAAGAATGATAACTTGACAGAATCTTTAAATTACTAGGAGATTTTCTCAAAGCCATAGACATGTCTGCGAGTTTTTAGATGGAATCAATTGACGTGAGAAGACCCATCCTGAATGGTGACAGCACAGATCTTTTGGCTAGGGTTATGGGCTGGATACACAAATGAGGAACTGAGCTGAGCACCGGGGCATTCATCTCTCTGCTTCCTGACTGTGGATGCCACGTGACCAGCTGCCTCATGCTCCTGCCGCCATGCCTTCCCCACCAAGCCTTCCCCACCATGATGGACTGTGCCCTGGAACTATGAGCCCAAACAAAACCTTCATCTTTTTAAGTATTTTTATATTTTAAAAATTATGTGTCTAAGTTTAGTATATGAACATGAGAACAGGTATCCTAGGTGCCAGAGGAAGGCATCAGAGCCCCTAGGGCTGGAGTTACAGGTGATTGTGAGCTGCCTCTGCATGGATACTGGGACTGAGCTTGGGTCATTTGTAAGAGCAGCAAAGGCCATCCATCTCTTTCCTTCCTTCTTCAGATTGCTTTATATTATGGATTTGATCACAGTAATGAGAAAACTAATACCCCCTTTGATCATTTTCAGCAGGAATAAGGACTGAAAAATCTAAAGCCAGGTATGGTGGTGCACACCTTTAATCTAAGCATTCAGGAGGCAGGGGCAGGCTAATCTCTGGGAGTTCAAGGCTGGTCTTGTCCTCAAAGTGAGTTCTAGGAGAGCCAGAGCTACACAGAGAAACCTTATCTCAAAAAAAACAAAACAAAACAAAACAAAAGCCCATGACCCAGACCCTAGAACATGCTCGCTACTAGCAGCAACTACTAACAACGCTGCACTCTTTACCTCTCAGTGGACTCAGGTACATGGAAATGAGAAGAGTCTCAAGGCACAGAGACGCCAATTTGCTTGTTATTTATGGAGAAATATCTGCATTAGCTGTATTATCTTCTGGTAAGAGATATGTCTAAGACACAGGACACTACCATTTCTACTGGCCCCAGGCTTTCATTGTGACCACTGGAAATTGCCGCAAAAGGCCTGACTTCTGCCTGGGTGAGCCAATAGCCACACACAGTCTGGTGAAGAGAATGGGCTGGCCTTGAACTTGGTAATTCTTAGTTGAGGATGACCTTGACGTTCTGACCTTCCTGTCTCCAAAATGTGTACTGCAACCACACTGGATTGATGCTTAGGTTTCCTGCATGGTAGGCAAGCACTGAGCAATCACCTCAGCATTCTTTCAGACATTTCACACACACAGAAAATAGACAGGCAAAAGGGAAGAAAGGCCCCATGTCTGCTCACAGTGGACGCCATTCTAAGACAGCCATCATGGTGGGCCTAGAAAGGACCAACTAGAAGATCCTCAGTCGGCACTGTGAGGTTGGCCAGCATCCCACTGTGAGGGCAGGGAGCAACGTGTGGGATCCATAGGTGAGCTGCCTGGCGGTCTGAGGCAGTTTGGCCCTGCAAACCACTGGCCTCTGGGCCCCCTGCCAAGCTGCCTTTGCTGCTGCCAGGGGAAGTGATGTGTTCTGCAGGAAAGTGCCAGCTGGCGGGTCTTTCTCCCCAGGGGGCAAGCCGTAAGCACAGATTACCAGGGACTTTGTTCAGTTCTGCCGTGGGCTCCCCAAGGAGAGGCACATCACACTCCAGCATCAGCACTAATAGGCTGTGATGTGTCAGACGGGGGCTAAGCAGGCCAGCAGGGGTGGCAGGGCACAGGAGCAGAAGGGAAGACAAAGGCCACACCTCCGCAGCCAGCAGCAGACCCAGAGCCCTAAAACAAGCAGGAAAATACTCTAGACAGCCTACCCCACTCTGCAGGGGATGGAGGAAGAGGAATAGCTCCAGCGCGTGGTACGTCCACATGAGACACAGACCCCTATTCCTCCACTCAGCCCCGTTGTGGACATCCTCAGCGCCTCCTGCAATTTTGGAAGAGCGACTAAAACTTTCCTTTGCTTGTTTCAAGGGCCTGTGGACTGTGAAGTCACATGGACCGCCACATTCGAGGTGTTGTCATGGAGACAGTGGCGACTGCATCACTGATGTTGGTCTCCACTTTCATAAAAAAAAAGTCATTTAAATTTTTATGTATAAGACCAGTTCATTAGACTGAGAAATTAAATTGATCTTTTCTTTTTTTTTCCCCCCTCCACCCAGAGGAATTTCTGAGAGAGCTATAGATTAGCATATGTGGAAGTTGGGTGGGATTTCAGCAATACAGCTGGCTGGGGAGAGATGGGTAGGGTTTTTGTCCAGTTTTATCTCTGACTTGAAACTAACAAGAAACAAAGATGGCTCCCTTTGCCTTCTTTAACTCCATGGTCTCCTACTCAGCTGACCACTGATGATTTCAGCCTGTGTTTGGGTGTGTTATAGCTCATTTGGAGACTAGTAATTCTGTCGCTTTTTAAGAGGCTATTTGGACAATAACCTAAAACTTAGTGTATAAGTGCATGTCAATGTACAGGTATGGGACACCAAGACAAGCAGGTGTCCAAACAAGCCCAATCTTCCAACAAAGGCATTTAATGGTTGATTAGGCTACTCCAAGAAACTGAAGCGATCACCGTCTCATTAATCTCTCTCTCTCTCTTCTCTCTCTCTCTCTCTCTCTTGTCTCTCTCTCTTGTCTCTCTCTCTTGTCTCTCTCTCTTGTCTCTCTCTCTTGTCTCTCTCTCTTGTCTCTCTCTCTTGTCTCTCTCTCGTCTCTCTCTCGTCTCTCTCTCGTCTCTCTCTTCTCTCTCTCTTCTCTCTCTCTGTGTGGCTTGAGGCAACCATAAGAGTCTTGCTCAGCTGGACAGTGGTGGTGCACACCTTTAATCCCAACACTTACAAGGCAGAGGCAGGCGGATCTCTGCAAGTTCAAGGACAGCCTAGTATACAAGAGCTAGTTCCAAGACAGGCTTCAATGCTACTGAGAAACCCTGTCTCAAAAGAAAAAAAACAACACAAAACAAAACAAACAAACAAAAGGAGTCTACCTCACTTGCTCTCTACCTAAATTTTCTAGACAAAGTCTTTGACTGAAAGAGCTTCCTGGTTGGCTAGGCTGGATGACCAATGAGCCATGGGGATCTGGCAAGCTCTGCCTTCCCAGCACTGGAAATATAAGAGCACACTACTTATGCTCAGCTTTTCACGTGGGTCTGAGGATCTAAACCAGGGTCCTCATTCTTGTACTGCAAGCAATGCACTCACTCCACAGCCCAGTTTCTACTCTTGCACAGATGAGTCTTGCATTCTTCCTTTCCCTCCTGCCTGTGAACCTGTTGTTGCTCTTCCCTCTGAATGACACCATGGCCTCTATGCCCTCTAGATTTAGCAAATGCTCTCTCCCCAAGGTTTCTCTGTATATCCCTGGGGTCAACACCACTGCCATGAGACTTAGCCAGTCCAATAGTCCTCAAAACCCTCCCTGTCTGCTCTCGTGGGGCCCTGACTTTGATGTCCCCAGCCTGGGAAGAGACTCAATGAATTCTCACCAGGGCTGGTCCTTAACAAAACACACCTCACACAAAGCCCTCCCCATCTCCTTTCATAATACTGAGGCCAACTGTCATGAGAATCCACCGTGACAAGCTGAGAATCTAATATTACTTGAGTCTGGAATGGGGATGCAGTATCTTTAAGGAAACTACACACACACACACACACGCACACACGCATGTGTGCTTCCAACCTTTTTTCCTCTTGCTATTCTGGGGCTTGTCTTTAATGAGCAGCTCCAAATGACAGCTTTAATCACTGCCTCTGGCCACTGAAAGAGGCTGCTAATGACAGGAAAGAACACAGGGCCATTTGCATCAATCAGCTCCAGTCTAAATCACTTTTTATGATAATGCACCCAAGCGAAGAAGAAAGTGTCTCTGTCGCCTGCATGGTGATGTACCTCCACGCTGTCTCCACAGCTCAGACCTCCACATAAATCTCTTAAAGAGGCACGCACCCCACCCTGGCCTGCCCGCCCAGCACTGCCCTCATTTTCTACGCCATTAATGATCCCCCACTGGGGGCAGAGCCACGACAGGCTGAGCAGGCTTGTTCCTCTTCTCAAGGAGAGAACCTCTGTCTTAAAATGCAAGAAAGGCAAGGGAGAGAAAAACGGTGCCACTTAGGACAGGATGCTTCTGTGTGTGAGCCCGTGTGTGCCCATGTGTGCAGGTGTGTGTGTGTGCATGTGGGTGTAAGGCAACGCCGCCCACGCTGTTCTTTCTGAATCAGGGTCACTCACTGGCCTGAAATGCACCAAGCAGGCTAGGTGGAGACACAGGCCTTGTCATTATGCTTCAGATGCCTTTCTCCTCAGACTGTCAGAGATCTATCAGCAGCTAATGGTCCTGGGTCATGTGTCCCCTTGATGCAGTGAGAAACAGATCATTTATGCTTCCTTTATTGCTGTTATTATTATTCATTATGATTCACATGTATATGCAAGCATGTGTGTATGCGTATTCACATATATGTGGGAGCCAGAGGTCAACTTTGGGTGTCAACCTCAGGAGCCATCAGCCAGGTTTCCTTCCTTCCTTCCTTCCTTCCTTCCTTCCTTCCTTCCTTCCTTCCTTCCTTCCTT
>NC_022010.1:25959843-25969611 GCF_000317375.1 Microtus ochrogaster | reverse complement strand
CCTCCCTCCCTTTCACTCATTCTCCCTCCCTCCTCCCTCCCTCCTCCCTCTCTTACTTGCTGCCTTCCTTTCTGTAATGCTGGGGACTGAGCCTAGAAACTCAGGCATTATATTCCCAGCCCTTGATTTTGTGAAACAGGCTCCCCCACTGGGAACTAGGGCTCACCGATTAGAGTCCTGAGGGCCTGCTGTCTCCATTTCCCCAGTGCTGGGATGACAGCTATGCACTAGCGTATCCAGTTTTTTTCTATGGGTGGCAGGGATCAGACTCAAGTCTTCATGTTTATGAAACAAACACTTTATAGACTGACCCATCTTCCCAATTCCAGTTACTCTTTCTCAAAGTATAACAACCAATGCATATATACATGAAAACATGTATTATGCTTAAGAACATGTATACATATGCACATATATGTGTATAATATTCAAGAATTCATTGTCTATTTGGAGAAAGGCCCACTTTTCTTTGTGTGTGTGTGTGTATGTGTGTCCCCGTAAATGCATGTTCATATGTGTGCAGGTCTTATACAGATGACCCTGAATGTGTCTGCACATGCATGGGAAGACTTGATGTTAATTTTGGGTATTTTCTTTGCTCACCCTCCACCTTATATACTGAGCCACAGTCTCTTACTACTAGCCAGCTTACTCCAAGAGTCCCATTTCTGCCTCCTGAGGGTACAGATTACAGGCAGTCAACACACTCACTTGGTATTTACTTGGGTGCCTGGGTTCCGAACTCTAGTCCTCATGCTAATCCGTATCCAGAGCCCCAAACAGTCCGTTCCTAAGGCTGTGTAGAAAAAAAAAAATTGCTGTGCAACTACATGAGACTCAGCACACCACAGAAGTCACCATTTGAGTACAATCTGGCTGGCCACATGACATACTAATTATACAGAAAGCATCAATGTAGCATTCTGGTAAAGGCCGGGGAAAGCACACTGTAGTGAGGTAAGCATGAGAGTTCTATTCCTTTGCACATCCAGCTCCTTCTCACACTCTACTGTTGAGGGCAAATTCTTACCCTTTGTTAATTTTAACGAGAAAAGGTTTGATTTGAGAAATGACTTGTGAACGTTAGAAGTTTAGGAGGATGAATGACAGCTTCTTTTGGAGCCACCTTCCCACTGTCAGGAGGGGGGTGGACTGAAAGTGACAGGCAACCTAACATAACAGTGGCTTCCGTAAGAGTTCTCTTGCTCACATCCAAGTCTCCATACCGCCAGAGACGTAGAGGTTTTCCTTCAGAGGCTACTATTTCCACCCAGGGCAGCAAAAACTGTACCCATTGAGCTATTTCTCCAGCCTTTATAATATAATCTTACCAATAAAAAATTTGGGGGCGGGGCTGGAGAGATGGCTCAGAGGTTAAGAGCATTGATTGTTCTTCCAGAGGTCCTGAGTTCAATTCCCAGCAACCACATGGTGGCTCACAACCATCTGTAATGGGGTCTGGTGCCCTCTTCTGGCCTGCAGGCATACACACAGACAGAATATTGTATACATAATAAATAAATAAATAAATAAATAAATAAATAAATAAATAAATAAATATTAAAAAAAATTGGGGGCTGGAGTGACGGATAAGCAGTGTGTATGCTGCTCTTCCAGGGGACCTGAGTTCCCACCATGTCAGACAGCTCAATCTGCCTGCAACTCTGGCTCCAGAGAGATCCAAGGCCTCTGGTGCCCCTGCATTCACAAATGTATATGTGCACGCATGCTCGCACACACAAGTTAAGGTAATAAATAAATGGACCATGTCATGTCTATCTCTCACCTGTGTGGGAACAGATGCTACACTCCTACTATATCACAGAAAGGCCAGGGGATGAGGCCTGAATAGGCCCAAGGAAGCCTAGCCACCATGCTCACAGGTAGGTATCACCAGTACCTGCCGTTTGTATCATTGAGTCTAGGAAGACCATGACTGTTCAGCATTTTCTTTAGACATGGCTCTTCCAACACCTGGCCCCTCCCCGTTCCCTGTGTGCCTGCTCCACGTCCTGCAAATCCCATTCACACACTAGGCTCATTTTGTAAATAGCTTTGCTGCCAAGCAATTTTGCAGAAGGTTTCCAAGTGATCATATATTCCAATATAAGACACACTCACTTTATAAAGAACTTTTTTATGGGTACTACAGATGCGATGGCTGATTCTAGAGGTACTCAGTGCAAGCTCCTAATGGGCTTTAAATGTCCTCCTTGTTCCCCAGATCTATAGGGGTCCTAAAAGTATACTTCTTTGTTTCACACAAGCCAAGCACCTAATCCAGAAGAGAGAAACTGTACAGCATGCAAGATCCTTGAATGGCAAGGGATGAATTTAGTTGTTCAGGTAGGAACAGGGATTTCTATTACTCATAGTTACTGAAGGCCTCCATGCCTGCTTGTCTTCTAAGAGTTTTTAAAACGGTATAGTCTATCAAGTGCTTTGTCATTCTCTCAATTGATATCCATCCATCCATCCATCCATCCATCCATCCATCCATCCATCCATCCATCCAGCATCACTCATGCTTCCCTCCACCCACATACCCATCCACCCATGCATGCCTTCATCTATCCACATGCTCATCCATCCACCCATGCCTGCTTCCATCCATCCACTCACCCATCTGTCCACCCATCATCTCTGTATCCATCCATCCATACTTTTACCCATCCATGAATACATCCATTTGAAATTGTCCAAGAAAGACATAAAGTGACGGAGTACTCTGAAACACATATACATACTGCACTGTAGCACACGCTTCAGTGACGTAGAAGTGTGTCTGTTTTCGTCACGACTTCATCCCCAGCTCCTAGCACTGGGACGATGGAACACGAGGTTGCCATCTACAAAGTGAACCATGCGATACAAGGGCAATTTTCCTTCATTGGAGTCCTCATAATGTTTTAAGTTTTGCAGTTTTTGTGTTAGGCAACATTCACAACCATCATCAGATGCATGTAGCATTAGGATCACAGGTTAGGCATGCCTGTGACCCAGAGTCAACTCGGCTGTTAATGTAATTATTGATAGACTGTTAAAATCACTTTTCTTTTTAAAACCATTGATTCCTGGAGTTCAGAGACCTTAGGCCTTAAAATCATCTACTTTATACCAGTGGCTTCAAGTAGAGGCTGTCACAGACAGTTATAGAGTCTGAATGAAGATCTGGTCCTATAACCATGAGGTTATAGAGTCTCCTAAGGGTCTGGTGACAGTGCCAGACAAGCTCTGGCTTTCCACTGTTTACTATCTATGTTCCAGATACGACAAATACCATGGACAGCAAAGACTACTTTATGTTCACACAAGGTAAGGAAGAGGAAGACACAGGAGGAGGGAAGGAGAGAGGAGGAGGAGAACGGGGAGGGAAGGAGAGAGAAGGGAGGAAAGATGGGAAGGTGAGCAGGAAGAAGGAAGGAGGGGAGGAAGGAAAAGCATAAATAATCATCTAGATAATTGAATGAATGGTTAGTGTCAGTGTAAACCTCTGGAACTGTCTAGTCGTGAACAGGATTGGATTACGAAGGCCGGGCACTTAGACTCAACTGTTAAAACATCTATTCCAGTCCCTGTTGACTTACTCAGCCCGTGACCACCAGAGCCTTGAATCCTAGGTCTTTTGTTATTCCAATCCGTCTCATGTAGTAATAAGCGGTTAGTCAGTGTCACAAAGCGACAACAGATGACATTGCAGCATGTCCAAGGGATGTAAATTAATCCCAGAGAGAGGAGGAAGCTAGTTTATGAGGTCCTAGAGTGGGTATGTCATTGTCTAGAAGTTTAGCCTGAGTGAAGAATGTCACACTAACTTCTTTTCATGTGTTGAAAATAAAGACTCACAGGGCAGGAGGAGCCCTTAAGTGGCATCATGTAGACCATCTGCCTGCCTAATGGAACTTCACGGACCTGTCATTCAAAGCATAGATTAGCAAGGATGCAAAAAAACCAAAAAGGAACTGTAGTTGAATCAATGGTTCCGTGGTTAAGAGCACTGGTTGTTCTTGCAAAGGACTCTGGTTTGGTTCTCAGCACCCACATGGTGGTTCACAACCATCTAACTCCAGTTCTAAGGGATCCAATGCCTTCTTCTGACCTCTATGGGCAACAGACCCTCACTTGGCACACATATATACATGCAGTCAAAACATTAATACACATAAAATAAATGCATCTCAAAAGACTGAAGCATGCAGAGCAGGAGATTCCAGAATGTTGTAAGATCATTTCTAACACCAAAGAAATTATTTTTTTAAAATATTTATGGTTTTATTTATTGAAACAGGGTCTCACCATGTAACCCTAGAGCCAAGCTAACTTTGCACCCACAGAGATTCATTTGCCTCTGCCGCCTGAATGCAGAGTAAAGGTACAAGCTACCATATTATCTATTTTTTTTTCCAGACAGGATCTCCTGCAGCCCATTTTGACCTCCAGTTGGATTTGTAACTGAGGATGACCCAAGCTTCTGGTCCTCCTGCTTCCACCAACTGAGTGCTGTGACAGGAGTGCACACTGCACCTTGTTTAATAACGTGCTGGGGGTAGAGACGGGGTCCTGGGGTTCACTGGCCACCCTGTCTCTTTGGGAGGTTCCAGGCTAGTAAGAGATTTTGTCTAGAAGAAGAAAGGAGGAGGAAAAAGGAGGAAGAGGACGAGGAGAAAGAGGAAGAAAAGAAAGAAGAGAAGGAAGAGGAAGAAGAGAGAAAGAGGAAGAGGAAGAAGAGGGGGAAGAGAGGAAAAAGAGGAAGAGGAAGAAGAGGAAGAGAAAGAAGAGGAGGAAGAGGAAGAAGAGGAGAAGAGGAAAAAGAAGAGAAAGAGAAAGAAGAGGAGGAAAAGGGGAAGAAAAATAGGAGAAGAGGTAGTAAAGGAGAAGAGGAAGAAGAGGAGGAAGAGGAGAAGAAAAAAGAGAAGAGGAAGAGGAGAAGGAGGAGAAGGAAGAAGAAAGTTACTTAGATACAAGCTTGACATTAACTCTTGTACCCTCACATACATAGGCACACACGCACATGCATACACACTAATACATAAACAAACAGGAGCAGCATTGCTCCCAAGAGGTCCAGACACTCACTTATTCTGCCGTTGTTTACTGAAGGGTTCAGTGCACAACTATTATCCTGTATGGTTCTGTACTCCAAACATATTGTAAACCACTCTGTTACAGAGACCAACATGAAAACACAAAGTTACCCCACCAAGTTATGGGGTTTCTTCATATACCCAGTCAGTATTTTTTAAAATTTTTTTTAAAAAAATTATATACATTGGTGTTTGTGGGAGTCAGATCAGATCCACTGGAACTTGAGTTACAGACAGTCATGAGCTGCCATGAGGGTGTTGGTAATTGTACCCAGGTCCTATGGAAGAGCAGCTAGTGCTCTTAACCACTAAGCCATCTCTCCATCTCCTGAGGATTTTTTTTTTCTTTTTCTGTGTTCTGGAAACAAGGTCTCATGTATCTCAGGCTAGCCTCAAATTTGCTATGTAACCAAGGATGACGCTGGGCTCCTGATCCTCCCTCCCCCATTTTTCCCTTTCTTGGATGACAGGGGTGCAATATTGCACTTAGATTCCAGGGGACTTTTTACAACATTTGTTTAAGTTGTGTGTATAGAAAACAAAATGTTAAACTACTAAGACACCTGCCTGCTAGTCCATCATTGCTATCTCTGCTTCACAGGAAGGGGGAGGTTGGGGATAGTACATAAACTTTTTTTTTCATTAACCAAAGAAGCTAGCAACTTAAATCGACAAAATTATCTCTCCGAGAAGACCGTTCTTTCCTGTAGTTCATCTTTTATAGGAACGTTCTTGCCTATGTGTGTTTCTGGAAAGCAGCGGGTGCAGCAGCTTCTCAGAGTGACCACACTCTTCCCCTCTCTGTCCACAGGCCAATTTGCTATTGACGAATGTATGCATGTAGGCGCATTAGAGAGGGACGGTCTCACCACACAGACTATTCTCAACTTAAACTTGTAAGAATCCTGTTGCCTCAGCCTCTAGAGCAGCCATTCTCAACCTGTGGGTCACGAACCCTTTAGCAAACCTCTGTCTCCAAAAATATTTGTAATGCAATTCATAACAGTAGCAAAATTACAATTATGAAGTAGCAACAAAATGTTATGGCTGGGGGAATCCCTAAAACATGAGGAACTGTATTAAAGGGTCGCGGTGTTAGGCAGTGTGGGAACCGCCATTCTAGAGGTTAGGGATGGCAGGTATGTTTCTGTGCCTGGCTTAATGTTTCTAAGTATAAATCATAGGTTGCGGTACAGATTGCAAGAAGCTACATGGCGGAGACCAAAGTGACACAGCCAAAGATGCTGCAGGATCTCACGTATGCGCTTGCTAGAGTGAAGCCCTTTCTCTGCTATGTGAATATGGTCAAAGAGACAGAGTTTCACCAATAAGGACCATCAGCGGAAGGTGACCAGGCACCTGGTACATGGATCAAGGGTGAAAAAACTGCAAATGTAAAACCCTTCCCGAGGGCTAGTGGCACGGCTCATTCAGCGCGGTGCTTTGTAAACTCGAGGACAAAAGTTAGATCCTCAGTAGCCATGTGTACAAAGGCTGGCTGTGTGGTGCATGTCCATAAGCCAGCACTGCAGAAACGTAGGAGACAGGCAGATCCCTGGGGCACACAGGTAGGTCAACCTAACCTAACTGTGTGTGTGTGTGTGTGTGTGTGTGTGTGTGTGTGTGTGTGAGATCGCCCCAGGACAAATCTGTCTCACAACAATGGTACCTGAACAATACCTGAGGTTTGAACAGTACCTGTGGGGGGAGGGCTGCCCCCTCCTCCCTCCCTCTCTTTCCTGAAAGAAAAGAATCCAGAGGAACTTGCTTGGCTGGCAGAAAAATCCAGGGAAGTGGAGCATCAGGATAAAAGGCCACATTTGCTTATCAAGCCCCTCTGATTCTGTGTTACAAGCCCATAGAGCAGTACAACATCCATTTTTTCAAACACAAACTGAACGAGAAGTCTCTATAGGTACAGCTAGTTTTAAAGAGAGAAGTGTGTAAGAATCTCGACTTGCGAAAGCCGTTGAGTGCTCAGAGGTAGAATAATGTATTCCATGCCCTGGTCTCTGCTCTAGCAGAGGACTCATTTCTGAACATGTACATCAATGTGAATTTAAAACAGGGCTCAGAGCATGTCATCGTGATGGACATACAACTTTTCTAGACATCTCCTCACCCATGACATGGTGCAGCTGAAGTGCTCTCTGGGGACATATGAAAGGATCTCAAGATCAAGGAGTGGGTTATTCAGCACGCAAACACCCTGACCTGCTTTCTAAATCTACAGTCCCACAGCCTTGTGCTAACTGTGGAGAAGAAAAGGTGACCCAGATACTAGAATGATTGCCCAGCTAACTAAAGAAATCGAGGGTTTCAGTGTGCAGAGTTATCCCAATATCCCACCTTGCTATACTTCTCTCTCTCTCCCTCCCCCCTCTCCCTTCCCCCTTAATTTCTTATCCTCCTTCTGCCTCTTTCTATTCTCTCTCTCACCTCCTTCCTTCTTTATGGATTTTTGAGGCAGGGTCTCATCTACCCCAGCCAACGATGACTTTGAGCTTCTGATCCTCCTGCCTCCACCTCCCCAGTGCTGGGATTATAGGAATCCAGAGTTTCATGCAGAATAGGTAAGCCCTTTCCCAACTGAGCCACGTCCTCGGCCCCTCTCCACACGCTCTGGAAAGAGTGAGTCTTGGGATGACTGCAGAATACTTGGAATAAATGACTACAATGGAACAGACGCAGTTGCCACACCAACAAACATGGGCCTGCAGTATCATGAGCCCCTGAACCTCCCAGGGGAGGAGATGCTTATAGACAAGAACCAAAACATCCCATCATTAAATCCTCTCCAACCTGTAAAATCAAAGTGCTAAGGGAAGGCACATAGACAGGTGTTGAGAGATCAGGGGTCAAATCCTGGCCATGATATGGTAGCCCATTAGAGCAGCCAAGTTCAATCTTTGTGTCTGGCTTCCTGCCCTTCAAGGCTGATGGGACACTTTGAAGTCAGATGGTGAGAATAAGGTTGCTGGTCTTGTTACACTGCAGAGGGCCTTGCTAGGTAAGATTGTGGTTAAGGCTTTGCTTTAGACTCTGCTTTTGTAATCCCCACCTGTCCTGTGCTCTACTCAAAACGTACTGCTAAGGACTGGAATGCAGCTCAGCTGGCAGAGAGCCTGCTTAGCAGAAACAGAACCAGGAGTTCTAATCCCAGCACCGCCTGAGCCAGGCATGGTGGTGTTCACCCAGCATCTCTGCACCAGGAAGGTGGAGGCAGGAGAGTCAGGTATTCAAGATCACCCTTGCCTATATACAGAGTTAGATGCAGCCAGCCTGGGCTGCATGCATATCTCTCTCTCTCTCTCCCTTCCTCCCCCCCCCCTGTCTCTTTCTCATACACACACACACACACACACACACACACACACACACACACACACACACACACACACACACACACACACACACGCACACCACACACACGTGTGCGCACGCATAGGGAGAGGGGAGGGAAGGAGAGATCCTATCTATGAAAAGCTGCCTGACAGCCCTGGGAACTTGCTTGATAGTCTTAGGTATTTTGAGGCAGACATCTGCCCTGGGGACAGGGAGAAACCCCAGCAGTCCTATATGGGGATGCCTGTAAACATTCTCCAACCTGTGGTGCAGAGTGAATCCCATTCTTCCAGTCCTCTCTTATGGGGAATCAAAACCTGTCTATACAGCCCCTCTCACAAGTAGCTGTCAGGGTTTGGATGTGAAACGCTCCCCACAGGCTTGTGTGTTGAGCGCTTGGCCCAACAGCTGGCAGTGCTGTTTTGTGAGGCTGGAGAAACCTCAGGGGATTGGACGAGCTGGAAGAAGTAGGTCATTAGGGGCTGGGCTTTGGGAGCATAATATCCCTGACTGCTTTCTGTCTCTCTGCCTCCCGGTGGGCAGACATGAACAGCTCTCCCCTGTGCACACTGTTTTGAGATCTACTGGCTAGAGACAGGGTCAGTGCACACGGTGGGCTTCATGTGCTACACACAATCCTGCCGTGGAAGGCTTGCTGCCTAGCTGCTAGCAGTGCTAACGTGGAAGTGAGAAGCCCTGGGTTCCTTGGCCCAACAGAAGGAAAGTTTAAACACCAATGTGGCTTTGACCCTCTTTATGTGATGTCTCACAGGGCCTCCTGCTCCTTTCTTCCTCACAGGTTTGGACTCTAAGGGTTCTCTTTATAGATATTCTAATTGCTAGACTCCTATATATGAATTAGCATCATGTCCCAAGGTGCACAAACCATCTGGGGAGCTTGGTAAAATACAGATTCTGGGCTCAGAGGGTAAGGTAGCTGCTATAGCAACATGAACCCAAGTTTGATCCTAAGCATCATTTAAACCTGGGCATGCATGGTGGTACAAGTTTGTAATCCCAATATCGGGGAGGCAGGAACGGAAGTATCCTGGAGGCTTAGTGGTTACCCGGCCTAGCTGAATTAGCAGTGAACCCCAGTGGGAAACCCTCTGTCAAAAAACAAGGAGGGGGATAGAGAGATGGCTCAGTGGTTAGAGCACTTGCCATGACAGGGTGAAGATCTGAGTTCGGATCCCAGGATCCAGGTAAAATAAAACGCTGGCTCAGTGTGTTGGCCCACCTGCAGTTCCAGCCAGTCAAGAGACAAGGGATCCCCAGAGCAAGAGGGCTCGTAAGACTGGCCATATTGGTGAGCTGCGGGTTTGTTTGAGACATATAT
>NC_022010.1:25957551-25959743 GCF_000317375.1 Microtus ochrogaster | reverse complement strand
ACATATATATATATATATATATATATATATATATATATATATATATGTATGCTCATTTGCAAATACACAAAGCAGTAACAATTCACAAAAATGAAATAAAGATTCTGATACTATAGCCAGAGCAGATGTGAGGTCAAGGTACTTTTTGGTCCACACTTTGAGAACTGAGGGCCTAGATGACCTCAAGTGACCCCTCTGGTTCTATAATGGGAAAGCACTATGAGCCATCACGTTAGGAACAAAGGCAGAGAGATGCTGACTTTAATAGGTTACACAAAGGGACCAATGCCATCCTATCCTTGAAATCCAGGACACAGAACTGGGTTGAAAGTGTTTGGTATAGAAGTTCAGTTACGACCAGTAGTTAATCACCTTGGACAGGAGCCAAGAGAAGCAGCCTTGGGTTTTCTTTGTGTCCTGCTGCTACACTATGGCTTCAGGGAGAAGACATACCACTTGGGCAGAGGCGTGCCACCTGCACTATGCAGCTGGCAGATAAAGAGTTATGGAACCCTACTGGCCTTTTCAGAGACCAAATGGGAAGGAAAGTAAAGCCAACACAGGAGGCATGGGTGCTAGATGTCATCTTTGCTGGTACCTTTACACCCCCACACAGAGTAGATTTTTTTCTTTAAGATTTATTTATATTTTAATTGTATATGTGTGTGTGAGAGAGAGTAAAAGTGCCCTTGGATCCTACTGGGGCTGCAGTTACAGGTGGCCGTGAGGCACCCAATGTGGGTGCTGAGATTTATGCACTCTGGCGCGTGCAAGAGTAGCATGCTCTCTTAACCACTGATCCAGAGTAACACATGCTTTCGTAACCACTGAATCATCTCTCCAGCTTCCAGGTAGCATACTCTAAAAGTGCACCAGCCAGTTTGTTTCCTGTTTTCAAGTTGGCTTAGTGTTTGGAGACCTTGTTTTCCAAATCTGTTTCTAGCATACCGGGCATGGTCTGTACCTGGGCATCTTTAAAGAGACTGGAAGGGCTGCAATCGGGAGGCATGCATTTATAGTCAGTTTTCTACACCTGCTTTGTCTCATTCATTAGCAAGGTGAATTTACCAGTTAAGCTTCCAAACTGCCGTGGAAGCTTTAAAAGTATCAGTTCTCAACCTGTGGGTCACAATCCCCAAAGCCCATCGGAAAACATTATGATTCGTAACAGTAGCACAAATACAGTTGTGAAGTAGCAACGAAAATAATTCTATGGTTGGGGGTCACCACAGCAGGAAGAGCTGTATTCAAGGGTCTTAGCATCAGAAAGACTGAGAACCACTGCTTTAAAACCTATGCAGTACCAGAAAGGTATCCCTTCACCACCGCCGCACCACCTGTCTCTAAGTGGTTCTTCTGATTCAGGCTTGCTTCAGATAAAACACATACATAGGATCACTGACTCATACTGGGTTTGGAAGGGAACGGAGAATGAAGAACGAAATCTACAAAGATATTATTAGACAAAGAAGCGTCCGTACCATGGCACCCAACACCTCCAGGATCAGAAAGATCACCCCAGGGAAGGCTGAATTTCAGAGCGGACTGAAATTCTTGTCTCTTTCCCAACTCATTTATATAATATAACAATTAACAGTCAGTGTGGGAGGGAGTTGAGGATGCACAGGGTGGGTGGGGGTGGGGCAGCATGAAGTCATGATCTGTAATAATTAAGACATATGAGACTTAGCTATATGTTGTTCTTGGAGGGTATAAGCATCAAATGTCCTTCCTCTGTTGTGTATGCGAGTATTTACTTACTGTGGTCTTTCCTGACAATAAAGGAGGATGCACCTAATGTGTCTTGGGAAAGAATTCAGACAAAAAAGGGAACAGGTCACCAATAAAGCCAGCCCACACCAAGAGGCCATGGCCTTAAGGACACAGTTTTGGTAGAACGCAGATAAGTTTCCCAAGTCGTGATTAAAAACAAGACTTGGGGAAGAAGAAAAACCAGACTAAGGATCTTTAAAAGTCAGGACACATGGGAGCTGGCTCTGTTGGCAAAGCACTAGTCTTGCAAGACCGAGGACCTGAGTTAAATTCTCAGAACGCATATAAAAGGAGTAACCTGGCTGCTCTTGCACCTATAACCTCAGGTCACCTGGGTGCTCTTACACCTATATAAACTCAGGACACCTGGGTGCTCTTGCACCTATATAACCTCAGGACACCTGGGTGCTCTTACACCT
>NC_022010.1:25949294-25957451 GCF_000317375.1 Microtus ochrogaster | reverse complement strand
GGGTGCTCTTACACCTCTAACCTCAGGACACCTGGGTGCTCTTACACCTCTAACCTCAGGTCACCTGGCTGCTCTTACACCTATATAACCTCAGGTCACCTGGTGCTTTTGTACATATAACCTCAGGACACCTGGTGCTCTTGCACCTATAACCTCAGGACACCTGGTGCTCTTGCACCTATAACCTCAGGACACCTGGGTGCTTTTGCACCTATAACCTCAGGACACGTGGCTGCTCTTGCACCGATAACCTCAGGTCACCTGGGTGCTCTTGCACCTAGAAAGCTGCAAGGCACCTGGAAAGGTTCTCAACCGGAGACATACATGCAAATGCCTTTCCACAGCTGCTCTTGTCTCACCCATGAGGAAGATGCATTTAAGTTTCCAAAATGCTGTGCAAGCTTTAAAGCCCACGCAGTACCAGAGACACACCCTTCACCACTACCACTGGTTGTGTCTTAATGAAGTGATGAGCAACTTTACCATCACTCCCTCAGCTGACTACCGACATGAAGCCCTAGGCATCCCTGATGATCCTGTTGGAGAAGCAAGAAAAAGGAAGTTGAAGCACATGGTGGTGTGAATGCTTGCACAGGAAGGGTTCCTTATCTTCAGTACATTTGAAACCCTAAGACTGCCAAAACTCTGGGGGCTTCTTGTGAGCTGGGCTGACAAGATTCCCGGAACTGACACCCACCACAATCCTCCCACATGCACCCCTGCAAGCAAATTATGTAATTACGTTTGGAACAGGGCTTTCCCTCCACTTCTCTCCAATCCCATAGCTTCCCACAAAGGAAAAAATTCCTTGAGAACAGGACAGTAAAGGAAACAACATACTGCCAGAGAAGAAAATAACGGCCTGCTAATTACAAATTACTCCCCAAACACGGTAAACACCTACGGTCTTCAAAGATGGAATAATCAGGTACAGCCGCCCTCCCCCTCAGCTGTCTATGGCTATGACCAAACAGCTCAAACCCCAGATTTCCAAACTAGAAACTCTAGATGGACAAAACACACTCTTGAAGGGCAGCTCCCCCTCTTCTAGGTTCACTCTCAGGGAATTCAGAAAGACACGCATCCTAGCTCCTACCAACCTGAGAGCCCCGAGCATTTCGGAGACCACCTGATAATTTCATTTGGATTTCTTATGAAGCTCGAATTAGCAGCAAATCAAAGGTCTGGCTTGTCCCAGCAGGGCACACAGCCTTCATCGAGAATTCGTCTGCATTTGCCTTACTTCAGTAAGGCACCCATATGTATTTAAACCTACCGGTTACTTATCCATTAAATGGGTTTCTTAACCATCACATTGGTTATTTAATTCCTACCCCATGGTTCCCCCAAGAAATAAAAAGTGCACTATAATTATATAAACTCTTAATTAAACTGAAGAATTCAGTTGCCATTACCCGTCAGTAATTCCACTCAATTAGGACAATAGACTTCCATTTATTACTGAACTCCTAATTGCTACTCATTTTCCTGGGTAGTAACTGCCAGTCTTATCAGACGATGCGCTTAAAGAAATCCTGACACAAAATAATTTCCATCCGAGGAAAGGTAGAATCACACAGCCCTTACTAGTTAGGGTCCTCTTCTGCAGATCACCAGACTCAGGAATCCAAAGGCTGGTTGGTTAAGTCCAGAGGTTGGTGCCTGGGGCTCCCTGCAATCCACTGACAACGCCGGGAAGACTCAGCCACAAAGGCAAGCCATTATCCAGGTAGACAAGAGAATCCCAAAGTCAACACGAAGGCAAAGAGAACTCAGAAACAATAGCACTTCATGCAGTCTCTGGATTTCCAAAGACCAAGTTCAAAGTCTCCAAGAAAGAGGACTCTCAGATCGGGAGGTCCAAGGCAGATACTAGGTTTGCCATCGGAACCATCTGAGTCCTGGAACACTCAAGATGAGGGTCCATAAACGGCAGCGTGGGGGCACCTTTGCGGGAACCAGCCAGGCTTCACCTTCCTAGGTCTGGCTTTCTAGGCGGGTCCAGTGCGCCAAAGATGCAGAACCCTGCGCCGGGCTTGCAAAAGTCGTGCCTTTTCCAAACTGGTGTGCGGCGGCCAGATGAGAGCTGGTGAGCGACCTACTCACGACTCCGGAACAGCGGGGGCTCCAGAACAGCAGCGCGACCCTAGCCCGCAGACCAGCCGGGCTCTCGACGTGCCTCGACCCGCCTGTCTCCTCATGATCCTCTTTCTAATTAGCCCAGAAACCTGCAAACCCGGCCGTCTGCTAGCAAAGACACCCGCGGTGGGGAAACTTGACAATTTATTCCCGGGACCCGGGGGAGGTCACCCGCAGTGCACCAGCGGATTGGCTGCGGAGAAGGTTGCAGCGGCGGCAACGCACAGGCAGAGCGGGCACAGCTTCTGCTCCTTGTCTGCCATCCCAGTGGGCCAGGGAGGGGTAGATAGGCAGTTATATAGCCAGTGGGGGCTTGGCGCACGTGACCGAGAGGCTGTCCTAGGCACAAGAGCCCTCAAACTGCTCCCCTACCTAGATTAGGTGGCTTAGAAGATAAGACTCTTTGCTGTTGAGTGTTTTTAGACGTCAGCCTCCCTATCTGAATCCTCAAGCTCCCCCCACCCAACCTTTATTCCTTTCTGGTTTACTGACGGGGTCTCGGGTAGCTTAGGTTTCCCTATGACTGTGTAGCCAAGGCTGCCCTTGAACTACTGATTATCCCTGCTTCATCTTCAAAACGCTGGGATTACAGGCATGCACCACCATGCCTAGCTCAGAAAGAGACTGAAGCTTTGATCCATTTTCCTACCACAGAGAGGGAGAGAGAAGCTGAAAAGATGTAGGAGCTTGGGAGGTGAGCGGAAGCAGGGTCAGGCCCAGAACTCAGGTCTTTCTTCCTCCCTTCCACCTCTCCCCACGTCACTGTTTTTTGGGGGTGGTGATGTGGGGGTGCAGTATCCATGTAAGCTAGGCTGCCTTGGAAGTTGTTGTGTAGCTGAAGATGACCTTGAATCCAGGCTCCTCCTGGGTGCTGTTAGAACGGCATGGCGCGGGCACATCACACATGGTTTACGTGGCGCTAAAGAACAAACCCAGGCTTCCCGCAGGTGTATGACTCCAGCTGCTCTTGGGTTGCCTTCCTCAAAGAGCATTTACAGTGGTGTCCCAGAAAGCATGGGGCACTGGATGTACCCAATCACTGGTGTCTATCCTGCAGTGAAATTGAGAGCCTGCAATCTATACACTAAGAGACTGAGCTTGGAACACTTTTGTGACTTCTATGCTGCGAACCAACAGATCAGAATGGATACACAGAGTCAAGCCTCTAATTACTGACGGCAGCCACAATTCAATGCTCCTTGACGGAGGATGTATATGGAGGAAGGCCAGTCTACACAGCATTATCTCTGTCAAGGGAACTCACAACCGGGGAAGTACAGCAGAAACCATGGAGGATACTACTTTCTGACCCTTTCTCGGGCTCATGTTTAGGGAGCTTTCTGATACAGCCCAGGATGACTTGCCTTAGAAATAACAGGGCCCCCAGGTGCTGGGCCCTCCGACATCAATTAACAATCAAGAAAATTCCCCACAGGTCAGTATGACTGGAATTGGAGAAGCTCTTCTCAGGTGACTCTAATCAGTGTCTAGTTGACAGTTAAGGCAAAAGTTTTACTGCAGATGATACCAAGTCCCTAAGAGTAGTGACAAAATGGCTGGTCACACTTCTTACAGTCTACTCTGTTTTGGAAGATCCTTACTGCCCTGAGCTACATCAAGGTTACTGCACTCATCAAGACTGAGAGTAGCCGAGCTGTGGTGGCGCACGCCTTTAATCCCAGCACTGGAGAGGCAGAGGCAGGTGGATCTCTGTGAGTTGGAGGCCAGCCTGGTCTACAGAGCGAGTTCCAGGACAGGCTCCAAAACCACAGAGAAACCCTGTCTCGAAAAACCAAAAAGAAGAAAGAAAGAAAGAAAGAAAGAAAGAAAGAGAGAAAGAGAGAAAGAGAGAAAGAGAGAAAGAGAGAGACAGAGTAGACTCTCTCCCTCAATCTACTCAAGGTGTCATGGTGTCTCCTTGTACCGTGACTGCAGAGTCAAGAGGCTCCTATCCTAGCTGCCTTGTGTTGGAATACGAATAGGCAGAGCTATGCACTGAAGGAAGCTTTTCATTTTCCCGGGCAAGCTGGTGAGCTTGCTGATGACCGCTAGTACAAGACACTTCCTCAAAGAAAGGCCTCTGGACCACTGACACCCTGGAACTTACCAGTCATGCAGAATACTGGGCCAGACCTACTCCTACCGAACAGAAGTTGTAGAGGTGAGGCCTAGCTGCTACTTCTCAGGAGGATTCCACGAGAAGCTGGTGCATGCTCAGATTAAAGAAAATCCATTCTAAGTGCTACTTTCTGTGCTCACGTGTGGGAGCAGAGGAAGAGGCCAGGGTCGAGGTGAGCAAGTCATCACTGGGCATCAAGAAGGACATTCTCCCCCGGATTCTCAGCTGTGGCTCTTCTAGGGACAACTCTGAAAACAGAGAATCTGAGAACCAACCAGGGCTATAGGAGTCTCCTGAGTTTCGGTGGCCTGACTGAATCTTCCTGACATCCCAACATAGTGGAGACAGACTTGAGATATGCCTAGGCCAGGTTCTGCAGGTCTTGTTATTCATGTCTGGGGCAGAATACTGCTTTTTGTTCTGTGATGTTCTGGGCTCTGCTGGGTCTCACTAGACTCTATATGGGGAACAGCTATCAAAGTGGCTGGTGTGTTGTGTAAGGACACTAGCACAGATGGTGGGAATACATTGTTGTTCTGAGGTGGTGGCACTAGACCTGAAGTCCAAGCCTAAGAGAGGCTCTTAACCCGTTCAAGAGAGGGACAGTGTCTCTGGTTTCCTGGATATACCTAACTAAAGAACATGTGGTATTTGGAGAGGAAAAGAAAGTATTACTGACAACAGGTCAGCCTTGCTGAACCCCTCGCATGGGTTGGGGAGATGGCTTACCAGGTAAAGGCTCTTGCTACCAAGATTGACTACCCGAATTTGATCTCCAGAACCAACATGATGTAAAAAGACTACCAATCTCTGAGAGTTGTCCTTTGACCTCCACATGAGGCTCTTTGACATGCATGGACCATACACTAAATAAGTAAATGTAAAAAAAAAAATTAAAAAAAAAGAGTGATGTGTACTGAAGTGTCATACAGCCCAGGCTAGTATTGAACTTGCTATGTGGCTGAGGAAAAGCCTTGAATTCCTGATCCTCGTGCCTCTACCTCCTGCCTGGGTGAGATTAAAGGCATGTGCTACCATGCCCACTGTAGGTGCTGTTATTATTTATGTCTCATATCTGAGAAAACTGAGTCATAAATAAGACAAAGAATTTGTCCACAGTTATGCAATTAGATACCAAACCCAGATTTGGCTGGGCTCTAAACCTGAAGCTGTCAACGAGCGCTTATGACAGAAAGCTGAGAAGGGGTCAGTGGTTAAAGCATTTGCCACGCAACTGTGAGAACTGGAGTTTGTATTCTTAAGGTATCCACATAACTTCCAGGTAATCACAGGCCTGCCCGCAATTCAGCTTTGAGAGACAGATGAAGGGGATCCTCATAGCATGGTGGCTCACAAGACTAGACTCTGTCTGGGTTTAACTGAGCCCCTGCCTCACTGAATAAGGCAGAAAAGAACTGGGAGAATTTCAGCTCAAACCTCCTTAGATCTCTACATGCCTGGACACATAGGTGCCATGCACAAGCACACATATGTGCCCACACACAAGCAAAAACAAGTATGCATACATAGAAGCAAAGAATGGAAAGAAGAAAAAGGAAAACCTAAGAGGAAAAGAAGCTCTGAAAATCCTGCCTTCTCTTTGATATGTAAGTTAAAAACTCTATTTAAGATTACATACCAAAGAGCTGTGTTAAGTTGCCTAAGATTTCACTGTAAGCATGTACTACACTCATAACCAGGATGGCTTCAACTGTTGCTGTGTTTACAGATGACAATCTCTGGGGCCAGCATTAGGGATGAGTCAGTCCTTGAACCGCCTGGGGGCCTCAGGTTTGTTTCTACACGTTTGGTGGCTGTGTGGTTTTGTGAGCCAAGCTAGCTGCTGCACCGGCCAAACGGAGGCACAGAGGGCTATCTGCCCTCACAGTGGCCAATTCAGTGGGGGAAGTGGGAGTCCAAAGGCCCACACAGGTGGGGGAGGGCAGGCCATCCCATTTTACATTCACAGTGCAGGGAGGGTTGTTATAACTAGGATATCTGTTACATCTTGTTGACAACTCAAAATGACTGTGACATTTCTGCCATGTCACCGGCAGATTCAACCACATCAAGACATACAATTTTCATTTATCTAGTCATCGGGGATTTTTAAAGTGCTCACGACTTAACAGAATCTTTTTTTAAGACTTATTTTTTAAATTTCAATTATGTGTGTGTGTACACATACATGCAATTGTACATGCACATGTGGAGGAGAAGAGGTCCTTGGGTCCTCTGGAGTTGGAGTTACAGACAGTTGTAAGCTTCAAGATGTGGGTCCTGGGATCCAAGTTTTGGACCTTGGATAGGCCAATAAATGTTCTTAACTTCTGAGCCATCCCTCCAATCCCAAGAGAATCTTCTTGGAGAGCATAAAAACATAAAGTTACAATGACTGCCTCAGAGGTCTGCAGAGACAAATTTGGTGAAAAGGAAGGACCTTATCATTTCCAGGATGCTACCCTGTTCTTTAAAATAAACCCGTGTAGCCTCCATCAGTACTGCTCATCTGAAATATCCCTAAGGGAGTTATCATGGGGCTATGGAGACAGCTCAGGAGCTAAGAGCACTTGTTCTTACAGAGGACTGGGTTTCAGTTCCCAGCACCCACATGGTAATTTCCAACCACACAGAACTCCAATTCTGGATTAAATGCCCTCTTCTGGCTTCTGAGAGTACTGCGTGCACACACTCACAGGGAAAAACACCTACACACAATGAATTTATGAATGAATAAATAAAAACAGAAGACGGTCTCAAGATCTTATCTTTAGGGCCACAGAGGATGGATAATAAGAATGACAGAGTGAAAGTTTAAAAATATGACGTCTGTTCTGTTTTCTTTCCTGGCAGGGTCTCCTGTATCCTGGGTTGGCTCCTCAGAAAGTAGCTGAAGATAATCCCAACTTCTGCCTGCCTTTCCATCCCAAGCGCTGGGATGGTGGGCTGGGGTAATGGGATGGATCCCAGGGCTTTAAGGCATGCTAGAATGTTTTACAAGCTGGGTCCCAGTCACAGCCTGGAAGAAGTAACTCCTGGGGCTACTCAGTCCCCAGATCTGGCAGCCTGCCTAATTTATTCTGACCTTTCTAGCTTTGGTTTGTGCCCTAGGAAATGAGAATCACTCCATCTCACCTCTTACCCTAACAGGTGGTTGTGGGATTCCTCCAGTACTCTAAGGCAGCCACAGAAGGCCCTAAGCCCTCATAGGGTAGCTAAGTGGGTTGGTTGTTAGCATTCCTTTGGACCCAGTGTTCTTGTTTTAGGAAACGTGTTCACACAGACCCACAGGCTAAAGCACTGGGAAGACCCTGCCAATCGCTCCAGGAAACATTCCTAAGCCCAAGGGCTACTGTTCAAGGCCAGGTTCAGTCACACAGCTCAATCTCTTGGGCACAGGCTCTGCAGACTGCAACTGCCAGTAATGTGTTGTTGGGGCAGCTACAGAGGAAGAAGTTGAGGGGGAGAGGAAGTTTTTTACAAGATATGCTGTTGGGGTACACTTGAAAACAGTCCTGCTTTCTCCTGGGGATCCCCAGAGGTCTGGATGATGAGCTAACTAATGGCAGTGGAATCTGATGAAATGCTCCCGTGGTGTTCTGTGCTCTCTTTTTCTGTCCTCCATAGAGTTCTGGCTGACAGCATTTCTTTTCCATTTGTGCATTGGTGGGAACAGGGCTCAGACATGCTAGGGCTGGTGCTCTACCACAGAGCCGTACCCTCACTGGGCATTCGATGTAGGTGCTCTCCCACTGAGCCACACCCCAACCCCTCACTGGGAGATTCTAGGCAGGGGCTCTACCACTGAGACATACCTCAGCCCTTCACTGGGGGATTTTAGGCAGGTGCTCTCCCACTGAGCCACACCCCAGCCCCTCACTGGGGGATTCTAGGCAGGG
>NC_022010.1:25923289-25949194 GCF_000317375.1 Microtus ochrogaster | reverse complement strand
CCCTCACTGGGGGATTCTAGGCAGGGGCTCTACCACTGAACCACCCCCCAAGCCTCGGGAGCTTTTGATTCCTTGACCTGTATCCCAGGCTGCTCCTCATTCTCGGCCAAGTAGCCTAGTTTCTGTCTCCAGGGGTTACTCACTCATGGGTATACTACATGGTAGGAGGAGAGAGGACATTTGATCTGATCTGTAAGCCCATTCTCCTCGCCTCCAGAGGGAACAAACTGTTTCCGCTGCTCAAGTCCAGTAGTGCACACTTGAAAGGCTACTCTTCTACTGTCTCAGGAAAGCAGAGCTAGGGAAGGGCTTCCGCTGTGTACATGACCACCTCTCTGTCACCGTTCTCTCATGGATGGGAAGCCCTGGAGGGATTCTGGGAGGACACAGGGCACCCAACAGATGCTTCAAAGTGCAAATCTGCCTTTCAGCAAACACAAGCTTTGTAACCCCTGATACGCAGATTTGGAGTCTGAGTCTGCTTAGATGTCGAAATGGAAGGCTTTCTAAAGAAAAACTCCAGAATTCTGAATTCAGATGTTTTGGGAAAAAAAAAAAATGGTGTCAGAAGCAAGAACAAAGCAGTGCAAGCCGAGGGAGAGGGTAACCTTTCGCTTCAAGCTGCTTTCCCCAGGAGAGGCCGGCATGATCCGCTCAGTACCATTTGATGCAAATGCATCTCTGAAAAGAGCCGGTGGATAATAGATAAAAAGATTATCTGTGACATTATGAAAAATGAAAGTTTAAAAATGGCTACAAGTCCCATAAAAAAAAATCCTAAACTTTATTCATTCCCGTTGAAAGGCAGGAGGGGAAGTGTGTTCTCGGCTCCCCAGGGGAACCCTGCCTCTCCTGCCATTGTTCTGAAGCCTTCCACCAGATCTTGAGTTGTCAGATATCTTTCCTGCTGGGTTCTCTGTGCTGGAAGCACACAGTCTAAGAAACCATCACAGCCTCCTGTTTCTTTCCCCTAACTTGACTCTGAAGCTGTCCCTCACCCTGCCCTGTCCTGCCGGGGCCCCTTTGTGCTAAAACCCAGGGCTGCACACTTGATTTCAAGATGAATTATGGATTCAAGGCCTGGTTTTCCAGGGCAGGAAACAGTCTGATTTCTGTCCAGCCCTTTCTTGATTGGCTCAGCATGGAAGTCTTTCATTTAATGGGCCAGGCCCTGCTGTGAATATCTCTGCTGGCTTCACTTCGGATTTTTTTCCTTTGTGGGGAAGAGGGGCAGAAATCCTAAAGGGAGATTTGCAGCCCTCCATTCCACCAGAGTTGTGGTCTGATCACCACAGGGCTTTTCTTTCAAGCAGAGACCCCAGGAAACATCTATTCATTTGATCAACTACCTTTGAGCTGAGTGAGGCTTGGCTGAGTTGTGCAAGAATGGATTCAAACACCAGGGCCATGGAATATGCTACTGTCTTCCACCTTGGGATGAGGCAGCACCCTGTGGCAGTCAGTGAGAGAGTGTGGAGGAAACAACCCACTTGGTTCTAATTCCAGTCATCCCACTCAGCCCCGGACTCCGTGTGCAAAAGTATCTCTCTGCTTCCTAAAGCACGGCAGTAAGGTTGCTGACGGAACTGCACGGGATTGTTGCTGTCTGTTCTCGGACACGGTAAGAAGCTTGATTGGAATCACATAGCATGGCTGACATTTTACTGACTTCAACGTGTTTGCCAGGGGCTGCCGAGATGGTCAAGGTGCCCGCCACCAATCCTGACACCTTGAGTTTGACTGCCAGGACCCCTGTGGTGAAAGGAGAGCACTGACAGCCTCAGGTCTCCATGGTGGCTGTCAGGGTCACCAGTGAAGGAAAAAAAAAAACTTAAAGGTTGGCTAGGTTTTTGTTATTGTTTGTCCTCCTTGGTTTTGTTTTGAGATGGGGTTTCATGTAGTTGACGGTTGACTTGAACTCCTGATGTAGCCACGGGTGACCTTGAACTCCTGATCCTCCAGTCACTACCTCCAAAGTGCTGGGATTACAGGTGTGCACCACCACATCCATTCACGCAGTGCTGGGGATGGAGCCCAGGGTTTTATGCAAGGGAGGCGATCACTCTACCAACTGGACCACACCTCATTATGAAAATGGTGAATTCTAACATGCACCCTCACAGGGGGATTTGGGAGGAGGAAGGCCAGGAGGATGAAGCAGAGCCCCAAAGTGCCTGGTGCACCAAGCAGGACCAATAAAGGTCACCTATTACTGCAATCATCACAGGCCTTGCAGCAGTTGCTGGCTATCTGTGCATGCAGACCGAGGAACCACATGCCTCAAAGTGAGGTAATCAGTCGGTTTCTGCTAAGGACTAAATGCCCAGGAGAAGCAGCGCCAATAAGTGCTACAGGAGATGACGTATACACAGTGTTCCCTTTGTGACTTCATGATGTCATAGTCAGTCTCATTTCTGAACTTCTGAACAACCCCCACCTGTGTGGAATGTGGCCCCTCTCCGGGTGCCACTTTGTGAATTCTTCGTCCTTTTCCTAAGCCTGCAGACTTAACTCACATCAGATCTGTACCTACTCAAATTCTACATGGTTGAAAATGTGCATGAAGGGTCTGGAGAGATGGGTCAATGGTTAAGAGCATATGCTACTCTTGCCGAGGAAGAAGCCCAGTGTGATCTCTAGTACCCATGTTAGGCGGCTCTCAATCTCTCCTAACTCTCATTCTGGGGCATCTGACACCCATCTTTTGGCCTCTGCAGGTATTTGCACTCATATACACAAACCCACACACAGACACACACGCATACACATAACTAAAAAAACAAAATAAACCTTTAAAAATCTTCCTGGGCTGTATAAATGCAGCAGTAATACGGGGGGAGAGTATGGGCTTTTTTTGGCCTTAGAACTGTAGCTGACCAAGGCTGACATCAGGATGAAAGGTAGTCATGTGTTTGCAGGAATGCTGGTGGCCTAAAAAGTGTAGGCTTGAGGACAGAAAAACGCTCCCACAAGATTCACATACTCCAGTGGACGCTTAGACGTCAGTTCTGTGCTTTTCTGGTTTAGCAGAATACTCTACAGGGCATGATAAGAAGTTGTCTGTGCCCTGCCTGTCACCTGAGGCTTCCCTGCACCTGAATTTGTGTGTGTGTGTGTGTGTGTGTGTCCTGTTCTCAGAAGGTGCAAGAGAGAAGGGATCGAAGCATGGTTACCGTAGGAGAGAGAAGGAAACTGAAATCACGAGATACATAGGCAAGGGTTGATCTCAAGGACGGTACATATCCACATCTACCTGTAATCTGCAGATGCCTGAATGGCGGTCTGCAAAGACAGAGTTAGCCAGAGTGTCAACAGGCGGCAGGCAGGCAGGCAGGCAGGCAGGCAGGCAGGCAGGCAGGCAGGCAGGCAGTGTCTTTGTAGCAGAGTTTAGGGGGCAACCCTAGCTTAGGCAACTGTTACACATCTCAGTGCCAGGCACCAGGCAAGCTCTTCTGGGAAGCCCTGTCCACCTGTGTCATCCCCACAAGGTCAAACACAGGGCTCCACGCACCCTAAACCCCAACCCCCCAAACACTGTCCTTTAAAGAAACCATTCCATGTTGGCTAGATCATAGTTATCTTGAAAGCTTGTTTGCTTCTTTTTAAATTAAAAAAAATATTTTTGGACTACAAAAACAGTGAAGGTTAATAAAAGCATATACATAAGGAAAACCTGGAAAGCCAGCATCTCCTGTGACGGTGAAAAAGGGCTTTCATGCTGACAGCATCTGGAATCGCAGCTAAGGGCCACAGCTCTGGCTGGACATGTCTGCGAGGGACTTTCTGAACTGGGTTAACTGAGGTGGCAAAGCTCAGCTGTGAACAGCAATATCCTGTGTGCCGGGGACCTGGACTGAATAAAAAGAAGGCTGATAAATAAAGGTCGAACTGAGAGCCACAATTCACAGCTCTCTGCTTCCTGATTGCAGATACAACATGACCGGCTGCCTCACGCTCCTGCTGCCACGCCTCCTCCATCCATCGTGATAAACTCTTTTTTTTTTTTTGTGATAAACTCTTACTCTTGAACTGTGCCCGACATCAATTAGTCCCCCCGGAAGTTGCCTTTGTCAGGTATTATGTTACAGCAATTACAAAAGTAACTAACATATCTAGCTTAGGGAATATATACTTTAGGTGTCTCTCTATAGAATAAGAAGAAGATTGTCACTAATGTTATGTGACACACACAGTATAGTGTTTACGATTTTGTGATGTACATACAATCACTATGTGGTAATATTCTGATGGTTTTATTTTTATTTCGGTTTGCTCTTGTTCTTTTTCTTTTGCTTTGTTTTTTTGTCTTTTTTGAAGGCTGGTCTCATATAGCCTTGAACTCCTGATCTGAAAGCACTGGGATGAAAGATGTGTGCCCTCCCCTCTTACACAGGGCTGAGGATGGGGTCCAGGACTTGTGCACAGTAGGACAGCACTCTATGCACTAAGCCACATCCTTGGTCTAGTTCTGCGTAATCTCAAACTGTCTTTCACCCCGTGGCCACACTATCACGAATGTGCTGACCTCGTCTGAAAGGCCACCTTGCTGCTCTTCAGCATCCGCCCCTCTGCAGGTTCCAGCTGAGAGGTTCTGACGCTCTGCATCCATGACTTACAGACATCCACGATGCCTTGAACAGCTTGGGAAGACTGGGGCTGGTCGACAGGTGAGCAGAACACACAGCATTTAAGCTATTTGGGTGGCATTAGCTGTTTGTAACCACCACAGCAGGCAGAGATGGCTGTTGTCTGAGACACCTTTATCCATAATGGGAATTGCTCTAGTCTGCTTTTCTGTTTCTGGGATAAAACACTCTAATTAAAAGTAATTAGGAGAGGAAAGGGTTTATTTAGTTGACACTTCCAGGTCACAGCTCGTCCCTGAAAAAATTCAGGGCAAGAACTCAAGGCAGGAACTGAAGCAGAAACCATGGAGGGTGCTGTTTACTAGCTTGGTCTCTGGCTACACTCAGCTAGCGTTCTTATACATCCCAGGACCTCCTACCTTTCAGTATTCGGCAGTCAAGACAACCCCTCTCCATCACACACACCTGATCGAGACAAGGCTTCAGTTGAGATTCCCTCTTCCTAGGTGTGTCAAGATTACAATCAAAACCAGCTAGCACAGGAGACACCTTTCTCCTGGAACACATGGGATCCCTCTGACCAATGGGTGGCCCTTGGCACCACAGGTGCCAAGGGGTTTCTCCAAATGAGTCAGTTCATTTGCGCCTGTTTCAGCGGGAAGTCATTATGTAGAACCGCATTGTTATTAGTGAGATGAGGACTCAGGGAGAGAAGGGAGTCTTGTAGCTCTAACCACCCTCCCACTCGATGCTCTGACTTGCCAATGCTGTAAATAGCTCAGAGCTTAACCGCGTCCCTTGGCAACCACAGCGACCCCTACAGGATGAAGGCATGCTTTCCGCATCTGAGACCAGCCTGTTCCACCTCAGGGCAAGGGCTCACTTGTGCTTCCTCACAGAGTATCTTAATTACTTGTTTCTATGGAAATAAGTTTGTTGCTACTTACAGCTTCCAACCAGTTCCTGATGGACCCCATTTACTTGAAAGCACTCAATTAGAAGCTTGCTATGGAAATCAAAAGAAACCTGGGGGGAGGGGTCTCAGAAAAGTTGTCATTTCAGTTTCCCCTTTCAGAAGAAAAAAAAAAAAGGCCTTGAGCTTGGAACCTTTGGATAAATTGGGCTAGGGGTATGTCGAGCTGGACTAGGACTGCACAGTGTACAACGGTTGCAAGGGAGTCTCCAACGGCAGCAGGGCCAAACTTCCCATCACTGCCAAGGAACCTGCAGCCCTGCCCTCACCCCGTCTCTGCTGCTTCCCAAGATGGTGTGCCTCGGTTGTTCTTAGCATGCCACCCAAGATGCCCTGCTTCTCTCACTCCATATCCAGGTGTTAGGATATACAGCCACATGGGCTGGGGAGAGGGCTCAGCTGGCAAAGGGCTTACCATGCAAGCCCGCAATCCAGTTTAAAAAAAAAAATACCTGGTAGGGTACAGTGCATGCGTGACTCAAATGCTGGGTAGGCAGAGACAGGAGGATCCCTGGGACTTGCTAGCCAGTCAGCCTAGTCAAAGAGGCATGCTCTAGCAGGGAGAGAGCCTCCAAAAATAAAGAGGTGGCGAACAAACACAGAGGACGCTCCTGGCCTCCACATGTCGTCATATATATGTATACTGGGCCTGTCCACATACACAGCCCACACATGCGTGTACATACGCACATATGAGCACGTACACACACACACACACACACACACACACACACACACACACAGATGTACACCTGTTCTACCAGGCTCTCCCTCCAAATTGTATCTGACCAGTTTCTTTTCCACCTAAAATTAAAACACAGAACTTAATAAGTCCCAAGCTGTCACGGTGTGAATGAAACCCTAGAAATAAATCCAGCCTAATGACACAGCGCTCCCAGAGACCTCAGTGGGAAACAAGATACTTTGTTTAATAATTATCAGCCTGTATTCAGGGCCTGCCTGCCAAAGCAGCAGTGTCAGAACTGCTCAGGGAAGAATCCCCCCCCCCCCCAGTCCCTTTCCCCAGATTTCGCCATGGGAAAAAACGGAAGCCATTTGAAACCAGACTGGACGCTTTTGATTTACATTTCTGATATTAAATGCGGGATGGCTGTCTGCGTGGCTGCAGTGGGGCACTGCTTCGGTGGGAAGACACGGGGAGGTGGCACGGATCCAGGCTACTAATGAAGGAGCTTATCTGGAGGAAAACAGCTTTTCACACCGAAACAAACAATGAGCACCTCTCAGATAACAAATTCAATGGCGAAAATACAGCACTGTAGGTGTCAAGTCCCCGTAATTTAACGGAGGCTCTTGCAGCATTAGTGATTTACATTAATTTTTAAAATTAATTTTGTTTGGCCCGCAGGGGAAATATTTCTTTTTTTCTTTTCTCCTTTTCGTTTCTGATATCCTGCAGCTCATTAACAGTGCTTTACCGCCCGCTCTACACTACCACCATTCATGATGGTTCATTTGCTGGCCAGGGGCCATTTTCAAAAGCAGCATGCTGCAAGTGTGTGTGTTGCGGAAAGGCAAGCTTCACTGTGGCCTTCCACAAAGAAAGGCTCTCCGGGCTGACAGCTGCTCATCCAACTCTGGAAGCTTCTGGAACAGCATGGGTACAGGTTCCAAGGATGGCAACGACCAGTGGGAAACTCTAATTCATAATCTGAGATCACACCCTTCAGAGTGCTGGACCATGACCCCAAAGGCCCTTAGGATGACCTGGGCAGTTCCGGCGAAGCTTCACACCCCAAGGATCACTTCGGCTGCCTTCCACCCACCCCACCGAAGGGTTAACTACTGGCTAGTGAGAAAGCAGGCCCCTCGCCTTCTGCCTGGGGCAGGCAGGCCAGGGCACTCACTGCTAATCACAGCAGTTGTGATTTCTGATTCCAATTGGCAGCACAGAGAATTGAACTACCATCCCCTGAGAGAGGCCTGCTCCATGAGGCAGACCTGGGGCTTGTTAAGCTGCCTTTGCTGCCGCGCGATTATCAATTTTAAATTAATCTCCCTCGTCTCTTTAAAGTGGCTGCTAAAAATATAATCTCTGGGATATCTTACTGTTAAGACTTAACTAGAAGGAAAAAAAATTGGGTAATAATCAAGTGCCCCCCTGCATCTAAGCCTCTTGGAAAACTTCGCCATCGACTCAGAGACCCGGGCAGGAGAAAGGGAAGCAATGTCTCGTCAGAGGGCGGCTGTTGTGCAGGTAACAAACTTTCTCTAAATAAAACTTAAGTAGGCAGTATGCATCTGGACAAAAGGTTAAAGACCCGGTCCTCCACTGTAGTCCAACAAATACGGCTCTATTTTTAACCCAACAAAGTTTAGAAGGGAAAGCCAGCAAAACTTGTCTAGACAGACTTTGGTTAAGCTCACCGGGGAGTCATTACAGGCTCACTTTATAGGGACATAATCGAGGTTATATATACAACACTTTTTTTTTTTTTTAAAGGAAGCAATATGGTAGTATGAACAAAAGTGAAAGGAATTCTTATTCATCAGAAATGGGTTCTCTGTGGAACCATCTCGGCCCTTACAGAGGGTCTAGGAGAAAGCAGACACACTTTCTAGAGGCTGCGGAGCACTAGAAAGGAGACCCCCATGGGTCGTTAACCAAGCCGCCATTCTATGCACATGCACAGCCTTCAGAAACAAGAGGAGAGGCTTCTGAACTTTCCACTCTAAGTGGTGAGTCCCAGAGTCCCCAGAGGGGACAGCCTGGTGTTGGTTTTCCTTTTCCCATCCTCCAGTCTTCCTGTCTCTGGACAAGATGAGGCAGAGAAGGCTGGGTATTTAAAGCAAGGTACTCTAACCCAGCACACAGAGTTACTCCATGTGGTCACAGGACTGTCCCAGAAGGCCCAGGAGGAGGGCTTCTGTAGGGCTGGAGGTGGGACATACACATGAGCACATAGCATCTTATATTCCTGCAGCCTTCTCATGTGTGCAAACATGCCTTCTCACACACAGGTACACACACACACACACACACACACACACACACACACCACTAAACAATGAACATGCACACACTCTCACATGCATACATACAACACGCCCACGCACGTGAGAACATGGAGGTTTTGTGCTTGTTTTACTGATCATATGGTAGGATTAGGGAGAGGAAGGGGAGGAAAGGATACCAGATTTTAAAAGGTTGGTAGAGAGGGGCAGAATAGCTCACTGATTAAAGACCCTGATTGATAAACCCGATGACTGTGTTCAGCTCCCAGGATCCACATGGTCTAGGGCGAGAACAAGTGACAACTGTCCTTCGGCCACCACATGAACACCGTGCTGTGCTCACAGTGCTACTGCTGGATCTCCACGCCCTACAGATTCCTTTCGTAAGAGCAAATAACTAACCCGTCACGTCTACCACCAACAGATATATGACCTTGACAGTAACATATCTATTATGTGGCTAAAAAGAAAAAAGGGGAGCAGAGTCAGATAATCTCTAACATTCTGATCTCAGTTTTGGGGGGTTAAAGAAGAAAATATTGTTATACACAGACACAGGTCCAAAGTTCATCTGTTTTGTTTGTTTTTGTTGTTTTTAATACAGAGCTTCACTGTCTCCCAGATTGACCTTGAACTCACCAGGCAGTGGAAGATGACCTGACTCTCCTGTCCCCACCACTAGCATCCTAGGATGACGGGCATGCACCACCATGCCCAGTTTCTGCAGTAAGGGATGGAGCTCTGAGTTTTGTGCATGCTAGCTAGGTATGCCATGAGCCACACAGCTCCAGTGGAAAGTCTCTTACGTCCTGTGGAAGGTTCCTTGCGCTTCTGGATTATGGGAATGTGATTGGAGCATCACAGACAGCATCTGTCTTTGTCCGGTGGGGCCAGGACCGAGGGCCCAGGGGTGAGGAACAAACAGCCTTCCGAAGGTGACTTATGTAAGTTTATCCTCCACCGGCCCCATGCAGCTTAGCTTTGTTTTGTTATATATTCTACTTGAAGATACTAAGATATGATGTAAGCCCATAAATACATAAAACTTCCAAGACAGTAGCTGGGCTGTGTAGGTCTATTAATCACAGGGTTAAAAAACAAGCAAAGCAAAACAAAACACAATCTGAGGCCTGCACTCTGGAACATCCGTTTGTTTTCCAGTTTGCCTTGAAGATTTCCTTGCTTCTCAAGAAGAAATTTATTTTCCAACTAGACAATAACCCGACTTTCCTGGACACATGAGCAGTTCGCCAAGGAGCCTGGTGTGTTCACTAAAAATGCAAACTGGGGGCCTCTGTGGCCCTGACAGATCGAGATTCCAAATGGAGGGCTTCATGTCTATCCTACGTTCCACAGGAGATTCCTACCATCGATAAAGTGCCAGGGCTGTGGAGATGCCTCGGTCCATGGCTCAGTCCCTAAAGTGCCTACCATACAAACATGAGGGCCTGAGTTCAACCACCAGCCTCTTGTAAAAAGCTGGGCATGGTGGTACGCACTTATATTCCGAGTCCCCGGAAGGTGGAGACAGCCTGTGTGGTGAGTCCCAGGCAATGGGAGAGAGGCCTGTCATGAAACAAGTTGAGAGTCTGCGAAAATGGTTCAGTGGGTAAAGGGGCTCTGCTGCCCAGCCTGACGACTTCAGTTCAACTCCTAGGACCAACATGGCAGAATTGGCTCCTGACCTCCACATGTACACTGTGAGACAGGTGAGCACACACACACAGTAACAGTCAAACAAACACATACTAAAAACAAACAAGAATCAAAATCCCCCAAAAGGTAGATGGCACCCGAGGAGGGACACATGAAGATGATGTCTGTCTTCCCATTAATGTACATGTATGTAATGTATGTACATGTCTGTAAAGACATGCATGTGAACCTGCAGACATGCGGGCATGAACACATATGAACATGTGCATATACAAATGTAAAATAAAATAAAATAAAGTTTGATCCCTTCTGCTAGAGAATGATGGCTTTCTGACCTACATCCTGCCATCTTCCGTCCTTCACCAAGGGCTCATGGGAAATGCAGTACCTGACAAGGGGAGCTTGAAATGTCCTCCTGGAATGTGGAGGATGCTGGGCATGCACATCTACTTCATTTCCAGTGGTCTGGGCTCCAACATAGTTCATAGGTGAAGGGCAATAGGAAGGCAGCCTGACCTGTAGCCCCAAAGAGCCTGGGCTTCAAGGGTTACCAGAGTAAAAAGAAAACTCAAATATGAATGTCCACTCTGACATCAGGAAAGTGGTTACCAAGAGATGGAAATTGCTAGGGCCAGGGAGATGGCCGGATCTTAGTTAGGGTTTCTGTTGCTGTAAAGAAACACCACGATCAAAAAGGAAGTCGGAGAGGAAAGTGTTAATCTGGTTTATCACTGTTCATCATCCAAGAAGCCAGGACAGGAACTCACACAGGGCAGGGACTTGGAGGCAGGAACTGATGCAGAGGCCGCGGAGGAGTATGTGCTTACAGTCTTGCTCCTCATGGCTCGTTCAGCCTACTTCCTTATAGAACCCAGGACCACCAGCCCAGGGATGGCATCACCCACAGTGGGCTGGACCCTCCCCCATCAATCACTAACTAATCCCATAATAAGTGCCCTCCAGGGTTGTCTACAGCTGGATCTTATGGCGGCATTTTCTCAGTTGAGATCCCCTCAAATGACTTTAGAGCGTGCCCAGTTGACAATAAAACCATTCAGTACAGCTTAGTACTTAGAAACATGTCATCCAAGAAAGCATGGGGAGCTGAGTTCAAGTCCCAACACCCACATAAATGAGCTGAAAGTGGTGACATATGCCTGTAGTCCTGGCACTGGGGAAGTAGACAGGGAAATGCCTAGGTCTTGTTGGCCCAGTGGTTTACCCTAAATCTGCTAAATGGTTTCAGGGACTCTTGTCCCGATAACAAAGATAGAGAGTGAGGAAGGATACCTAATAGTTTCAGCTCTACTACAGTAATTAAATGCCCTGCGATAGAGTAACCTGGGAGAAAGTGTTCATTCGGCTCACAATTTCAGGTCCTAGCCCATCACTGTGCAGGAGGCACAGCAGGGACCCGAAGCAGCTGGTCATCACATCCACAATCAGGGGCAGGGAGGTGAACACACTCTCATTTGATTGCATGCACTCAGCTCCATTTCCTGACTCCTATCCAGCTCAGGACCCTCTTGCCTGCCGACTACTACTGACCACAGTGGGCTGGGTCCCACCCCACCCCCCATCAATTAATGAAACCAAGACAATCTACCCTGTCCTCAAACATGCTCACAGGCTAGCTCAATGTAGACAATCTCTCAGGGAGCCCCTCTTCCCAGGTGAGTCTAGGTCACGCCAAGTTGGCAATTAGAGTTAACCATCACAGTCCCCGCACTGCTGGGACGACGAGTCGTCAGGGGCTTCCCACACTGATCTGCAAGAGAGCTGAGAGATGGGGCCTGCTGACCTAATCAGCTTCACAGCAGCTGGCTTCTCCGAGTGGCTGGCTATCCTCTGCCCTCTTTCCAGGATGATTAGGACTCTCGTGTGAAGAGGAAAGGGACGGTGGCTGGGGCGGGTTCTCCCCTTGTTCCAGCTCCAGCCAATCGCTCAACTAAATGGGTCCAAAAGCCTCTCCTCAAGAGCCTGATAGATGCGGCACGAAATTGGAGGAATGGCAATTGATTCCCTCAGCCTGGATGGAGGAGAGCTCTACAAGATGGATTCTGTCACATTAAACAGCCCGACTGTTGTCAGAAGGAAACCATCTACAGACCACAGGAAAAAAAACTAGAAGCCAGTGTGGTTTATTAATTGTTCCTACTCTGGCCTCTGCTTAGGCAAGGTGAGTTCCAAATTCACATTTCAACACTTAAGATGGGACAGGACAGGATGTTTCCTTAGTAAATATGGGACAAAACTGCTAACCTGCATGGCTGGGATGGACCAGTGGGTAAAGGTACTTGCTAGCAAGCCTGATGATCTCAGTTTCACCCCTAGGGACCACACAGACTAAGAGGACAGAACCCAGCCAGTTGCCCCCTGGCCTCCACACATGTAGATGGGAATGCATACATATACAATACATAAATGTAAAATTTCTTAAGAGATCACTAACCTGATTTATGGTGAATCAAAACAAGGAAAGGGAAAATAGGATAGCATCAGTTTTATTAGTAAGCTAACATCATCCAAACCAAACAACCTTTAAGAGTCACCAATCAAATCACTCCAAAGGTTTCATATTTGCTAAGGAGTTGCAAGTACACACTGAAGTGTTGCCTAGCTGACTTTACCTTTATAAGGTCGGTCCTTCCCCTCCCTCCCTCCCTCCCTCCCTCCCTTCCTTCCTTTCCCACTTGCCATTCCTTCCTTCCATCCATCCTTCCCTCCTTCCTCCCTCTCTCTCTCCCTCCCTCCCTTCCAACCAGTCTCATATAGCCAAGGCTAATCTTGAATTCACTACACAGCTGAGCATGACCTTGACTTCCGCTCTCTCTGACTCCACTTCCTGGGTGCTGGTATCACAGGTATGAGCTAAAACATCTGGCATTTATGTTTTGCTTTGTGTTTAGAACAGAGAATATAGCATGGTAGCCCTACACCTGCCGGTTTGGTCATGGTGTGAGCAACACTATTTACCAGAGAAGTACTCAGGAGAACAAAGCTACTGGTGGGCATGTCTCAGGCAATCAGAGGTCATGACAGAATGGCTCAGTATCAACAAAAACAATATAAATAGGTCTGAGAGTTAGGGCAGGCCTTCATTTCTTGGCAATATAAGAAACTGGGATCTGACTTTTATTTTATAATGAACTCAAGGGTAGTTTACCATGTGACTTTTAATTTATAATGAACTCTAGACATAGCTTACCACCTCAGATCTTTAGTCCACTTTTATTATTTGGCAAAAAAAAACCTAATGACTTCCATAAGATGGGATTCAAATAAGCTGCGGGCTCTGAATAAGGATACTTACATGCACCACTTTTCCTATCTTAGCAGCTTTGTTGGTCAAGTAGGAGAAATGAGGGGTAGAGATGTTCAGCGTGTGCAATTCCTTTTTCATGCCAGGCCCATGGCAGACATCATTATTCAATCCAGACTTTTATTCTTTCTCAGCCTAAAATCAATGTAGGCCTCTAAGCAATTGATCAGTGATAGCTTGACTACTAAAACCCAATTGCTGTCTTCAATAGAGATGACTTTAAGGTCTTTATTTTTTCTTTTTTTGGTCCTTTACTATTCTACGACAGCATGCTATAAATTGTTTCCAAGTCCTACAAGGGAGTTGGGTATTGAGGACCAAATATACGAGCCAAGGTATTTTATGAGCTTGCCGTAGTAGAAAAAAAGTGCAAATCCGGACTTAGGAAGTTGTTTCCATGGCGTCAGGGATTGGAGACAGGAAAAATAAGGGTGCTCATATTTTATAATCCCCCAAAGCCAGAGGTACAGAATGTACTAAATTTAGTAACATTAGCTATGGCTGCACACGGATGGTTGATCAACCTTGAGCCTCAACTTAAACTGCCCACATCAACTGTGTGTGGTTTTGTGGGGGCTGTTGCTAATTGTTTAATTTTTTTTTCATTTTAACGTTTGAAATAGAGTTCATGTCACCTAGGCTGGCCTCAAACCTGCTATATAGCTAAGAATGCCTTGAATTTCCGATCCTCTAGTTTCCACACTCAGAGTGTTGGGAAAACAGGCATGGCCATCACATCCCGTTCATGCAGTGCTGGGGAAGGAACCCAAGGCTTCATGCATGCTAGCCAAGCACCCTACCAACTGAGACACATTTCTGGCCTCTCAATTTACTAATGTATCGGTAGACGTTACTGTGTATCACTTCTAATTCCTCATCCTAGATCAAGAAGGGTTCACAGTAGCTTAAAAAGATAGTGAAGGAGCCAGGTCTGATGGCACAAACCTGTAATCCTAGCACCTGGGAGGTTGAGGCAGAAGGTTCATGGGTTCAAGGCCAGCCTTGGCAACACAGTGAGTTTGAGACCAAATTGGGCTACTTGAAACCTTCTATCATATGGGTTGTGCTGGATAGTTTTATGTCAACTTGACACAAGCGAAAGTCATCAAGGAGGAGGGAACCTAAATTAAGAAAATGTCTCCATAAGATCATACTGCAGGCAACCTGTAGGGCATTTTCTTAATTAGTGACTGATGTGGGAGGGCCCCGCCCATTGTGGGAGGGCCCCGCCCATTGTGGATGGTGCATTCCCTTGGCTGGTAGTCCTTGGTTCTACAAGAAAGGAGACTAAAAAGCGAGCCCAGTAAACCAGTAAGCAGCACCCCTCTGGGGCCTCAGCATCAACTCCTGCCTCCAGATTCCTTCCCTGTTTGAGTTCCTATCCTGACTTCCTTCGACGATGAATGGTGGCGTGGAAGAGGAAGCCAAGTAAGCCTTTTCCTCCCCGAGCTGCTTTTGGTCATGGTGCCTCATCACAACAACAGTCAGCCTGCCTCAGACATGGGTAAAGAATGGGCTAGGATGTAGCTCAGCCGCACGGAGTATGCTTAGCATTAGCAAGGTCATGCGTTTGATCGCCAGTAATAAACAACTGTGTCGAGGAGAGGTGTGTGTGTGTGTGTGTGTGTGTGTGTGTGTGTGTGTGTGTGTACATATATGTCAGGAATGCAGCACAGGAAAGGGAATGAGGGTGGGCTTCAGCACTTGACTGCTTATTTATAATGGGAGTTATGAAGCTGCTGCTAGGCGTTCATGGAAACCGGAGCACTGTGTTAGGTACTTGTCTCGTTACTCTGACGACAAAGCAATGTTAGGGTGAGAATACACCTCATCGCTGTGGAGAAGGCAGGACCGACAACAGGAGCATGAGGTGGCTGGTCACATGGCACCCACTGTCAGGAAGACAGGAGTCACTTTCCCCCTTCTATTCAGTCTAGGACCCCACTCCATGTCATGGCGATGCCCACATTTAGGTTGGGTCTCTCCACCGCAACTCACTCTGTCTAGAAAGTCCCTCACGGACATGGCTGGAGGTCTCTCTCCTAGGTGATTTGTGATCTGTCAGACTGACAATCAATAGTCACCATCCCAGACATCCCCAGGTTTCATCGTTCACAGGGGGATGCAAGATTAGGCGAAACCACCTGCTTAATCATCCATGACCTACAACACTATCTGAGGATCCACAGAGAGAAAACACCGCAAGATGACTAAACATTCACCTCCTTATTGGTTCAGGAGACTACCACGGTTTTCAGAGTTCGGTAGGTTTACTCCTGCAGGAGAATTCAGGAACCATCACCCTCTAGTCCTCTGTTAGCTGGGTGCCCCCAGAGATCAAGTAGAACCTTCCCCGTGCTGCACAAAGGACCTGTGAAACGTACGCACATGGTCTAGGGTTGGACCTGTTTGCCAAACGCGGCATTACCGTGACTACCTCCACCTCCTGTGGTCAACCCCATCAAATACATTTGGTTTTATTTGATCTAAGTCTCAAATCATCCTACGAAATGGACACACATGGGGCTGTGGGAATGACTCAGTGGGCAAAAACACCAGCTGCTCAGGCCGTGGAACAATATGGACGCAGTGGTGTGCCTCTGTATTCCCACCGGTTCTACATCAAGAAGGGAGGAGGAGACAGGAGAGTCACCCTGCAGCTTAAAAGTCAGGCAGCCTGAAGCGGGCAGTGCAGTGACAGAAACAGTAAAGGAGACCCCGTCTCAACAAGGTGGAGCTTCCGAAAGCGGTCCTCTGACCTCCACATCCATGTAGCAGCATGGGTGTGACCACACTCACACACATAACACACACACACACACACACTCACTCACTCGCTCACTCACATACCCCAAAAGGAAAAAGAAAGAAAAAAAACATACAAAAGGACAAAGAAATGGACACAGGCCTAAACTCTCCCTTGGAAACCTGAGAGACCAGTCAGGAATCTGGATTTCAAAACGCTACACACTTAGTTTAAGAACTCGATGGGACAGTCTCCTGAATGAAAGCCGCTTACTTGCCCAGCACCTGGGAACGTCTGTATGCCTTTAAAGAAAATGACTAGTCCCTAGTCTGAAATCTGAAAACTATGAAGAGCTGGAGAGATGACGGCTCAGTCAGTAAAGTGCTTGCTTTGAAGGTGTGAATTGAAGGTGTGAACATCCGAGCTCAATACCCATAGTGTGTTTCCAGAGACGCTGACACTGATTCGGAGATTGCTGGGCGGGTAAACGGGAACCTAATGATGTTGAGTTTGATCCCTGAAACCCACTGTGGAAAAAGAGAAATGACCCCTGAGCGTGGTCCTCTGACCTCCAGACGTGCCCTGCGGTACACATGTGCCCGTCTGTGTGTGTGCGAGCGTGCACGCACACACAAATAATAAACATAAATCTGGTTGTGTGAGTACATATCTGCCAGTGCTGGGGAGGTGGAGCCAGGCAGATCCTGGGCTTACTGGTCAGCCACTCTGGCCTAATTGGTGATTTCCAAAGCAAAGGGCAACCCTTTCCCAGAAAGCAAGGTAGACAGTCCCTAAGAAAAGTCAAGGTGGCCACGGTACGTGTGTGCACACACATACCCTAATAAAATAAGGTATGTACCCCCTAGGGACAGCCCCAACACTAAAGTGAGGTGCAGCAGACATCTCTGCGGGGAGGAATAAACTCACGGCGCACTACCGTGCGTTCTTGCCGAGGGTCCCGTGATGTGCTCCTAATGGGTATAAGGATGTGCTGACTTCCAAAGTGGGACTGACAGGCCCGCAGTCAGCTGTCATCTCCATCACAGACCTAATAGCTTTGCCAGGCATCCTCCCAGCAAAGGAAGAGAAGAAAGGTCTTGCTAGGTGACAGCATTCAAAAAGAATGTGTGTGAATGCCATTATGGTATTGAAAGTGTCAGGTGCCAGCGAGAAGGGCCCTGATCAGACAGACAAGCAACTGGGCTGCATACTTGAAGGTTATTTGAAGCCTGTCATTTCCATTAGTCAGTTAACCACCGGTGGAAGCACTCCTTAATTGGCCTTCTTCGTACCAAGGTGGGGCCGAGGTGGGGAAGGTGGAGAGGCCTGGACCTGGCACTCGCGGTGCCTACCCTATTAGCAACTCATGATGGCTGGCAGGAGGAGGGGGGCACCATGCGGGCAGGGTTACCCTGTGTGCCTGCTCATTAGCGGTTGGCACCAGAGCAGAGAAGCTAGTGGACACTGGCACAAGGCTAGCTTTCTGTTCTTGGAGAAGGCCAAAAATAATCTCAGTAGATTTAATTAAAACTGCAGTGAACAGATGGGGAAGATGGAAAGGAACTCCGACTGGAGACTGCTCATCTGTCTAGGTCTAGGCGAGCGTTTTAATGAAGCCCTCCTCTGTCTGCAGGGGCCCGGGACTGACACGTCCCTTTCTGGTTATGCAACCGAGTGGAACGATTACCTAGCAACTCCGCTTAAAGAGCCAGGGGCCTCTTTCCCAAAGAAAAGTCCGGCTTGACTCAATGTATCTACCACTGTGGTAAAAAGCCAGCAGGCACGAGGAGGAGAACTTTGTTCCAACTTGAAGACACTCGGTCAGGGGGATGCTGACACGGGGTTGTGGGTGGAGGCAGTGGGGGCAAGGGGGCTGAAGGGAATCTAAGAACGGAGTGGAGATTTAAATCTTGAGGTGCGGCTGAAACAAAGAAGCTCTGTCCGGACCAGGCCAGTGGTCGGCCCCAGTCAGAGATGCTTTCATGGTCTGCTATGCTGCGGGGAGCGAATGGGGATGGCAGGAGACTCCCCAGCCCACCAGGAATGTTAAGACCCGGCATGCCAGGCCTGTGTTCTTCACTGACTGACTGATTTCCGTGGCAAAGCCCCAGATTCTGGAGCTGAGAGCAAAAGAAGAGTTCAGAAGTTGCTTGTACTGAGTAGGCCAACACGCAGCGGAGGCCAAGTTGGCTGTGTGGAGGTTTGGCGCAGTGGAGTGGGTTTAAAGGCTGGGTGGATTTGCCCTTGTCTAGATGTTTAGAGGAAGACCCACACTGAGAACTGCAAGGGATTGTACTTGAAGAATCCGGGAGCCCAGAGATTTCCTGAACATTTAGAGACAATCTGGGTGTCCTTTAGAACAAACCATCAAAAATCTTTTTGAGATGTTAGGGGAGATTGATATTGCTTATTTTCTTGCAATATTAAAAAAGTTAAATTATTCTGAATAGTTTTAAGATGTGTGTGTGTGTGTGTGTGTGTGTGTGTGTGTGTAAGAGGGAGAGAGAGAGAGCCTATGCAGAGGTCAAAGGACAACTTGGAGAATTAGCTTTCTCCTACCACCCTATGGGTTCCAAGGATCAAATTCAGGTCATGAGACTTGGCAGCTGGCGCCTTTACTTGATAAGCCATCTTGATGACTCATTAATCCATCAATTATTTGTATGTGTGTGAGAGAGAATGTCTGTGTAATGTATGTGCTGGTATGTGCGTATGTATGTGAGGCTGTGCCCTGCTGTGCACATGCACGGAATCTAGAAGTGTTCTGCTCTGTCACCTACCTTATTCCCTTGAGCTGTGGTCTCTCATGAAACCTAGAGCCAGGCTAGCTGCCAGCCAGCCTCAGTGCTCCTTCTGTCTCCATGCCCCACAGCGCCGTGTTCCAGGCGAGCATGATTACTTCTGGCTTTTGAGGTGGGTGCTGGGAATTTAAACTAGGCCCTCACACTTGTGCAGCAAGCACTCCTTGACCATGGAGTCATCTCCCCATCCCATCAACACGCCTTTATGTTGAGAGAGGGCTGCAGATGTAACTCACGTGTGTTTTCTTGACACCTGTGAGTTTGATCCTCAATGGTGCGAAACCCTGGTGACACCGCTCCATAATCCTAGCCCTTAGGAGGTGTTGGCAGGAAGATTAGGAGTTCAAGGTCACAGTGAGTTTGAAGTCAACTGTGATCTACGTGAGACCCTGTCTACACACACACACACACACACACACACACACACACACACACACACACACACACACACACCCCGTATAGAAATATAGGAAAAGAAAGCCTCTTAGGAGTGTCAGATGGTCCGATATCACCCATTTCCAAAAGGTCAAATGGCCGTGGGTACAGGAGCACAGAACTAGACCTTGTCGTCTTACCTATGAAGCATCTTTAGAAGAAAATGCAAGATGCCATGCAGAGCTGCAACTTCTCCTCCAGATCCTCTACCTCCAAGCCAAGCATGCCCCACGCTGGCACCAACTTTTCTAGGAAAATGGGCTCGCTCCCTGCCCATCCACCCAATGTTCAAGGAGAGCTGCCCGATGCCGAAAGATGTTTATGGTGTGCACGGAGCCTCAGAAGGTATTGAATTGTGTCATTTGGTGAAAAAGAGAAAAGTGACCAAGTTTCCTTTGAAACTAGTTATGCAATGGTGTTTTAAAAAAAAAAGAAAGAGAAAGAAAAAAGCTTTTTGCTCAGCTAAGTTTCCTACTATATTAATCTCATTATCCTTTGAACCGTTTAACTGGCAGTGCCAAATGCAATTTGTATTCTGCGGCAGGGCGAATGCTCTAAAATGATTATCCCAATATGAACCGTGGCAAGCCTCGATATTGTCGGGTCTGAAAGGCCTCCTAACCACTGAATACTGTTCCCATATGCCTTCTGAGTTTCATGACACAGTGTTGCGTCTGCTTTTGCAAGGGATAAATTAAGCGTGTGAAAGTCTTAGCAAAGCCCTCATTTTCCAGTTAATCAAATCTCCCCTAATCAAATTAGCACACATAATTCCTCTGGATGTGTAGCACAAAAACTGCATTATCCCCCTTCCTCGGAGTTGAAAGCGAAGGACGCAGCATGGAGCCTTTCTCCTTTGCTTGAGTGGCCCTAAATAGAGGAGTTCTTCAGAAGGACGGGTCGAGGTAAACTTTGGCAGCGATGGCGTTCCCAGCTCATTAAATCCGCTGCGTCTGTGACCACCTCCGGGGACCACTGAAGCATTCCGTAATGAGATACTTGTTTAATTTTCCTTCAAAGGCCGGACATCTGTGACAACCCTCCCTCCATTCCAACCCCACACAGGCAAATGTATCAATAGGCCTAAGGCCTCTATCCAGTTTGATGGAGTGTTTTCCATTGAATAAACCAGATAATAAATTTTGAAGAGGAAGGAACAATTGCCATTAACTCTCGTTCTCTCCGAAGAGTCAAAGTCCATCATGAAAATTCAATAGCGGCTCAGCTAAATGGATAGATGTTCACAGTCAACCTTTTTTAATTGATTTCCCTTCATGAAATGATCTAGTCTCTGAAGCTAGCCGTCCCAGAGCCCCTCTTTAACCTTTCTTTTCATTCCAAATACATTTAGAAGCCCTGAACAAAAAGGAATAGCTAAAATATTAATCTCCCTTGAGAGCAAAGGCCTGCAACCGACCAGATTTTCAGATCAATCCCCAACAGTGCCCGTGGTCCACAAAAGAACGAAATCTACTCTTAGCTCTATTCAGTGCGGCACCGAAGCTGACCTTTACTGAAAACCAACCACCACATCCCAACACTGGAAGGGGCTAGAAAGCCTTTCTTACATAATAGGGATCCGTCTGGGATATTGTTAGCTCTCGGCTATGCAGTCACTTCTGCCTATTCTATAATGAGGCCTGGAACACACATAATGAGAGCTGTCTCAACAATATTTTCACCTTAATACTTTATTATGTCTAGGAATATGTTTTAAATAATATTTCATGTCCCCTCCAGCTCCCTCCCCTTTCCTGCTTCCTCACGCCAGCTCCCTCCCACCCACCACCCTCAGCCCTTCCTTTTCCTTGACTCCGTTTGCTGGGACCCTTCAAAAAGCACATGGAACGTGCTATTATAATTCCTGCCGTCACAACAAACATGCAAAGAATTCCTCAGAACGATTTTTCTATCCAGAAAGGTGACCCTTGCCGTTCTCCTACTAAAACAGCCAAAGCTAGTGTGCCTGTCACAGGAATGTCTAGTCCCTGCACGTCCTCTCTGGACTCCCAGAGCCAGGCCAAATGACTCTAGAGGACCTAGAACTCAGAACAGTAGAAAGTTCAGCCCCTACCCCCACATACCCTCCTTATCCCCGAATCAGCTCTGACTTTGTTCAACACAGAAGCTGCCTTACATATTTTACTGCGAATGCATGAAACAGCCTACTATGCCTCATGGGATCCCAAAGTCACTCTGCACCAGACTCAGTTTGTTAGCTTTCCTCTGAGTCTGGAGCGAGTCAGATTCCCTCTAGATTCCGCCTCTCCTGCACTAGTCCGCAAGGAGGGGAGGGAGTAAGGGCTGCAAGTCGCTATTTCATGCCCACCCCCACCCCCAGCGTGTGCCTGCCCTGTGAGCTGGGAGCAGAGGCCCAGGACTGCAGTTTCCAGGACTGACACCTCCTCCCCTCATGAGCCACACTAGCCCCACAGCAGCTGGCCGGAGAACTCCCCAAGGCTCTGCCACAGAAGCTGAGAAGTGGAAGGCCAATTTCCACGTGGATTCCCTAAGCAGGACGCTGTGAATGTGAGAGCCACCTTCCCTGGGCCAAGGTCTGTGTTTATAGCCCCTTGTTTACTGGGGCAGTAAGTGAGGAAATCATGGGGGTTGCATGAACTTGCTACTTTTCCTCTTCCACCGGTAGAGTCCTGCCTACAGTCTTTGAAAAGAAAGATGAGAATCCAAGCCCCAGAAGAGGAGGTTGTATAGCACAGAGGGACAGTCACCGGGTTCCTTCTGCACGCCAGAACCAGGCTAAGCATTTGCCTTCAGTTCAGCCCCTCACTAAATGCCAAAGCTGACACTCATGTGCATTTCTCTACAGACTAGGACATCAGCTCTGTAACAGGGATCTGCTCAGAGGTCCTGTTTCCAGTATGTCTACAAACTCAGGTCCACTCATGATCATTCCTAAACCCTCCCCTCTCTATCTCCTTTCCAACCCAAAGGGTTTGCATCAGCCCCGATACCATCATTAAAACAGTTGGCTCTTATGCACGCTCTCATCCTTCATGTGTGTACTGACTATCTGGAACATTTGTTCTAAGACTTGTCACTTTCAAGAATCTATAGGGTGGGAGAAGAAGAAAACAGCCATGGAAGCTTGGCATCCAGGTGTGTTCAGCAAATGTAGCCAGGGGGCCTCATGGAGCTGGGGGAGAAATAAAACACACTGTAGGACCACACGCTGGGGACTGGGACAGAGAGACTGTCAAAGGCCTTGACTATTTGCTCCTAGGTCATCAAGGAGAGAAAGTGGGCATGGCGTGGCTTAATGGTAGAACCCATGTCTAGAATCCCCCAGAGAGGGGCTGGCGGCCTGTCTCAGTATTAGACTGCCAGTCTGGAATCTTCCAGTGAGGGGTTGGAAGTGTGAGCCAGTGACAGAATGCTGGCCCTAGCATATACAAAGTCCTGGATTTCAACCCCAGAACGAGGAGTGGAGAGAAGTAGAAGTTAAGAACAGTGAGAAAGAACACAACAAACATGGAGTAAGGGCTGTGGATGCAGCTCAGTAGGACGAGTGTTTGCCTAGCATGTCTGATCCCCAGCACAGCAGAATCTCTGCTTGGTGATGCTCAGCTCTAATCCTAGCCCTTAGGAGGGAAATGCAGAGAGATCAGACATTCAAAGCCATCCTTGCATTCATGGCAAGTTTGAGGCCAGCCTGGAGTACATGAAACCCCAATACCTCAATACATACATACATTTATATACACATGAATGCATTCATACACGCATGTGTTAAGTTTACAGAGGAAAGTCAGAAGAATGTATGGTGGAGACACAGGGAAGCAGAGCCTTAAAATGGAAGGGAACTCTAGCTGGGCCCACATGGTCTTAGAAATAAGTGAGTGATGGGCAGGAGGCTGCCTCAAAGGTGAAGGGGTTTGTGGAGGAACCTGCGGTGAAAGCAAAGCGAAGGGTGTCAGATGGCGAGGGGGAGCCTGAGATCTTGCAGACAGACACCTATAGACCTATCTTCCCACCTCCTGAGTGCTGGGATTATAGTTGTGTGTTACTAGGCCCAATCTGGTGGGCACCCTCATGAGCAAAGCTAAATTGGATGATCTGGTCACTGGATATGAAGTCAATCACCTTCATCATGAGGGCTCTTGGAGGACAAAGGGTGAAGATCCAGTTGGGAACACTGAGCAATGCCTGACCTTGCAGTACCTGAACACAAGATTCTGGGGGAAAAAAGGGCCGATGTAAAACCAGGCTAATGACACCATCTGAAAACAAACACTAGTCCGTTCATGGAGTCTGAGAGCATAAGGGTCTTACCTGTTATATATTCTCTACCCAGGTCAGATCTATCTGGCCTTCCTGAGGCCAGAGTACTGACCAAGGCTACACCTTGATCTAGGGGTTCCGGGGCTGAACTCTCCCCCCCCCACACACACATCCTGATACGTGACGACTCTGCACGGTTCATGCTGTTTCCTCCTCTAAGGTGCAAGAACATTCAGAGCAAATATTCTGAGAAAGTTCTTGTTGAGGTTTGAACTCTAACTACTCCTCACAGGCTCACATATTGAGCGCTTGTTCCCCATCAGGAAAGGTTGTGGGACTTTTATCAGGTGGAGCTTTGCTGGAAGGAAGAAGTGAGACAGGGAGAGGCCGGGCTTTAAGAGTTATAACCTGGCCCCACTTCCGGCATTGCTCTGCTTGCTGGTTGCAGATGCAATGTGACCAGCTGCCTCCTACTCCTGCTGCACGATGGGCTGTGTCCCCTTGAACTGTGGGCCACAAAAACAAAGCAAGCAAACAAATAAATAAATTAAAAACAAAACAAAACCTTTCTTTCCTTAAATTGCTTCTCTTCCAGTATTTGTGACAGCAAAGCTAATACAGTCCTTAACTTCCTCTGATTCCTGCCACTTTTCTTATCTCTGCCAGAGACTTGCAACCAGTTTTTTTAGTTTGAGGAGAGGGAGAAGGGGAGCAAGAGAGACGTGGACAAAAATAGCCATCTTTAACAAACAGCTACTGGTTTAAAAATAGTGCAGAGGCTTATGTGATCGCCTTTATCTCAGTGGTTGACCTTGCTAATACACTATGTAGATCTCTTGCCAACTAATCGGCGGACTGTAACACACGGCTTCAAGCTGTGCTCAATGATCAGGAACCGGGATGAATGAGAGGGTTTTAGCAACCGGGATCTGCAGACTGCTATCTGTATTTGACAGCTGTCACCATCTCTGCAGAGGCCAAGGCCTAGACCCTCATTTAAAGGCAGCGTGGATGATCAGATCGTTGGGACGGTGTCAAAACTGACTGTGCTGAACTCGGGGAGTCAGAGAGTAAATCTATGAATAGTGGTCTATGTCTGTCTCCGGGAGGCACAGATGGCGAATCAATATCGAGCCATGTTTAGTCTCGGTGGCCTGTGGGTCATGGTGGAGGCCCGATCAGAAGTCCCGCTCTGTGATGTCACCACGCGGGGAGAGCTGCTTTATGGACACAGATCTAAAGATTTACAAGGTTCTTGGCATTGGCAGAGGCTGCAGAGCTGTGATTGTTTTGAACCAATTTTACGAGCTAATGAGGTTCCCCAGGACTTCATAATGTTCTCAGGGCACTGGGCACTCTGTTAGTCACCTTTCCCCACAAGTCGTTAGCTGCTTTCTTCTGACGGTCTGTGGAGAATGCTGATGTTTAAGACAGAGCATGGGAAAGAGGTCCTCCTTTTGATATTTGTTAGAGAGATCAACTGGGTCTTCAACCTGAACCCCAGTGCAGAGCACTTGGGGATAGGCCAGGGTGAGATGTCTATAGAACTTACAAGACAGTGGGGTTGGGGCACTGGGCACAGGCAGGTTCTGCATGGGTTCCTATAGCACATCCCATCTCCTCCCAGGCCCCATGGCCACTCTTCAAGGAATACCGGGAGATTAGCCAATACCAATGGAAAGTAACGCTCAGGTTGAGCAAGAGGGTGAGAGGGAATTCGCTCATTTTCACACCCTACAAATGTGTAAGTAGGGCTTTCGCGGTGGCTGTTGTCTCTCTAGGTTACAGAGTTCTCATCAGCTTGGGTGTGGCTGTGCAGATGGTGTGGTATAACAACTCAGCTGTTAAAGACCTGGTCTGAGATGCAAGACATTAGGCCCTTGCACGTTGGCTGAGGCCCTAAAAGGAGACAGAGTCCCTAGATTCTGTGTTTTAAGACGGCCCTCATTAGGGTGGAGAATGTGGAGTTTAGGTCACGGTCAAGGTTGGTATGGGTATCCTGGCTGTTGTGAAAAGTTCTCCTTAGATGCTACCCCTCCTCCTGGCAGAGAGAGAGACAGAGAGAGAGAGAGAGAGACAGAGAGAGAGAGAGAGAGACAGAGAGAGAGAGAGAGAGAGAGACAGAGAGAGAGAGACAGAGAGAGAGAGAGAGACAGAGAGACAGAGAGAGA